>NC_141685.1:1308819627-1309304627 GCF_964263255.1 Lissotriton vulgaris
GACACCGGAGAGCCAATCAGCTTTCTGCGTGCAAAGTTCCGTTTCGCGAAAAGTAAGCGGACCGGAGCGCAGCCCGGAGCGCTGTTACAGATATATATCTTGATTTAAACGTTAATTTCTCAAAATCCACTGAAGCACATATATTGAGACCTAGCAAAGGCACATCGGGCTAACAGTCCCTACAATTTTGCCAAGTTTCGTGGAAATCCATTCAGCCGTTCGAGCTAAAAGTGAGGCCAACCGCCCTATGGAAATTAACATGGGAAAAACGCGTTTTGGGACCCCCCTTTTTTTCTCGGCCCCCCCTTGCCGAACCCCCCCAAATTTTCAAGGGCTGCTCAGAAACAAAATGTGCCATTTTCCTGAAAATTTCAGCCGATTCCGTTCACAAACGCCAAAGTTATTAGACATAGAATTTTCAAAAATCCCATAGGGAATAAATCCTAACTATATATACCTACTGGCGATAGCCAGTAGGTAATATATATATATATATATATATATATATATATATATATATATATATATATATATATATATATATATATATATTACCTACTGGCGGTCGCCAGTAGGTATATATAGTTAGGATTTTTTCCCTATGGGATTTCTGAAAATTCTATGCCTAATAACTTTGGCGTTTGTGGACGGAATTGGCTGAAATGTTCAGGAAAATGGCACATTTTGTTTCTGAGCAGCCCTTGAAAATTTGGGGGGGTTTTGTGGAGGGGGGGCCGAGAAAAAAGGGGGGTCCCAAAACGCCTTTTTCCCATGTTAATTTCCATAGGGCGGTTGGACTCACTTTTAGCCCGAACGGCTGAATGGATTTTCACGAAACTTGGCAAAATTGTAGGGACTGTTAGCCCGATGTGCCTTTGCTAGGTCTCAATATATGTGCTTCAGTGGATTTTGAGAAATTAACGTTTAAATCAAGATATATATCTGTAACAGCGCTCCGGGCAGCTATCCGGTTAGCGAACCTTTCGCGTATCGGAACTTTGCGATGAGAAGCTGATTGGCCCTCCGGTGTCTGTCAACATTCTAAACAGTCCGGAGCGGCCGCCATCTTGTCTCTCGGTAGGATCGAGAGACAAGAGGAGGCCAAAACAAAGGGGGAAATTACCATAAGGGGGCATAGTAGATCCTCGTTGACCCCCTAGGTTTTATGTGGAGGTTTTAAAAGGGCCTAGGAGGGTCCAAAAAAAAATAAAAAAAATTTTTTTTTTGCGTGGTAAGCGCCAAGTTCGCGAACCGGAAAGCGTTCTGGGCAGCGAACTTTATGGATAAAAGAATGAAAGACTTTTCTAATGCTGTATGTTAATTGTTTGTTGTTTTTCTTGGTTTTTTTTGTTTTCTTTTTTTTAAAGTGTTTTTTTTATTTTGATTCTTTTTCATAATTTATTAAACTTTCTAACATTTCAGTGTCTGAAATGTCATTATTTTCTTGAAATATTGTTTGCAATCTGTGAGGTTGCAAAATGTCCTCATTTGCAAGGAGGACATCTACTGCTTGGACACATTGCAGCAGTTCATTATCCAAGCTTTCATCCATAAATTCCATGTCAATTTGTTCAATTAATTCCTGGCTGCTCTCTTGCAGGTCCATCTCAAAAGAAACTTGCTGCTCGCCTTCCATTTTGCCTGAAATTTGGATTAAAAAAATATATATTAGTAGAGATAGGGCACTGTTGGGATTAATTTTAGATAGGCAGTTTTTATCAGTGAATTTATCTTTTGGCAGTGTATAGTATGAGAGTGGAAATAGGACTATAAAAAAGTGTATGTGATTTAACCAAGACAAGCCTTACTCCATTGATAACTATAACAGAGAAGTCTATCTAAATACATTACTACTACAGAGGGATAGTGTATATCTAGCAGAAAAAGTCTACTATATTAAGTTATAGTGCACAATATATTAAATTTTAACTTACCTTCACAAAGAAGTTGAAGTTTTTTGAAGCTATTGAATTGGAGGTACAACAAGAAGTAGTAGTCAAAATGGCTGTGTTTCCTTCTCTTCCTTTATATATATACAGGTATATAACCAATCAAATGTCAGGTAATAAAAGTAGAAAATGAAAGTAACATTTTCATTGGTTGTCAATTCCAACAATTCAGATGTGTTTTGTGAAGTAATTTACCTCACGGTACTTGGAGAGGTCTACAGGCTAAATGGCTAAATGAAATTTCAATGAAATTTGTGAGAATGGAAGGGATTGTTATGTAGTATGAGCTAATCTATATTTGGTGAGAGTGTCTCTAGTCGTTTTTCTGTAAATTACTTTCCCACCTTTTTTTAGGACCGCTTTCCGGAAAGCGGCCCGGTTAGCGAACCTTAAGCGTCACGGGAGTCCACCATTTTGTGTTTCGGTCGCATTAAGATACAAGATGGAGGGCAAATAATGTTTAGAATGGGTAGAAGGGGTCATGGTAGACTTATCTTGACCCCCTAGGTTTTCTGAGCGTGGCTGAGGAGGCTTATATGTGCGGAAAAAAAACTTTTTTTTAAAAAATCCGCGAGGTTAGCTTTCGGTTAGCGAACCAGGTAGCGCTCCGGGGAGCGAATTTTGTGGAAAATTAGTGAAAAAAGTTAGAGAAAAATAATAATTGTGAGTGATCAGATGTAGGGTAGCTCTGAGAAGAGCTTTTGGGTTTATGGTACATTTAGGTACTTATAAGTAGGTACCAATGCACAGTCTTAAATTCAGAATGAAAATTCTGTTGCCCTCATCTGAGAAGTGAACTCCATCTCCTCTGTAGATATCTTGCATGTAGTAACGCAAGTTATTGTTGTACAGAGAGCCCATTCCATGGTCTCTCATGTAAGCTGAAACAGATTTGTTTACATGCTTCCTCGCTTTCTCAATTTGTGGACAAAATTGGTTGGACCACCTCCATTTCTGTCTTTGGCATATATTGGAATATACCAAGGCAGTTTGAGGAAAAAGTGCCATTAATTGCTCAAAGGTGTCCTTTAAAAGCATTTCCAGACCTACCCCTGTCAAAGTGCCCAAATCATTACCTCCACAGTGCACTATTAACAGGTCAGGTTTTGGCAAATGCATAAAGGTTTTCACCAATGGTATCAATTGGTGACATTTTAATCCTCTTTGGCCCAACCACTTAATTTCCACATCTTGTAAATTGAGGTTAGGTAAATTTCTGCTCTCAGCATACCTTTGAGCCCAGTGGATGTAACTATGTCCAACAATCCAGACCTTAAACATGGTGGGAGAAGGTTGTTCTGCAGTCAGATGAAGTGTGGTAATGAAAGGGCAGTTGAAACAGTAGGAGTTTCTAAAGAAAAAAAACTGTGGATTTACAATGCTAATGATTCATTAGCAGTGATTGGTGCATTTCCATTTCTGAAAACAGAAAGTTAGGGTGCATGGATGTGTTCTTTGAAACATGTAATTTGAATGGTCAAGGAAGAAACATTTATTGAAAGATTGCTCTGGATACGCAGGTGCACTGAGAGTTCAGAGTTCAATTGAAACATTGTTGTGTGAATTTGCAAACATGAGAGGTCTTCCAGGAGGTGGTTGCTATGGAAACAAGGGAGAGAGGGCAGAGGGGGGAAGGGTTTTGATTTGAAAAAAGTGAGGGAAGAGGTATGATTGGCTAATATGAGAGATATGTGAAATGAATATCTGTATTTCTGTGCTTTCAATAGCTGCAGCCTTTGGAGTGCATCCTTTTTCTTCTGCTGAAGACAATTTGGTGTATTTCTGAGACTGTTTTCAAAACTCAAACAATATTTGCTAAGGTGAGAAAAGATTTATTTAATTTAGATAGAGAATAGTATGATTTAAGGAGAAAATGATGAAGAAAGCTGTGTTTTTAAAATGTGGTTTTGTCTCTAGTGATATACTAATAGAATTAGTTTTATAGAGAAATTGTAATTGCATATTTGGTGTAACATTCTGGCATGCAGTAACACAAGTTATTGTGGTACATGGAGCCCATTCCATGGTCTGTTATGTAAGCTGAAACAGATATGTTGTTTTTAAAAACGATTTAAGAAATCAACTACATTTCTGGATATGTACTGCTAGAGCTTCATAGGTTGTTTTGAGCCATATTTATAAGGTATTTGAGTGTCTAAGATGTTATGTTTTCCTTTTAAAATGTAAAGTGTTCCTCATGGGGCAAGTATCTTGTAAATACGCTCCCACTTGTGCTTGGCAAATTTAGATTTTGATTATGGGAGTTACCTAGCCATGTTAATAGTGTCCCAAAAATGGTGCTAGGGCATTCCAGAAAACACTTTCATGTGTCTCTAGGACATTTTTAGTCATTTCTTCATGAATGCAGGTATACAATTGATTTATATGCTGTGTTTAAAAACGAATTTTGAAATCAATTAAATTTCAGGATATGTACTGTTAGAGCTTCATAGGTTGTTTGGGGTCATATTTAGAAGGCATTTTAGTGTCTTTGATGTTATTTTTCCCTTTTTAAATGGAAAGCGTTCCTCATGGGGCCCTGAGCAGTTCTTAGCCATGTTATTTAATAGGAAGTGGATAACATGGCTAAGAGCATTTGCTGGAAAATGCATGAATATCGCTGACTTTTCTGCGATATTCATGCATTGCGGCCTTTTTTTTCGCATTTGCGAGCAGTTCTTAGCCATGTTATCCAATGGGAGGTGGATAACATGGCTAAGAGCATTTGCTGGATAATGCATGAATATCGTTGACTTTTCAGCGATATTCATGCATTGCGGCTGTTTTTAATCGCATTTGTGATAAACAATTACATTTCTTGATATGTACTTTTAGAGCTTCATAGGTTGTTTGGGGTCATATTTAGAAGGCATTTTAGTGTCTTTGATGTTATGTTTACCTTTTTAAATGGAAAGCATTCCTCTTGGGGCAAGTGTCTTGTAAATACGCTCCCACTTGCGCTTGGCAAATTTAGATTTTGATTATGGGAGTTACCTAGCCATGTTAATAGTGTCCCAAAAATTGGGTTAGGGCATTCCAGAAAACACTTTCATGTGTCTCAAGAACATTTTTAGTCATTTCTTCATGAATGCAGGTATACAATTGATTTATATGCTGTGTTTAAAAACGAATTTTGAAATCAATTAAATTTCAGGATATGTACTGTTAGAGCTTCATAGGTTGTTTGGGGTCATATTTAGAAGGCATTTTAGTGTCTTTGATGTTATTTTTCCCTTTTTAAATGGAAAGCGTTCCTCATGGGGCCCTGAGCAGTTCTTAGCCATGTTATTTAATAGGAAGTGGATAACATGGCTAAGAGCATTTGCTGGAAAATGCATGAATATCGCTGATTTTTCAGCGATATTCATGCATTGCGGCCGTTTTTTTCACATTTGCAAGCACTTCTTAGCCATGTTATCCAATGGGAGGTGGATAACATGGCTAAGAGCATTTGCTTCAAAGGTTGTTTGGGGTTATACACCATTTTTGGGAAATTATTAACATGCCTATCTAACTTCCATAATCAAAATCTAAATTTGCCAACCGCAGGTGGGAGCGTATTTACAATAAATTTGCACCATGAAGAACGTAAAATAGCATACTAGACACTCAAATGCCTTATAAATATGACCCAAAACATCTTATGAAGCACTAGTAGTGCATATTTCCAGAAATGTATTGGTTTTCATTTAATGATTTACTTCATTGGTAGGCCTTCACATGTTTTTTTACCTTGGTTTTTTTCAGTGAAAATGTTATCTGCAACCATGTGTTGGCCTCACCTCAAATAAACAAAACAGGTGATGGACTGAATGTGGATCAATGACACACATTCACCCCAGTCTAAAGATCTGGGCCTAAACAAATCTTTCGATAGGCTACATCTTATCGTCATCCTGAATTAATGATTTAAAATATTAGGGAGTAATTTATGAGTGTTGTATGCCTGTTTTGTACCATTGAGTGTCATTTTTGTGATGCAGTGCTGGTGGAAAACATTTGCTATGTTAAATAATTAGTAGGGCATTAAGTTTTAGATGACTGTTATTTATTTACTGTTTGGTAATAGTGGTTAATAACATTTTATATTATATTTTTCCACAGATTCAACTGCAGATTCTTTCATAGTTTTGAAAATGCCTACAAAAAACAGAATGAGAAAGGCGAGAAAACGTCAAAGACAGCAGGATGATGTTTTATTGCAGCAGTCCTCTTCCCCAAATACTTGTCAAAACAGCAAGAAAGGTCCGGGTAAGAGCACGAAATCATTCTTAAGAAATATTTGTAGTAAAAAAAGTTTTGCTCAAAAAAATGTTTCAGTTCACAAAAAGAAAAGTAATTTAAATGGAAAGGAGAGACCCATTACAAATGTTACTGGTAGAGGAAGAGATAACTCTGTGCATGATAGTAGAAGGAAACAACAGTTTAGGGACATTCGAAATCGAATGTTCCGTAATAGGATATTAGTTAATTTATTGAAAAATATTAAAAAGAAAGGCCAACAGAAAGCGGCATTTTATAAGAAGAAGAAAAATGTAGAGAAAATTATTGATCATGCTTTTGAAATTAAGCGAAAGTTGTTTATTTTGGTAATCAATAGAATTAGGAAACTAAGCAAGGTAATTTCTGATTTCAAAACAAAAAGTAGATGGAAGAGAGTAGTAAATCGTACTAACTTTTGTGAAGTTTTTTCCGGAGAATGGATGCATAGTTCAAGTTCTGAGGCATTTTTTAATGAGGAGACTTATTTTCAGGATAATGATTTGGTGCATGCAGTTGACATCAGTGGTCGAGCTTATGAAGTGAAGGATGGTTGTCCAGTTGAAAAAGAACAACTTGTGACAACAGAGACAGAAGAGGCGCTAAGTGATGAGGTTTTAGGAAGACGTCCTAAGGGTCCTGTGTACATTTGGAAGTGTAGTTCTATTTGCAGTGTGCGACAGGTTTCCATCAATTTGCTTTGTGATTTTATACGGACATTTAATAAGAAAAGTTTGAAGCAGAAAATGAAGTTGTTGCAAGATTTAGATCCTTGCAGAGTGAGACAAATGACAGGTTTGCGTGGTCATTCACTGGCTTGTCTTTCCAGGAGAGTATGCCAGAGTGTTTTTCATCATTTCAGGATGCTAGCAGTGCATCATAATAAAGTGAGAAAATTAGTGAGAATGTTGTATTATGCTAAGAGTCCAGCAATTATGCTTAAACAATTATGTGCTGCTCTTTTGCATGGTTCTGAAATAGATGTGAAGAATATTTGTGAAGAAATTGAGTTTTGTTACTTTGGTAGTAAAGATGAGAATGTTCAAATTGACCCTGAAGTAGAGGGTAATGTGGAAGATAATGTACAGGTTTCTAGTACAGATAATTTTGAGAAGGAAATTGCCACGTTTCAGATGAAATCAAGTGAGAGGCCTAATTTCACTTGTGTATGTTGTCGACGCACTTATTATAAGAATCAGACTAAGGTAGTGGATTTATATGCAAAAAGTGAAAGGGAAAATAATAGTGAATGGAAGGATTTTGCCACATACTTGATGGTAGAAAATTATTTTGATTTGGGATCGGATCAACGTGTGTGTACTTATTGTTGTAATAAATTAAACCAAAACCAGATGCCTGCTAGGGCAGTTCATAATAATCTGGAATTGGTTGAGATTCCTTCTGAATTGAAGGATTTAAATACTTATGAATCTATTTTGATTCAAAGTATCCATCCCTTTCAGGCTATTGTAAGAATGGAGCCAAAGACAGGAAAGTTGCCTCCAGCAGATTTACAGAGAGGATTAAAGGGAAGAGTTGTTTATTTGCCTCTAGATTTGAACAAAAACATTAACACAATTGGAATAGAAAAAGTGGAAGAGGAACCTCTGGTTATCTTGGTTAATGGGGTTCCGACAAAGAATAAGAAAATATGGCAAGATTTAGTGGATGTTAGGAAAGTCAAAAAGGCAACAGTGTATTTGAAGAAAAATAATAAGTACTATAAGAATGTATATGTTGCAGAAGAGGAAGTAAGTGATGAAGAGGATAGCGATTTGTGTGCTGGCCAAATTGAGAAAGTAGAGGCCTCTAAAAGTGAAGAAATATATGAACATTATAGTGTTCATCCTTTGCATTCCAAGGAAGTCATGGGGAATGCTATTGAGTTGTTTCAAATGAAACAAGCCAAAGGGAGTCCCATTAGTGTTTGGGAGGAAAGTTTGGAAGCTCGGTGTTTCCCACAGCTATTTCCCACAGGTCAAGGAGGAAGATATGATGAGCGACCTCATCAAATTCCTGCGTCTGAATACCGGACTTTACGATTGTATGCAGAAGATCCTAGGTTTCGGCAATGCATTCCCTATTTGTTTCATCTCCTGTTTGAAAGCGATCTGTCTGGACTGTCATATGCAGTGAACCATATCTTAAAAAGTGGTATACAGATGCGAAACATCTCGGCAAGTGACTTTATGCATAAAGTCAATGTCCAAGACAGTATTTTGGATTCTCACTTAATTAATCTCATGGCGTGTCAGCGTGGTACTAATGAGTACTGGTACCGTCGTCATGGTGATTTAAAATGTATGCTGAGGAACTTAGGAACTCCAACATGGTTCCTCACTCTGAGCTGTGCCGAGTATGGCTGGGAAGACTTACTTGAATTTCTACGAGAGGCAAATGGAAATATTGAAAACATTGAATTCAAGACACCTGGAGAACTGTGTTCTTTGGATCCAGTGAATGTATGCAGGTACTTCAATCATAGATTTGAAGCTATGATGTCTTTCATCACAAATAAAAAGAATCCACCTCTTGGAGAGGTGTTGGATTTCTTCTGGAGAAAGGAGTACCAAGCAAGAGGTGCCCCTCATATACATATGTTGTTGTGGATCAAGGATGCACCTAAATTTGGAACAGATCCGGATGACTTAGTGATGAATTTCATCGAACAGTATTCTACGTGTGCTGTTCCAAACGCAACGGAGAAGAAAAGTCTAAGAGAACAAGTTCTTCGTTTCCAAAGCCATCGTTGTGGAAAGTACTGTCGTCGTAAATTCAGAAACAAGGACAAGTTCTACACCAAATGTCGTTTCAACTTTCCACGACCGGTGATTTCTAAAGGAAGAGTGAACAGTTTGATGTCTTCGCTGCGACATAATGTGACGAGGAAATCACCCAAGAATACATACAATTTGAAAAGGAACGAAGAGTCCAAGTACATCAATGACTACAACCCAGTGATTTTGTCCATGTGGAATGCCAACATGGATATACAGTTTGTGGCTGACAACTGTATGGCTGTGGCTCGGTATGTGACATCTTACATCACCAAAAAAGAAAAGACCGAACTGAAGGATATGTGGGAGGACATTTCCCATGAAAAGAGCCTCAGCAAGAAGTTGTACAGTTTCAGTCTGAAGATGTTGTCGCATCGAGAAATCGGAGCTTACGAATGTTCTGATCGATTGTCTTCAGCAAGTCTCTATGCCAAATCCAGGAGTCTCGTTTGGGCGAGTCTTGGTCTTGCTGCAACGCGAAATCGAGTTCTAAAACCTGTCCGGGAAATTGAGTATTTGGCAGAAAAGGAACCAAACAGTACCGACATTTTGAAGACCAACATGTTGGATACATATTATCCAAATCGAAGCAGTCACCTTGAGAATGTTTGTCTATATGAGGTTCTCCAAAATTATATATTCAAGAGGAACATCAAAGAAGATATTGAGAAAGGAGTGTTTGCTGTAATTGGAAGTGAGGGATGCCTGGTCAAGCAAAGAAAATGCCAATTAGTAAACCATCGAAAATTGAGTGGTGAATCTCCAGAAAAAAAGGAGTTTTTTTATTTAGCACTTTTGCAACTTTTCAAGCCTTGGCGTGCAGAAGAGGAACTGCTTGGAGATTTCCTCTGTTACGAAGACTCTTTCAATGCAGCCAAGGAGTCCATAGAATGTCCTGCTTTTTCTAAATATCAAGAAATGCTAACTTTGGAAATTGAGCAGGAAGCAACGATTGCAGCCGAGATTGCCAGAGACAGTTCTCAGGACAGTCAGAGTTCTGTTTCATTGAGTCAAGATCCACTTGGAGGACCTATTATCGAAAATGAAGCTGCCACTGCTATGAATGAAGTAGAAAGAGCCATGGCACATGCTCAGGAGGATTCAGTTAACTTAGAAGACTTGGAAAAACAACTCAACGTTGAGCAGAGGAAAATATATGATGAAGTTACCACGGAAATTGAGCACGGATTAAGTCATGAGAAGAACAAGTGCTCATGTACATCGTTGAAGCCTGTCCGACTGTACGTGAGTGGAGAAGCGGGAACTGGAAAAAGTTTCCTCATTAAAGCAATCTCTTGTTATTTGCAGGAAAGGACTGAGTCATCGCTGTCTTGTGTTGTCACCGCTCCTACTGGACTGGCAGCACATAACATTAAAGGTATTACTTTGCATCGTCTACTGATGCTGCCGGTGGAGCATGACAACAAATTACAATACAACAAGTTATCTGGAGATGCTTGCTGTGAAGTTTCAAGAGTCTTGAGGAAAATGAAACTACTTATCATTGACGAAGTAAGCATGGTTTCCAATGTCATGCTTGCCTTTGTGCATTTGAGAATGCAAGAAGTACTTAAAACTGAATATGATGTGTTATTTGGTGGGAAACACATCATTGTTTTCGGAGATCTTCTGCAGCTGACACCAGTAAAAGGTCAACCTGTGTTCAAAATACTCACGCATGAAGATACCAGGAAGTGCCTAGGGAGCATTGGCAACGTCAATATATGGTTAAACTTCAATTATGCAGAACTGCATCAAAATATGCGTCAGGCAAAGGATGAAGATTACAAGAATATTCTACAAGATATTAGAATTGGAAAAGTGACTGAGCATGGGAAAGAAGCTTTAAATGCACGATTACTGTCAAATTTATATCCCAAACAAGAGATTGTGCCTGAGAATATTTTTCAGAAAATTACTGAGAAGAAATCCGGGATATGTCTCATGCCAACTCTTGCAGAATGTGCCATCTTCAACAACAAAATGTTGAATTTAGAAAAGCAAGAGATTGTGAAACTTGAAGCTATCGACAAATTAGAGCATATGGGATCAACAATTATTTTGTCAGACAATTTGAAATCAAAATTGGATTCATTAGAGAAGACTATATCTAAAACAGCGGGTTTTGAAAAGACTTTGAATGTGTGTTTAAATTGCCGAATTATTTTGAGAAGGAATTTACATGTAGAAAGAGGTCTGGTAAATGGATCAATGGGTAATGTTGTTGATTTTGAGAAATACAGAAATAGAGATGGAATAGAATTTTTAAGAATTAAATTTGATGGCATTGAGGAAGTACAGCAAATTGGTCGTTGTTCTGCTAGGTTTTTGCTTGTTAAAGATTTATATGTTCGCCGTAAACAGTTTCCTGTTTGCTTGGCATATGCGGTGACAATCCATAAATCGCAAGGTTTAAGTGTAGACTGTGCATTGGTGAATATTGGCAGTTCTGTGTTCAAGGAGGGTATGGCATATGTGGCATTGTCACGAGTTAGAACTTTATCGGGATTGTACTTAATTGACTGTGATGTCACAAACATTTGTGCGGATCTAGATTGTGTTAAGGAATACAATAGGTTAAGAAGAGAGTATGCGCCACATTTGCCTCAATATCCTTTGTTTGAGAAACGTGTGGTAGGCCGCAAACGTAGAAATAGCAGTAATAGTAGGGAGGTTGTTGCAAAAAGACTAAAAGTCAATGAACCGAAAATTGTTAGCAGAAAGAAAGTGGATTCTGTTGAAGATGTTGTCGGTTTTCAATTTGAAAACAGTTCTGGTGTCAACTGCTATGCAAATGTAGTGGTTAATGTTCTCTTTTCACTAGAGAGTTTAAAAGAACAGATTCTATTGAATTCTGAACAAATTTTATGCTGTTTGTTGAATTCTGTTTTCGAGAAATGTAGCACTGATCGAACAAAAGTAGAAAGTGTGTCTGAAGTTCGTTATCTGTTAGATGAATGTTCAGGTCAAACAGACTTCTCTGAAAATAATCAGCAAGATTGTCAGGAGTTTTTAATGTATATGCTTGATATATTGCAAGTTGAGGGTGTAGATGTAGATCACCTGTTTGGGCTTTCTTATCAATGGCAGCATGACTGCGAGAATTGTAGGGTATCAAGTACTACTAGTGTAGACTCAGAAAGATTTATATATTTAACTTTGCCAGACAGTAAATCAGTCTCCTTTAATAAGCTAGTAAATGCAGCGGATCACAACATGGAGTGTAGCCAATGTAAATCTGAAATGATGTCAACATTACTTATACGTAGATATGGACAGTATGTCATTTTAATGATGCAACGATGTAGGCCTGATGGATCAAAATTGTCAACTTTAATAAAAAAATTTGTGGCTTCTCAGCTTTCAATATCAGGAAGGACTTTTGTAACTGTAGCAATTATCTATCACGATGGTCCTTCAACAACTTCAGGACATTATACAGCTTATTTAAAGTCTCGAAACGGCTGGTCATTCTGCAATGATTCCGTTGTAAGTTTAAAAAAAAAATTGCCGTTTGACCTTAAAAATTCTTACCTGGTGTTTTTAAAACCAGAATTTTAAAGAAAGAATCTCGAGATTTCCTGTGAAGAATTGGAAAAGGTTCATCAAGTTGAGGGAATGTAAGTCTGCAATGCTGTCTAGATTATTGGTCCAAAACTTTTAATTATAATGTTATTTTGTAAAATCCGACTATATAAACCTGATGCAAGTAAGTCTGCTTCATAGTAAGCAGTATCAGTGTCATAGGAAAAGGAGAACATGAGTGACAAAGAAGAGTAAGATATTAGTAGTCCAGGATTGTGAAAATAATCTCAAATGTTTTCTTTTTGCAAGTTGCGAAAATAGAAAATGTCGGGATTTGATTGGAAGAATTACAAGACTTGCGAATCGCGGCAACATGATTTGGCCTAGTGGAAACATGTGATAGAATGAGAGAAGTCTTTTTTTCTATGTAACATATTTTTCGTATCGATGGAGGTTTTCTTTCAGAAAGTGGCGGGCTGAAAATATTTATAGCACAACAGAGTGGATGCTGTTCATAGGAGATCCTTCGACGTCATTGAAAGTAAGTTAATTTTAAGGAGTTTTGAAATCAGATTTCTTAGGTTGTATGGGTTTTTTAAACACAGTCATTTTGATTGTGGTTTTTTTTCCCCGCTGTTACATGATGAATATCTTCAAGTCACTGATTTAAGTGAAATTTGATACATTCTGAGAACAGCAAAAATAAACCATTTAACATGTATAATTAATGTTATGCTTTTTGTACTTATGATATACATTTAGAAATGTGAGGTAGATATGGAGAAGCTGAGTTTTCTGTAAGTGTCAATTTTAATGCTTACAGTGCTGTACTTCTGGGTACTGTTTTTTTTTAAAAAAAAAGAAATAGGCCTCACCTCAAAGAAAGCTCTTGAAAGTACACATCTTATTTGCATCCTAAAACAATCATTTAAAATGTTAGACACAATTTTATGATGGATTTACATCTCTTTTGCGCTGTTATTGCATCACTATTGTGAGACATAAGCAATGCAAAAAAAGCACCATGTTCCAAAATAGGCCTCAGTTCATCAACATCAAGATACAGTTTCTTTAAAATATATATATTTAGGATTGTGTAGGGGACGTAGAGAAGCAGAGACTTCTGTAAATGTCCAAGTTGTTGAAAAACTGTTTGTTCTTGAACCTTTTCCCTTGTCTTTTCTAATTTTTAAATACATGTTTTAATATTTTTGGAAATGTTTGTTCTCTGTTTTACAGATTGAAAGTATGAAAAAATATTTTAAAAAGGTAACAAGAATTATAAGGTACATGTTTTCTACTCTTTTTACCCGCAATGCACTGCTGATGATGTCTCTGACACTATCTCTGGTTTACTCTCTATAGCTGTCTTTCTTTTTACATTATTCTCTGTTTACTTCCCTTATACTAACTCTTCTTTTTTTAAAAAAAATATTTTTTTGGTTCGCTTCCAGTTCGCGAACCGGTCAGCGAACTTGAAGCGAACCAAAAGAAATAGAGCTTGCCAGAGTGATAAACATTCTAGCAATTTTATTTGAAAGGGGGGGTAGTTCTGAAAAGAACTTTTTTTTTTTGTTTTTGTTGTTTTATTTTTTTTTTTTTTTTTTCTGAACATTTTTTGATTTTTTTGTATTTTTAGAACAGTTTTATGTTTTTTTTGTGTTTTTTATGGAGGGGAAACAACAAAAAAACAGGCATTGAAAACGGCTCAACAGGAGCAAAAAAAAAATTACTGCTTGGGTGCATTAGGGCACTTATGGTTTTCGAACACCATATTAATCAAGTTGACGCTCATGTTCCCATACGACAACATAGCACCACAATATATACAAGTAAACCTCATATGTTTAAAATTGGGTTGAATGTTTGGCACAGTTTCCTGTGCCTCTCTTCCTGACAAAGACATTGATGAGGTAGATCTGGCCACAGGAGTTGTCGGGGGATTGTCTTGTAGGTCCCTTAACTCAGCCCGGCTGTAGTTCAAGGGATGCCACCTGGTCATATGTCGATGCATAGTATAGTTCCCCATACTATATTTCTTCTCTGTGCCTCTTGACAATCTGTAATCACAGATGAGGCAGGTGGCATATTTCGCGTTCACCTTCTTCTCCCCTGGAGGGATGGAAAAAAACTGCCAGATGAAACTGGTTTTTCTCTTAGAAACACGGGGCAACTCCGTGATAAATTGTTGTTGATCTGTATCCTCTTCTTCTTCTTCCTCCTCTTCCTCTTCTCTGTTGGAGGTAAATTGACTTGGTGGTCCTCTCTTCTTATGAGGAGGTGGAGGTGGTGGTGGGGGTGCACCAGCTGCAGCAAGTATGGAAGCCATTGTTGAACTCCAGGTAAATGGTCTTTCTCTCACCAAGATGAAAGTCAGAGTGAGGAAAGAAGGAGGGGTTTACATGATTTGGGAAAAGCAAAAGTTCTGAACCAATGAAAAGTGTTATTTTTAGGTCACATGACCTAGTCATACATCATTTGGAAACCAAAAGTGAAATGAACCAATGAAAAGTTTGATAAACAAGTCACATGACCTGTTCCGCTTACGTTACGCGGTCCGCGCCGCGTCTCGGATCGCTTCCGGTTAGCGGTCCGGAGCACTTCCGGGAGCGCTAACGCAGCGCGTCATTAGACGCATTACGCGACAACGTGATACGTCGCGCTTCCGCGACGCGTCACAGTTCCGCTAACGTAACGTTGACCGGTTCGCGGACTAGGTCGCGGCATGAAGATGAGCTAACGGAAAGCTTCCCGGTTCGCGAACTAGAAGCGAAGAAAAAAAAATATTAAAAAAAAAATTATCAATAAACATCTAAAATATATTTTAAGATTTAAAGAAGAATACATTTTACAGCTACAGATGTTAGCTTTTAAAAAACCAATGAAATTCACAGAAAAAACCATAGGTTATAGACCATATATAGTTAGGAATTTGCATTTACAAAACCTTGAAAATTCAGTGAAAAAACCATAGGTTATAGACCATATATAGTTAGGGATTTGCATTTACAAAACCTTATTTTACTCGCATAAAACCATTGAAATTCCATATATAGTTAGTTGCGCTAACTATATATCGCGCACCCGCAATCCACTGCTGATGATGTCACATATTACATCATTCATGACATGGTCAGTGACATCACTGATGACATCACTGATGACATCTCAAATGACATCACTGATGACATCTCAAATGACATCACTGATGACATCACTGATGACATCTCATTTGACATTACTGATCACATCACTGATGATATCATTCATGTGATAATACGATGAACCTCTTCAGACTCTAATATAACCTTAGATACAATCAGTGTAAACAGACACTCACAGACTGTCACTCATCCATGGAGTTACTCACACACCTAGTCAGTCATGCAAAGAATCAATCGCACCTCCATTTCCTCAACTATACAGTTATACAAACTTTACTTATTCATACATATACTAACACATATTTACTCTCTTATACAATCCCTGATACAAGTTCACAATGATCCATACAGCCACTCACACATTCACTGGCTCTTATGCACAGTTATTTATATATGTCAACTCTCACTTGTACTGTGTTTTACATATGTACTTACTTTGACATGTAGCACTGAGATATCCATTCACTCACCAATACACTCATGCACACAGTCAACCGCCCATACAGCTGTTTCCACATGCACTTTTGAAACCATACATCTAGTGAATCAACTGCTCACACATCTATGCACAGAGTCATACACCTCCCAGCCACCCACACACACACTCAGTCTCCCATACAAATACCTGGGCTACCAATCAATAACCCATATAGTTACTCATATAGCTACTTATCAACACATGCAGCAGTTTACAGAACAACAGACATAATAATGCACAAATTAAGACAGTTTAGTCACTAACCCATGCACTCAGTGAGACATATTTAATCACTCACTCATACAGTCAGTCATGCACCTACTAAATCCTTCATCCAGACACTTATACATCCACTCATTCTTCAATATGTAAGACATATTTACACTTTACAGAAACATACAGTCACTGGATGTTGTCATCAGTGATGTCATCAGTGATGTCACTGACCATGTCATGAATGATGTAATATGTGACATCATCAGCAGTGGATTGCGGGTGCGCGATATATAGTTAGCGCAACTAACTATATATGGAATTTCAATGGTTTTATGCGAGTAAAATAAGGTTTTGTAAATGCAAATCCCTAACTATATATGGTCTATAACCTATGGTTTTTTCACTGAATATATATATATATATATATATATATATATATATATATATGTATATATATTACCTACTGGCGGTCGCCAGTAGGTAGTTATAGTTAGGACCTAGTTTCCATAGGAAATGCTCAACATTCTATTTGGAATAACTTTGGCCCTGGTTGAAGAATGTTAGCGAATTTCTCAAAGAAGATGGCTCAGTCCGCTGCGCTCCTTCCCTAAAAGTTTGGGGGGAATTGGTCAAGTGGGGGCTGAGATAAAAGGGGGGTCCCAAAACGTGTTTTCTCCATGTTATTTTCCATAGGACCTTTAGACTCGGCTACAGGTCGAACGGGTGAATGGATTTATAGGAAATTTGGCAAAACTGTACAGTCCGGCTCGCAGATTACGCTTTTTTTGGAATGGTGTAAATCCGTTCAGTAGTTGTTGAGAAAATTAAAGTTAAAGTCAATTATATATCTATAGGCGCGCATGCGTGCACGCACCCAAGTGGCTGTGCGTGAGCGGAATTTTTTTTTGCTGCGTGACGTCTGTTAACGTTCGATTCGAAGGAAATCAGGAAGTGTTGACCGCCATTTTGTCACTGCAAGTAAATATATTGTCATTTCAAAGCGTTGGAACATGGAAAGGGGAGAAGGTAGAGATTGTTTTGCTGCGTAGGTTTTCTCAGGGTGTGCAGTAAGGTCCTTAAAAGCGAAAATATATATATTTTTTTCTCGAAAAAGGGCGTGCACACCTATTTACAAAAGTGTGAAAATGGAGATAAATCAGAAGTTTGAGTGCTTTGATATAAGGTGGCTCTGAAAAGAGCCCTTGTGTTAATTGAGTTGTTTCTGCATTTATAAGTAAGTACCGATGCAGAGTTTGATATAATATTGTTGGCAGCATTTTGAAAGGAAAGACAGGGGCCCATTTTCTGGTTAACAGGTGACCAGGCCAACTTTTATGCCAGGCCCATTCCTGCAAAGTCGACCGCCATTTTTAGGAGATCTGCAACAACCGGCAGTCACTGGGTTGCAGGAGCAGATGGACTCAAGCCTGTCGGGCGAAGCATCGTTGCACCGCCACAGTGGACGAGACCCTGCTGGGCTCGTGGAACGTCGCTGTACCGCAACAGTGGGCGAGTCCTTTGCTGGGCTCGTGGAGCGTCCCTATACCGCCAGAGTATGCGAACGCTTTGCTGGGCTCGTGGAGTGTCCCTATATCGCCACAGAGTACGAACCCTTTGCCGGGTGCATGGATCGTTGGGGGTGCAGCTGAGGGGCCTCCATCTGGGGAGGCTTGTCCGCGCTGCCTCTCCCTCCCAGTGGACCCCACGGCGTCTTGCTGACATTTGTTATGGCCGGACCAGGCGATGAAGAGAGGGGGAGGTCGGATATATATGAGTTATACTATTAGGTATGTCACATCCCCCTTGTGGCCTGCAAGGCACCGAAAAAAGAAGAGAATGGGAAGACAACTACATCTCGGGTCGGGCCCATGCCTTCTCTGGCCGATGGCGGCCGGCCGCTCTTTGCCACGGCCCCAGGAACGGATCCCTTGGTTCATCCTGGGGACAGGCCTTGGCGTGTGGTGTCTCCTCCGGACTATTCGCGTAATGGTTCTCCACCCCAGGCCGTTGCCGACGGCTTTTGTAGACTTTCTGACGCTCAAAAACCCTACTAGAAAGCAGCCCAAAAGTAGCCCAACATTGCTACTTTGGGGAAGGAGGGGCTGCGCGTGAGCGGAATTTTTTTTTGCTGCGTGACGTTTGTTAACGTTCGATTCGAAGGAAATCAGGAAGTGTTGACCGCCATTTTGTCACTGCGAGTAAATATATTGTCATTTCAAAGCGTTGGAACATGGAAAGGGGAGAAGGTAGATATTGTTTTGCTGCGTAGGTTTTCTCAGGGTGTGCAGTAAGGTCCTTAAAAGCGAAAACCGCCATTTTGTCACTGCGAGTAAATGGTGCTCCACATTGTAAATGCGGCACACCATGGGTGGCAGAGCAGCGGTGCACATTAACTGGTGCATCTCTGGGGATGCGCCAGTTAACATAAATCTGCTCCTTTACATTTAAGTATGAGCAGGGGACACAGAGTTGGTGAAGCTTATCGAAGGTTAAAAAGAGATGAGTCCTGTTCACTGAAAACTTGGACATAGGACTCACCTCCTCAGCATCGCTGGACATGGCTAAATAATAGCTGCAAAATGTTACTGTTGTTAAACAATTTTACTATTATAGTGTCTGAGATTTGTCTCTTACTCTGCAACATCTCATTGTTGTTCTCTTTCTTTAAAGATAAGGACATTAACCATGAGTGATAATGAGCAATCCGTTGGTCTCGATCTTATTGTTGAACATGTCATTGAAACGTCAGTGGAAGTGGAACCCTTAGATGATTTAAATCCTGAGGATGATGAAGAACATGATGAGGATGCCAATTTGTCAGAATTGTATGACATAGGATGGGAAGCTGACGTGCTTCAGCATATGGAACTATAAACATTTATTTTTCAAATTTACTGGAAATAAAAAGTGAAAATGTAAACCGTTTCATTTAAAATTAAACATAACTTGAAAAACAGGTTATGTGTAGTGTCTTTAATAAAGTCAAATATGCTCATAAAAATATTTCTAAACCAATGAAAAGCCTTAACAAGTCACATGACCTGTTATGCTTACGTTACGCGCTCCGCGCCGCGCCCCGGATTGTTGGTCATTCAAACTGAGGCTGGCGTCAGCATGAGAGCGCCAACGTCTTGTGGCTACGCCATTCAGAAAATATTGTTGGCAGCATTTTGAAAGGAAAGATCTGCAACCACCGGCAGTCACTGGGTTGCAGGAGCTGATGGACTCAAGCCTGTCGGGCGAAGCATCGTTGCACCGCCACAGTGGACGAGTCCTTTGCCAGGTGCATGGAGCGTCGCTGCACCGCAAGAGTGGAAGAGTCCTTTGACGGGTGCGTGGAGCGTTGGGGGTGCAGGTGAGGGGCCTGCACGTGGGGAGGCGGGAGAGGCTCGTCCGCACCGCCTGTCCCTCCCAGTGCACCCCACGGCGTCTTGCTGACATTTGTTATGGCCGAACCAGGCGATGAAGAGAGGTGGGGGGTCGGAGGCATATGCAAGACATCCCCCCTCGTGGCCTGCAAGGCGTCGAAAGATTATCGTCCGCGCCGTCTCTCCCTCCCAGTGTACCCCACAGCGTTTTGCTGACATTTGTTATGGCCGGACCAGGCGATGAAGAGAGGGGGGGGGTCAGAGGCATATGCAAGACATCCCCCCCTCGTGGCCTGCAAGGCGCCGAAAGAGGAAGAGAATGGGAAGACAACTACATCTCGGGTCGGGCCCATGCCTTCTCTGGCCGATGGCGACCGGCTGCTCTTTGCCACGGTCCCAGGAACGGATTCCTTGGTTCATCCTGGGGACAGGCCTTGGCGCATGGTGTCGCCTCCGTACTATTCGCGTAATGGTTCTCCATAGTTGTTTTAATATATTTTTGTTCAAGAATAAAAACGTTTTAATCTGTTATTTTGCTGTCGTGTGGTATATTTCTAATATTTGTCGCTCTGATGTCGTTTCCCCTCCCAAATGGAACATGTGATTGTAATCTACAGCCGGACATTCCGACAGGACATGAGAGCAAAAGGGGGGGGGTCAGATCTGAAGTTGGGCAGGCGATAAGATCACGTTTTGCTATGTAGGGCTATCTATGTTCGTGATGGGGCCTAAAAGGGGGCAAGATGGCGTCGAGCTCGGTTTCTCTCACTAGTTTCACTAGTTTCATATTTCTCATGAGGGGTTGTTCCTAATGTTTCTATTTTAGCAAGGTCAAAAAGAGATCCTATCAGTGGCCTATTGATTTTGTTCGATTCCTTTTGTTTTCTCTAACGAGTTTTAAGTTAAAGTTTGCTAGTACGATACAGCGGCTAGTCCGCATTTTATATATATGTCTTTTTTATTAGGGGTGTTTTCCGGTGGAGTCGGACGATCTACCTCTAATAAACGGTAAGTGTTCCTCTGAAGGAATGCGTCTTGAAAGTGGCTGACTGTAATGTATGATATTTCACTCAGTGACTTTCAGGCCCATGCTGTTTCAAAACTGTGCATGTGTTTGAAGCAGGCGTAGGTATTGACGCAGCATAGAAACTACTAGGAACCAATTGGAAGTGTTGTTTTCAAGTCACATGACTTCACATGCGCGTCTCAGGACGTGTACGCGGTGATAGTATCTGGTTGGAAGTAGCGGTCCAATTTCAAAACGTGAAAAGGAGTAAATCGAAACATATCCGGATTTAATATATCTTCTGAGTAGTATAAGTTCTATGGTGGGTGTATGAAGAAATTTAATAAGTTGCAATCGCGAACTTTTCCCGAAATATATATATAGGCGGTTGCGCGCACACGGTCGCGCACGATCGAAAGCCGATAAACGCCCTTTATAATATGCTCCTGGAGCTGTTTTTGGAAAGTTCAAATTGCAAAGTTTTCACGAAATATATAGGCAGGTGCGCGCACTCGGTCGCGCACGAAAGCCTGGAAATGCGATATCCATTTTATTGACAACTGTTGCCGAGAGTGCGCACACCGGGTCGCGCACGAAAGTTTAGTAAGGCTATTTTTATTTACAGACAAATTTTAATGTGTTTAAAAAAAGGCAAGGTACAGACTTTCGAATTCTGTATCGCTTTACAAGGAGTCTCTATGCAACTTGAACAGTGAAGAAAACGGCTTGTTTTCGAAAAAAATATTGCCAGAACTTTATTGCCAAAAGTATAGGTTGCATACACGACATTTTTCTGAATTAGCATTTTAAAAACCAATGAAATTCACAGAAAAAACCATAGGTTTTACACACGTTATAGTTAGGAAGTAGCATTTAAAAAACCTATGAAATTCACTGAAAAAACCATAGGTTTGACACATGTTATAGTTAGCTGGAAATTTTACTGACATAAAACCAATGAAATTCCACGTTATAGTTAGTTGGACTCACTATAACTTGCGCGTGCAATGCACTGCTGATGACGTCACATATTACATCACTCATGACATGGTCAGTGACATCACTCATGACATCACTGATGACACCATCCAGTGAATATGTGTCTTTCTGAAAAATAAATATTAGTGAGTTATGTTTAAATATTTAAATATATATATTAGTGTTTCACTTTGTGTATAAGTGGCTACATGTGTTGGTAAGTAGCTACATGCGTATGTATATGGGTTATTAGATATTTTTATTAGTATCAGTATGAGTGTCTATATGGTTTGGTGGGTGTATTACTTAGCACATAGATGCATGAGAGACTGACTCTCTGTTTGTATGTGTTTTGAAGACAGCATATGTACAGGACTGTATGGGTGGATGAGTGTCTATATGTGTTTGTTAGTGAGTGAATGACTGTCTCACTAGTGTCTTTATCAGTAACTACATATGTTTTAATCTAGTATATATGAATATTGATGTATATAAGTGAGTATATGTGAGAGTAAGAGATTGTAAGAGTTCCTGTTTAAATAAGTATGTGTTTCTATAAGTGATTGTTTAAGAGAATAAATATGTGTAATTTTCAATAGAAGTAAGGTGGAAGTGTGTGTATAACTCTATATTCAAATAAATGGATGTTCAATAGTTTATTTGCACGTGTGAATATGTGTGTGAGTAACTTTTGGATGACTGTCGGTGTGTAACAGGATGTATAGGTGTATCACTTCATATGATGAGTGAGTATATGTATGAGTGACTATATAGAACTGTTGGTGAATGAGTGGATGTGTATATAGATAGTGGAATTACTGAATTGCTTGTTGTAACTGATATAGGTATCTCCATTTTTTTTTAAATTTTAGTTTCTATTTTTGAATATGTGTCTCAAGGGTTACATTACAGTGAAAGGAGGTCTGTCACTATGTCACAAGGATGGTGTCATCAGTGATGTCACTGACCATGTCATGAGTGATGTAATATGTGACGTCATCAGCAGTGCATTGCACGTGCAAGTTATAGTGAGTCCAACTAACTATAACGTGGAATTTCATTGGTTTTATGTCAGTAAAATTTCCAGCTAACTATAACATGTGTCAAACCTATGGTTTTTTCAGTGAATATATACATACTTTGGACTGCATCTGGAGCTGGATACATACATAGATTTGCCAATCATTGATTTGGTTATGTATCAGTGACTATATGAGGTGGGCTCCTCATACTATTGGGGAGTCATCTTTTACAATGTCTTCATTTATTTAAATATGTGTATATATATTTTTTTTTCTACTGAGATCTATATGTATATTTTCAAATTGATATATGTGTGTATATACATGAAATTATTTGTAAATACGCTTTATTTTAATTGTACATTCTACTAAAATTGTTGTACATATGTATTCCAGGAGCAGTCCAGCTGATATGCACTGTGTTCATTGCATAGTCTGTTTTTCAGTTTCATTGTGCAATGTAACAGCTGTTTACAATTATGTGTTACTGGTCACTTTAAATAAGATATGGGTCCATGAGTAACGCGTCATGTGATCAAGGTCCAGGTCGGACCGAAACGCGTCATGGCGGCATACTGATGCGTGGCGAATTTTTCTTTCAATAAAAACTGAAAAGCACGAAAGATTGGGTCCGCGCTTATCTATCAGAGTCCTGTCCTTTGAGTGGATTCGTTTGATAGAGTAATGGTATATTTGTGTCAAGGTGCTTCTTTTGACACGAGCGGATAACCCCTCCTTACTTGGGCGTTGCGGCATTGGAAGCAGCTGGTCTCGTCTCGGCGGGGTGTACTCAATGCTCTGGTGAAGAGCGAGCCGCACGGAAGCCCCTGGATACTGTGGAGAAGTTCCTTCCTTGGGGCCGGAATCGAGGTGAACGGAGTGCTTTAAATCCGTAAAACCAGAAGATATCTGGCGAGGAAGCAACATACCGGATTTTCCAGTAAGGAGAGTGCAACGCGTGGAGTGACAAGTCTGATTTAAAACTCCCGCTATTTGAAATTCAATCGCCCGGGATTGCATCATGGCCGCAGAGGCGTTACGTAGCCGAGAGGAGGCGGCGATCGACATCTTTGATGATTCCCCGGCTGGGGGATCAGCTGTGACGGTGCAGGAACAGAACACTGCACCTTCAGTGAACAACGGCGCGAGAGAGCTATTCAGGCGCATGGAGAAACTGAGACGTGCCGAGCAGTCTAAGTGGTGGGAGGAAAAATCACTTACTCGCTATTTGGAGGTAGGCAGGGTTCCCAGAGGGTTGCGGATCACCTTAGCACCCAGCTATGAGAACCCTGACCCTGCCATGCTTGGAGAATGGGCGGACGCCAATCTGGAATCATTGGCTAAGCTGCTCAGAATACTGGTAAAGTATGCAGCGAGCGATAGAGCAAAATTACAAGTACAAATCGACGCTTTAGAGGTGGAATTGTCTGCAATGGAGGAAAATGAGAACATTAAAAAAATGAGAGAGGACATGCTAACCAGATTGCGTAAAGATGAGGATGCTATTAAAAAGCGCAAAGCTTTTAAGTTCAATAGAGACAAACTGGATTATCAAAACGGGAACGTTTTCACATTTGCCCGAAGGTATGGTGCTGCCAAGAAAAAGAGCAATGTTGCCACCCAACGCAAAAAACAGGGTACTGCAAGTGATAGCACACCCTCGCTTACATCAACTTCAGAACAAAGCGCTGTGAGCGGTAGCGAAAATGAAGAGGAAGCTGGCCCTTCAAATCAGCCAAAAGAGGGAATTTTAATTATGTCTCGTGCGGAGGAAATAAATGTACTCTGCCAGGATTGGAGAGACAAATTAAGACCCCGGAAGAAGCAGCAGCAGCAAAAAGGCGCGCCAACGCAAAGCGGGGGGCCAGGAGGCAACGCAACCGGCAGCGCAAACGAAAGCAAGCCTCAAAACAAGAAAACCACGAAGGGCAGATGGAACAGAAAATAAATGTGGATATTGTTGCCAATACGGTGATCAACCTGTCTGAGGTTGCACTTAATAAAGCGGAGTGTCAGATATTGTCTCTGGGTCTCTCTTTCAGTCCGGAAAGTAATTTTAACTATGCAGAAACTCGAATGGATGTGTTCCGTTTTATCCGGAAATTAAAGTTGAAAAAATTCCATAAAACAAAAGGGAACAAGGAAAGTGACAAAACTCCTCAATATGCTACTAGTCCACCTCTTATTTCAGCTGGTGATGTGAATCTATTTTTTGATTTACAACAACTTCAGGAAGAACAAACTGAACCCATTGATGCCCTGGGGTTAGAAGGTATGGATTTTGGTTGCACGATCAAAACCCCATTTAAACCTAAATCTGTTTTTTTGCCTATTATGATGCATGACAGTTTAGATCGTTTTCATGAACTTGTTGCCTCGGATTTGAAGGATTTGTACAGAGCAACTAATCATGGCAGCACCAAGATAGAATGCAAACAAAGGTGCTACATAGAACTAATGAAAAAATTGCAGGCCAATGAGGAACTTGTTATTAAACATTCTGACAAGGGGGGCAACATTGTCCTTTGGCCTAGATCTATGTACATGGACGAGGCTTATAGCCAACTTAATGATGTTGCATGCTACAAACGTAGTAATCTTCAAATTATGAAGTCATCTTGGTTGGACTATTATGGCAAATTATTGGCATGGAAAAGTAGTGGTTTAATCAGTAATGATGAATACCTATTTTTGTACAATGAATATCCTGCTGTGCCATCAATTTACTTTCTTCCTAAGGTGCACAAGAGTATGATAAAACCACCAGGCAGGCCCATAATATCGGGTATAGGCAGCTTAACAGAAAATACCTCCAAATACGTGGATTTTTTCTTACAAGAATGGGTGCTCAAACTTCCATCTTATGTTAGAGACACCTCTGATTTCTTGAGAAAAATCAGCGATAAAATCTGGTCAGATGAGCTTATCCTTATCACCATGGATGTTACATGTTACATGGATGTCATTTGAGATGTCATCAGTGATGTCATCAGTGATGTCACTGACCATGTCATGAATGATGTAATATGTGACATCATCAGCAGTGAATTGCGGGTGCGCGATATATAGTTAGTGCAACTAACTATATATGGAATTTCAATGGTTTTATGCGAGTAAAATAAGGTTTTGTAAATGCTAATCCCTAACTATATATGGTCTATAACCTATGTTTTTTTCAGTGAATTTTTAAGGTTTTGTAAATGCTAATTCCTAACTATATATTCTCTATAACCTATGGTTTTTTCATTGAATTTCAATGGTTTTTTGAAAGCTAATATCTGTAGCTGTAAAATGTATTCTTCTTTAAATCTTAAAATATATTTTACATGTTTTTAATAAATTTTTTTAAAAAATATTTTTTTGTTCCGCTCCCAGTCCGCGAACCGGTCAGCTTCCCGTTAGCTCATTTTAAAGCCGCGACTCGGTCCGCGAACCGGTAAACGTTCTTTTAGCGTAACTGTTATGTTAGAATGACGTTTTGCGTTGTCGCGTAATACGTCATCGGACGCGCCAAGTTAGCGGACCCGGAAGCGGACCGGAAAGCGGCGCAAAGCGCGAAACGTA
Organism: Lissotriton vulgaris; assembly: GCF_964263255.1. NCBI lineage: Eukaryota > Metazoa > Chordata > Amphibia > Caudata > Salamandridae > Lissotriton > Lissotriton vulgaris. The sequence continues at coordinate 1,308,845,935 of NC_141685.1, forward strand.
AACACAGCAGGTCATGTGACTCGGTAATAACACTTTTCATTGGTTCATTTCACTTTTGGTTTCCTAATGATGTAATACTAGGTCATGTGATCTAAAATTAACACTTTTCATTGGTTTAGAAATTTTGCTTTTCCCAAATGATGAAAACCCCTCCTTCTTTCCTCACTCTGACTTTCATCTTGGTGAGAGAAAGACCCTTTTACATTCTAGAGAAATGGCTTCAGTTGTTGCTTCTGCTAGTGTTCCCCCACCACCACCTCCACCTCCTCATGGAAAGAAAGGACCACCTGCTCAACCAATCTTTGAAGAAGAGGAAGATCAGGAAGAGGAGGAAGAGCCTGAGTTTTTGCCAGAGGAGCCCAGGAGGTACAACAGAAAGGAAAAATTCATCTGGCAATTTTTTTAATTTCCAGCAGGGCAAAAGAAAGTCAATGCAAGATATGTCTTTTGCCGTATTTGCGATGAACGCCTTTCAAGGGGGACGGACAAAAAATATAGGGGCATATTACCAACAACTAGCGATAATTTTTGTCTCTAACTTGTTTAGAGACAAAAATTATCGCCGCACATCGGCGATTTTTATCGCAGATAAACCTTGCTATTAACAAGGTTTATCGCAAATGCGATAAAAAACGGCCGAAATGCATGAATATCGCTGAAAAGTCAGCGATATTCATGCATTATCGAGCAAATGCTCTTAGCCATGTTATCCACCTCCCATTGGATAACATGGCTAAGAACTGCTCAGGGCAGGTGTTAGCTTTTGGAGATATTCCCGCTTAGCGTGAATATCTCTAAAAGTTGGTAATAGGAGATAGCGATGTTAGAGACTGTTTTCAGTCTCTAACATCTTGGCACGCCCACTTTGCATCTCATTAGTGATAAATATCACTGACATGCAAAGTGGGGCCCAAGATGGTCGCTATCTCCTACTAGCTAGTCGCTAACTGGTGTTAGCGACAGCTTGGTAATAGGGAGATAATTTTATCTCCGCTTTCTTGGCTTTTAAAGCCAAAAAAGCGGAGATAAACCCCCTTGATAATATGCCCCATAGTTTTGGAAATTTTACAATGCACAGGCACATGAGTAGGTGGCACCCAAATAATTATAGTGCTGCCCAGCTTCGCGACGAACAGCAAAATCCCCCGGCAATGGCGAGAAGATCTGTCGTCCCAGAAGTATCGGGACCAGAGGCGAGGGAGTTGATCCCGAACATTCAAATGGACATGGGGGAAGTAAAACAAGTGTGCGTGTGGTGCAACCAATTATTATGCTACCGAGAAAGTAGCATTACTCTTATAATAAAAGCAATCAAAAATCATGTATGCTCGAAACGCCCCAAAAAATAAATTCTTCTTTTTTTTGTTGCTCCTGTTGAGCCCTCTTCAATGAATCATTTTTGTTTCCCCACTCCCCCCAAAAAACAAAAAAAATTACAAAATGTTCAGAAAAAAACAAAAAAATATAAAAAATGTTCAGAAAAATAATAAAAAAAATTTAAAACAACAAAAACCCCAAAAAAAGTTCTTTTCAGAACTACCTCCCCATTATAAAAAAAAATTGGTAGAATTTTTGGAACTCTGCCAACCTCTATTTCTTTTAGTTCGCTCCCAGTTCGCACTCCGGTACGCGAACCAGGAGCGAACCAAAAAAATTTTTTTTTTTTAAAAAACAGTAAGTATAAGGAAAGGAAACAGACAGTTATGTTACAAGAAAGACAGCTATAGGGAGTAAAGAAAAGATACTGTTACCCGCAATTCACTTCTGATCATGTCATATATTACATCATTTTTGACATGGTCAGTGACATCATCAGCAGTGGATTGCGAGTAACAGTATCTTTTGTTTACTTCCTATAGCTGTCTTTCTTGTAACATAAATGTCTGTTTCCTATCCTTATACTTACTGTTCTTGTTTTAAAAAAATTTTGAGATCATTCAGAAACAGTAACATTAATAGAGACAGAATGAGTGAATAATAATGAAGAAGTATGAGAAGAGAGGGACTGAGAAAAATACTGGAAGGAGTAGAATAATTAAGTAATAGAGAAAGGAATGAGGGAAGTAGCAAACGCAGGAAAGTAAGGATTAAAGAAATGAAGCAGTAGAACTAATAGATGTTAAATGTGATAGAGTAAATGATTGATTGAGGGTGACGATAAGGTGTGTCCTCTCCAAAAGTTTGTTTAAGGTGAGGCGTACTCAGGGTTGCATATCAAATTTATGCTTGTTGAAGAATACAGAGGAGATAATACATGTGAAGGCCTACCATTGAAGTAAAACATGCCCACTTATTACATCATTCATGACATAGTCAGTGACATCATCAGCAGTGGAATGCGGGTTAAAAGAGTAGAAAACATTTACCTTATAATTCTTGTTAACTTTTAAAGAAAATTTTTCATACTTTCAATCTGTAAAAGAGAGAACAAACATTTCCAAAAATATTAAAACATGTATTTAAAAATTAGAAAAAAGAAGGGAAAAGGTTCAAGAAGAAACAGTTTTTAAACAACTTTGACACTTACAGAAGCCTCTGCTTCTCTACGTCCCCTACACAATCCTAAAGATATTTATTTTAAACAAACAGTATCTTCATGCTGATGAAGTGAGGCCTATTTTGGAACATGGTGCTTCTTTTGCATTGCTGATGTCTCACAATAGTGATGCAATAGCAGCGCAAAAGAGATGTAAAGCCATCATAAAATTGTGTGTAACATTGTAAATGATTGTTTCAGGATGCAAATAAGATGTGTCCTTTCAAGAGGTTTCTTTAATGTGAGGTCTATTCAGTTTTAAAAAAAAAACAGTACCCAGAAGTACTGCACTGTAAGCATTAAAATTGACACTTACAGAAGACTCAGTTTCTCCATATCTACCTCACATTTCTAAATGTATATCATAAGTACAAAAAGGAGAACATTAATTATACATGTTAAATGGTTTATTTTTGCTGTTCTCAGAATGTATCAAATTTCACTTAAATCAGTGACTTGAAGATATTCATCATATAACAGCGGGGAAAAAAAAACACAATCAAAATGATTGTGTTTAAAAAACCCATACAACCTAAGAAATCTGAATTCAAAACTCCTTAAAATTAACTTACTTTCAATGACGTCGAAGGATGTCCTATGAACAGCGTCCACTCTGTTGTGCTATAAATATTTTCAGCCCGCCACTTTCTGAAAGAAAACCTCCATCGTTTTGAAAAATATGTTACATACAAGAAAAGACTTCTCACATTCTACCACATGTTTCCACTTGGCCAAATCATGTTGCAGCGATTCACAAGTCTTGTAATTCTTCCAATCAAATCCAGTCATTTTCTATTTTCGCAACTTTCAAAAAGAAAACATTTGAGAATATTTTCACAATCCTGGACTACTAATATCTTACCCTTCTTTGTCACTCATGTTCTCCTTTTCCTATGACACTGATACTGCTTACTATGAAGCAGACTTACTTGCATCAGGTTTATATAGTTGGATTTTTAAATTGACATTATAATTAAAAGTTTTGGACCAATAATCTAGACAGCATTGCAGACTTACATTCCCTCTACTTGATGAACCTTTTGCAATTCCTCACAGGAAATCCCGAGATTCTTTCTTTAAAATTTTGGTTTTAAAAACACCAGGTAAGAATTTTTAAGGTCAAACGGCAATTTTTTTTTGAAAGTTACAACGGAATCATTGCAGAATGACCAGCCGTTTCGAGACTTTAAATAAGCTGTATAATGTCCTGATGTTGTTGAAGGACCATCGTGATAGATAATTGCTACAGTTACAAAAGTCCTTCCTGATATTGACAGCTGAGAAGCCACAACATTTTTTATTAAAGTTGACAATTTTGATCCATCAGGCCTACATCGTTGGATCATTAAAATGACATACTGGCCATATCTACGTATAAATAATGTTGACATCATTTCAGATTTACATTGGCTACACTCCATGTTGTGATCCGCTGCATTTACTAGCTTATTAAAGGAGACTGATTTACTGTCTGGCAAAGTTAAATATATAAATCTTTCTGAGTCTACACTAGTAGTACTTGATATCATACAGTTCTCGCAGTCATGCTGCCATTGATAAGAAAGCCCAAACAGGTGATCTACATCTACACCCTCATCTTGCAATACATCAAGCATATACATTAAAAACTCCTGACAATCTTGCTGATTATTTTCAGAGAAGTCTGTTTGACCTGAACATTCATCTAACAGATAACGAACTTCAGACACACTTTCTACTTTTGTTCGATCAGTGCTACATTTCTCGAAAACAGAATTCAACAAACAGCATAAAATGTGTTCTGAATTCAACAGAATCTGTTCTTTTAAACTCTCTAGTGAAAAGAGAACATTAACCACTACATTTGCATAGCAGTTGACACCAGAACTGTTTTCAAATTGAAAACCGACAACATCTTCAACAGAATCCACTTCCTTTCTGCTAACGATTTTCGGTTCATTGACTTTTGGTCTTTTTGCTACAACCTCCCTACTATTACTGATATTTCTACGTTTCCGGCCTACCACACGTTTCTCAAACAAAGGATATTGAGGCAAATGTGGCGCATACTCTCTTCTTAACCTATTGTATTCCTTAACACAATCTAGATCCGCACAAATGTTTGTGACATCACAGTCAATCAAGTACAATCCCGATAAAGTTCTAACTCATGACAATGCCACATATGCCATACCCTCTTTGAACACAGAACTGCCAATATTCACCAATGCACTATCTACACTTAAACCTTGCGATTTATGGATTGTCACCGCATATGCCAAGCAAACAGGAAACTGTTTACGGCGAACATATAAGTCTTTAACAAGCAAAAACCTAGCAGAACAACAACCAATTAGCTGTACTTCCTCAATGCCATCAAATTTAATTTTTAAAAATTCTATTCCATCTCTATTTCTGTATTTCTCAAAATCAACAACATTACCCATTGATCCATTTACCAGACCTCTTTCAACATGTAAATTCCTTCTCAAAATGATTCGGCAATTTAAGCACACATTCAGAGTCTTTTCAAAACCCACAGTTTTAGATATAGTCTTCTCTAATGAATCCAATTTTGATTTCAAATTCTCTGACAAAATAATTGTTGATCCCATATGCTCTATTTTGTCAATAGCTTCAAGTTTCACAATCTCTTGCTTTTCTAAATTCAACATTTTGTTGTTGAAGATGGCACATTCTGCAAGAGTTGGCATCAAACATATTCCGGATTTCTTCTCAGTAATTTTCTGAAAAATATTCTCAGGCACAATCTCTTGTTCGGGATATAAATTTGAAAGTAATCGTGCATTTAAAGCTTCTTTTCCATGCTCGGTCACTTTTCCAATTCTAATATCTTGTAGAATATTCTTGTAATCTTCATCCTTCGCCTGACGCATATTTTCATGCAGTTCAGCATAATTGAAGTTTAACCATATATTGACGTTGCCAATGCTCCCTAGGCACTTCCTGGTATCTTCATGCGTGAGTATTTTGAACACAGGTTGACCTTTTACTGGTGTCAGCTGCAGAAGATCTCCGAAAACAATGATGTGTTTGCCACCAAATAACACATCATATTCAGTTTTAAGTACTTCTTGCATTCTCAAATGCACAAAGGCAAGCATGACATTGGAAACCATGCTTACTTCGTCAATGATAAGTAGTTTCATTTTCCTCAAGACTCTTGAAACTTCACAGCAAGCATCCCCAGATAACTTGTGGTATTGTAATTTGTTGTCATGCTCCACTGGCAGCATCAGTAGACAATGCAAAGTAATACCTTTAATGTTATGTGCTGCCAGTCCAGTAGGAGCGGTGACAACACAAGACAGCGATGACTCAGTCCTTTCCTGCAAATAACAAGAAATTGCTTTAATGAGGAAACTTTTTCCAGTTCCCGCTTCTCCACTCACGTACAGTCGGACAGGCTTCAACGATGTACATGAGCACTCTTTCTTCTCATGACTTAATCCATGCTCAATTTGCTTGGTAACTTCATCATATATTTTCCTCTGCTCAACGTTGAGTTGTTTTTCCAAGTCTTCTAAGTTAATTGAATCCTCCTGAGCATGTGCCATGGCTCTTTCCACTTCATTCATAGCAGTGGCAGCTTCATTTTCGATAATAGGTCCTCCAAGTGGATCTTGACTCAATGAAACAGAACTCTGACTGTCCTGAGAACTGTCTCTGGCAATCTCGGCTGCAATCGTTGCTTCCTGCTCAATTTCCAAAGTTAGCATTTCTTGATATTTGGGAAAAGCAGGACATTCTATGGTCTCCTTAGCAGCAGTGAAAGAGTCTTCGTAACAGAGGAAATCTCCAAGCAGTTCCTCTTCTGCACGCCAAGGCTTGAAAAGTTGCAAAAGTGCTAAATAGAAAAACTCCTTTTTTTCTGGAGATTCGCCACTCAATTTTCGATGGTTTACTAATTGGCATTTTCTTTGCTTGACCAGGCATCCCTCACTTCCAATTACAGCATACACTCCTTTCTCAATATCTTCTTTGATGTTCCTCTTGAATATATAATTTTGTAGAACCTCATATAGACAAACATTCTCAAGGTGACTGCTACGATTTGGATAATATGTATCCAACATGTTGGTCTTCAAAATGTCGGTACTGTTTGGTTCCTTTTCCGCCAAATACTCAATTTCCCGGACAGGTTTTAGAACTCGATTTCGCGTTGCAGCAAGACCAAGACTCGCCCAAACGATACTCCTGGATTTGGCATAGAGACTTGCTGAAGACAATCGATCAGAACATTCGTAAGCGCCGATTTCTTGATGCGACAACATCTTCAGACTGAAACTGTACAACTTCTTGCTGAGGCTCTTTTCATGGGAAATGTCCTCCCACATATCCTTCAGTTCTGTCTTTTCTTTTTTGGTGATGTAAGATGTCACAAACCGAGCCACAGCCATACAGTTGTCAGCCACAAACTGTATATCCATGTTAGCATTCCACATGGACAAAATCACTGGGTTGTAGTCGTTGATGTACTTGGACTCTTCGTTCCTTTTCAAATTGTATGTATTTTTGGGTGATTTCCTCGTCACATTATGTCGCAGCGAAGACATCAAACTGTTCACTCTTCCTTTAGAAATCACCGGTCGTGGAAAGTTGAAACGACATTTGGTGTAGAACTTGTCCTTGTTTCTGAATTTACGACGACAGTACTTTCCACAACGATGGCTTTGGAAACGTAGAACTTGTTCTCTTAGGCTTTTCTTCTCCGTTGCATTTGGAACAGCACACGTAGAATACTGTTCTATGAAATTCATCACTAAGTCATCCGGATCTGTTCCAAATTTAGGTGCATCCTTGATCCACAACAACATATGTATATGAGGAGCACCTCTTGCTTGGTACTCCTTTCTCCAGAAGAAATCCAACACCTCTCCAAGAGGTGGATTCTTCTTATTTGTGATGAAAGACATCATAGCTTCAAATCTATGATTGAAGTACCTGCATACATTCACTGGATCCAAAGAACACAGTTCTCCAGGTGTCTTGAATTCAATGTTTTCAATATTTCCATTTGCCTCTCGTAGAAATTCAAGTAAGTCTTCCCAGCCATACTCGGCACAGCTCAGAGTGAGGAACCATGTCGGAGTTCCTAAGTTCCTCAGCATACATTTTAAATCACCATGACGATGGTACCAGTACTCATTAGTACCACGCTGACACGCCATGAGATTAATTAAGTGAGAATCCAAAATACTGTCTTAGACATTGACTTTATGCATAAAATCACTTGCCGAGATGTTTCGCATCTGTATACCACTTTTTAAGATGTGGTTCACTGCATATGACAGTCCAGACAGATCGCTTTCAAACAGGAGATGAAACAAATAGGGAATGCATTGACGAAACTTAGGATCTTCTGCATACAATCGTAAAGTCCGGTATTCAGACGCAGGAATTTGATGAGGTCGCTCATCATATCTTCCTCCTCGACCTGTGGGAAATAGCTGTGGGAAACACCGAGCTTCCAAACTTTCCTCCCAAACACTAATGGGACTCCCTTTGGCTTGTTTCATTTGAAACAACTCAATAGCATTCCCCATGACTTCCTTGGAATGCAAAGGATGAACACTATAATGTTCATATATTTCTTCACTTTTAGAGGCCTCTACTTTCTCAATTAGGCCAGCACACAAATCGCTATCCTCTTCATCCCTTACTTCCTCTTCTGCAACATATACATTCTTATAGTACTTATTATTTTTCTTCAAATACAAAGTTGCCTTTTTGACTTTCCTAACATCCACTAAATCTTGCCATATTTTCTTATTCTTTGTCGGAACCCCATTAACCAAGATAACCAGAGGTTCCTCTTCCACTTTTTCTACTCCAATTGTGTTAATGTTTTTGTTCAAATCTAGAGGCAAATAAACAACTCTTCCCTTTAATCCTCTCTGTAAATCTGCTGGAGGCAACTTCCCTGTCTTTGGCTCCATTCTTACAATAGCCTGAAAGGGATGGATACTTTGAATCAAAATAGATTCATAAGTATTTAAATCCTTCAATTCAGAAGGAATCTCAACCAATTCCAGATTATTATGAACTGCCCTAGCAGGTATCTGGTTTTGGTTTAATTTATTACAACAATAAGTACACACGTTGATCCGATCCCAAATCAAAATAATTTTCTACCATCAAGTATGTGGCAAAATCCTTCCATTCACTATTATTTTCCCTTTCACTTTTTGCATATAAATCCACTAACTTAGTCTGATTCTTATAATAAGTGCGTCGACAACATACACAAGTGAAATTAGGCCTCTCACTTGATTTCATCTGAAACGTGGCAATTTCCTTCTGAAAATTATCTGTACTGGAAACCTGTACATTATCTTCAACATTACCCTCTACTTCTGGGTCAATTTGAACATTCTCATCTCTACTACCAAAGTAACAAAACTCAATTTCTTCACAAATATTCTTCACATCTATTTCAGAACCATGCAAAAGAGCAGCACATAATTGTTTAAGCATAATTGCTGGACTCTTAGCATAATACAACATTCTCACTAATTTTCTCACTTTATTATGATGCACTGCTAGCATCCTGAAATGATGAAAAACACTCTGGCATACTCTCCTGGAAAGACAAGCCAGTGAATGACCACGCAAACCTGTCATTTGTCTCACTCTGCAAGGATCTAAATCTTGCAACAACTTCATTTTCTGCTTCAAACTTTTCTTATTAAATGTCCGTATAAAATCACAAAGCAAATTGTTGGAAACCTGTCGCACACTGCAAATAGAACTACACTTCCAAATGTACACAGGACCCTTAGGACGTCTTCCTAAAACCTCATCACTTAGCGCCTCTTCTGTCTCTGTTGTCACAAGTTTTTCTTTTTCAACTGGACAACCATCCTTCACTTCATAAGCTCGACCACTGGTGTCAACTGCAAACACCAAATCATTATCCTGAAAATAACTCTCCTCATTAAAAAATGCCTCACAACTTGAACTATGCATCCATTCTCCGGAAAAAACTTCACAAAAGTTACTACGATTTACTACTCTCTTCCATCTACTTTTTGTTTTGAAATCAGAAATTACCTTGCTTAGTTTCCTAATTCTATTGATTACCAAAATAAACAACTTTCGCTTAATTTCAAAAGCATGATCAATAATTTTCTCTACATTTTTCTTCTTCTTATAAAATGCCGCTTTCTGTTGGCCTTTCTTAATATTTTTTAATAAATTAACTATTATCCTGTTACGGAACATTCGATTTCGAATGTCCCTAAACTGTTGTTTCCTTCTACTATCATGCATAGAGTTATCTCTTCCTCTACCAGTAACATTTTTGATGGGTCTTTCCTTTCCATTTAATTTGCTTTTCTTTTTCTGGACTGAAACATTTTTTGGATAAATACTTTTTTTACTAAAAATATTTCTTAAGAATGATTTTGTGCTCTTACCCGGAGCTTTCTTGGTGTTTTGAAAAGTATTTGGGGAAGAGGACTGCTGCAATAAAACATCATCCTGCTGTCTTTGACGTTTTCTAGCCTTTCTAATTCGATTTTTCGTTGGCATTTTTCAAATTAAGAAAAGATCTGCAGTTGAATCTGTGGAAAAATATAATAAAAATGTTATTAACCACTATTACCAAACAGTAAATGAATAACAGTCATCAAAAACTTAATGCCCTACTTAGTATTTAACATAGCAAATCTTTTGCACCAGCACTGCATCACAAAAATGACACACAATGGTACAAAACAGGCATACAACAATCATAAATCTCTCCCTAATATTTTAAATGATTAATTCAGGATGACGATAAGGTGTGGCCTATCTAAAGGTTTGTTTAGGCCCAGATCTTTGGACTGGGGTGAATGTGTGTCATTGATCCACATTCGGTCCATCACCTGTTTTGTTTGTTTGAGGTGAGGCCAACACATGGTTGCAGATAAGATTTTCACTGAAGAAAACAAAGGAGATAATACATGTGAAGGCCTACCAATGAAGTAAGTCATTATTTGAAATCAATTACATTTCTGGATATGTACTGCTAGAGCTTCATAGGTTGCTTTGGGTCATATTTATAAGGCATATGAGTGTCTATGATGTTATTTTTCCTTTTTAAATTGAAAGCGTTCTTCATGGTGCAAGTTTCTTGTAAATACGCTCCCACTTGCCCTTGGCAAATTTAGATTTTGATTGTGGGAGTTACATAGCCATGTTAATAATGTCCAAACAATGGTGCTAGGGCATTCCAGAAAACGCTTTCATGTGTCTCACGGACATTTTCAGTCATTTCCTCTTGAATGCAGGTATACAATTGATTTATATGTTGTGTTTAAAAACGATTTTTTGCAATCAATTACATTTCTGGATATGTTATTTTTCCTTTTTAAATGGAAAGCGTACCTCATGGGGCACGTTTCTTGTAAATACGCTCCCACTTTCGGTTGGCAAATTTAGATTTTGATTATGGGAGTTACATAGGCATGTTAATAATGTCTCAAAAATGGTGTAAGGGCATAATCACCATTTAAAAAGGGTAAAATAACATAATAGACACTCAAATGCCTTATAAATATGACCCAAAACAACCTATGAAGCTCTAGCAGTACATATCCAGAAATGTAATTGATTTCAAAAAATCGTTTTTAAACACAGCATATAAATCAATTGTATACCTGCATTCAAGAGGAAATGACTGAAAATGTCCTTGAGACACATGAAAGCGTTTTCTGGAATGCCCTAGCACCATTGTTTGGACATTATTTACATGGCTATGTAACTCCCATAATCAAAATCTAAATTTGCCAAGCGCAAGTGGGAGCGTATTTACAAGAAACTTGCCCCATGAAGAACGCTTTCCATTTAAAAAGGAAAAATAACATCATAGACACTCATATGCCTTATAAATATGACCCAAAACAACCTATGAAGCTCTAGCAGTACATATCCAGAAATGTAATTGATTTCAAAAATCGTTTTTAAAAACAACATATCTGTTTCAGCTTACATTAGAGACCATGGAATGGGCTCCATGTACAACAATAACTTGTGTTACTGCATGCCAGAATGCTACACCGAATATGCAATTACAATTTCTCAAAGAAACAAAATCTATATGTATATCACTAGAGACAAAGCCACATTTTAAAAACACAGCTTTCTTCATCATTTTCTCCTTAAATCATACTATTCTCTATCTAAATGAAATAAATCTTTTCTCACCTTAGCAAATACTTTTTAGTTTTGAAAACAGTCTCAGAAATACACCAAATTGTCTTCAGCAGAAGAAAAAGGATGCACTCCAGAGGCTGCAGCTATTGAAAGCACAGAAATACAGATATTCATTTCACATATCTCTCATATTAGCCAATCATAACTCTTCCCTCACTTTTTTCAAATCAAAACCCTTCCCCCCTCTGCCCTCTCTGCCTTTTTTCCATAGCAACCACCTCCTGGAAGACCTCTCATGTTTGCAAATTCACACAACAATGTTTCAATTGAACTCTGAACTCTCAGTGCACCTGCGTATCCAGTGCAATCTTTCATTAAATGTTTCTTCGTTGACCATTCAAATTACATCTTTCAAAGAACACATCCATGCACCCTAACTTTCTGTTTTCAGAAATGGAAATGCACCAATCACTGCTAATGAATCATTAGCATTGGAAATCCACAGTTTTTTTTCTTTACAAACTCCTACTGTTTCAACTGCCCTTTCATTACAACACTTCATCTGACTGCAGCACAACCTTCTCCCACCATGTTTAAGGTCTGGATTGTTGGACATAGTTACATCCACTGGGCTCAAAGGTATGCTGAGAACAGAAATTTACCTAACCTCAATTTACAAGATGTGGAAATTAAGTGGTTGGGCCAAAGAGGATTAAAATGTCACCAATTGATACCATTGGTGAAAACCTTTATGCATTTGCCAAAACCTGACCTGTTAATTGTGCACTGTGGAGGTAATGATTTGGGCACTTTGACTGGGGTAGGTCTGGAAATGCTTTTAAAGGACACCTTTGAGCAATTAATGGCACTTTTCCCTCAAACTGCCTTGGTATATTCCAATATATGCCAAAGACAGAAATGGAGGTGGTCCAACCAATTTTGTCCACAAATTGAGAAAGCGAGGAAGCATGTAAACAAATCTGTTTCAGCTTACATGAGAGACCATGGAATGGGCTCCTTGTACAACAATAACTTGCGTTACTACATGCAAGATATCTACAGAGGAGATGGAGTTCACTTCTCCGAAGAGGGCAACAGAATTTTCATTCTGAATTTAAGACTGTGCATTGGTACCTACTTATAAGTACCTAAATGTACCATAAACCCAAAAGCTCTTCTCAGAGCTACCCTTCATCTGATCACTCACAATTATTATTTTTTTCTAACTTTTTTCTGTAATTTTCAACAAACTACGCTCAAAGAGCGCTACCCGGTACGCGAACTGGAAGCTAACCGCGCAAAATTTCAAAAAAAAAGTTTTTTCATCGCACATATGGTCCTCCTCAGCCACCCTCAGAAAACCTAGGGGGTCAAAATACTTGTACCGTGCCCCCTTCTACCCATTCAGAACATTATTTACCCTCCATTTTATATCTTAATTCGACCGAAACACAAAATGGTGGACTCCCGTTACGCTCCTAGTTCGCGGACCGGACCGCTTTCCGGGAAGCGGTCCAAAAAAAAGGTGGGAAAGTAATTCACAGAAAAACGACTGGAGACACTCTCACCAAATATAGATTAGCTTATACTACATAACAATCCCTTTCATTTTCTCATATTTGATTGAAATTCCATTTAGCCATTAAGTCTATAGACCTCTCTAAATACCGTGAGGTAAATTACTTCACAAAACACATCTGAAGTGTTGGAATTGACAACCAATGAAAATGTTACTTTCATTTTCTACTTATATTACCTGACATTTGATTGGTTATATACCTGAATATATATAAAGGAAGAGAAGAAAACACAGCCATTTTGACTACTACTTCTTGTTGTACATCACATTTGAATAGCTACCATACACTTCAACTTGTTTGTGAAGGTAAGTTGTTATTTTTAAAACTGAAGTATATTGTGCACTATAACTTAATATGGTAGACTTTTTCTGATAGATATACACTATCCCTCTGTAGTAGTTATGGATTTAGATAGACTTCTCTGTTATAGTTATGAATGGAGTTAGGCTTCTCTTGGTTAAATCACATACACTTTTTTTTAGTCCTATTTCCACTCTGATACTATACACTGCCGAAAGAAAAATTCACTGATAAAAACTGCCTATCTAAAATTAATCCCAACAGTGCCCTATCTCTACTAATATATATTTTTTTAATCATAATTTCAGGCAAAATGGAAGGCGAGCAACAAGTTAAATTTACAATTGTACTGGAGGAGAGCAGCCAAGAAAAAATTGATGATTTTATGGATCAAAGTAGAGACCAGGAACTACTACAATGTGTTGAAGCAGTGGATAACCTGCTTCAAAATGAGAACATGTTACACCCTATATTCAATTTTGAAATTTCGGACACTGAAATGTTAGAAAGTTTAATGAATTATGAAACACAATCAAAATTAAAAAAAAATACTTTAAAAAAAAAGAAAACAAAAAAAACCAACAAAAACAACAAACAATTAACATACAGTATTTGAAAAGTCTATCATTCTATTATCCTTATAGTACGCTGCCCAGAACGCTTTCCGGTTCGCGTACTAGGCGCTCACCACGCAAAAATATATATATATTTTTTTTGACCCTGCTGGGCCCTTTTTAAACCTCCACATAAAACCTAGGGGGTCAACGAGGATCTACTATGCCCCCTTATGGTAATTTCCCCCTTTGTTTTGGCCTCCTCTTGTCTCTCGATCCTACCGAGAGACAAGATGGCGGCCACTCCGGACTGTTTAGAATGTTGACAGACACCAGAGAGCCAATCAGCTTCGCATCGCAAAGTTCCGTTACGCGAAAAGTATGCGAACCGGATCGCTGCCCGGAGCGCTGTTACAGATATATATCTTACTTTGAACGTTAATTTCTCAAAATCCACTGGAGCACATATATTGAGACCTAGCAAAGGCACATCGGGCTAACAGTCCCTACAATTTTGCCAAGTTTCGTGCAAATCCATTCAGCCGTTCGAGCTAAAACTGAGGCCAACCGCCCTATGGAAATTAACATGGGAAAAACGCGTTTTGGGACCCCCCTTTTTTCTCGGCCCCCCCTCGACGAAACCCCCCTAAATTTCCGGGAGCTGCTCAGAAACAAAATGTGCCATTTTCCAGAAAATTTCAGCCGATTCCGTCCACAAACGCCAAAGTTATTAGACATAGAATTTTCCGAAATCCCATAGGGAAAAAATCCTAACTATATATACCTACTGGTAGGCATGGGCGGAAAATCCGTTCCGCTCGCGGATTTTGCGGATTTTCGGGAAATTCGCAATCCGCGAGATTCGCGAATCTCCCGCAAAATCCGCAAATCCGCGAGCAGCGGATTTTGCTCGCACTGCTCGCACTGTTCGCGTGAGTTCGCGCCCCGCGAATAAGTGCAAAATTGCAGAAATACGATCTTAGCAAAACTGAAAGTAACTACTTACCAGGTTCAAAAGTTCAGGCTCATCATTAGTAGCCATTTCCTGTAGTGCTTCCTGAGAGGCCCCTCCAGAGTTCAGTTGCCAGTTGAAACTATTATGTGACCCTGCTCTGAACCTCAGAATAGTTACACATATGCCACAAAGGTCCTGAATTACAGCTAAGGGAGACAAGCAGGAGCCAGGCTGGAAGTTAAAATCCATTAATCAGCCCCTAATTCATTATTGTCAGTTGGGGCAGGGCAGGTGTTGTAACTAATTTTGCAACAATGAAAGCACTTAGCAAGTGCAAAAGATCACTAATCAGGGCGCACTAAGGAAGCAGGTGCCAGCTAAAAAAATATTCTGTGACACATTAATCAGCCCCAAATTAATTCAGGTCACTTGAGGCAGGGAAGGTGTGCTTTGCTTTGCCGAAAATAATGTACACTGGACAACCAGAGGGTGTGGTGATGAAACAGAGGGTGGCATAGGTGGGCCAGAGGGTGGCATGAGTAGTCAGAGAGTGGCAGTGGTGACAGAGAGTGGCAGTGATGAAGAAGAGTGTCCCAAACAGGCTGGACACGTAGAAACAACAAGTTCGCAAAACTTGCGACCCGACAGGTAAGTTCGCAAATTGCGAAATTGTAAAAACCCTCGCGAACTGGCAGAAACATGGGCGAACACAAAAAAAAAAAATCCGCAAATTCGCAGGAATTCGCGGATTTTGCGGATTGCGAATCCGCAAATCCGCAAAATTCGCGAACGCGAGATCCGCAAAATTCGCTCATGCTTACCTACTGGCGACTGCCAGTAGGTAATATATATATATATATATTCAATGAAAAAACCATAGGTTATAGACCATATATAGTTAGGAATTCGCATTTACAAAACCTTATTTTACTCGCATAAAACCATTGAAATTCCATATATAGTTAGTTGCGCTAACTATATATCGCGCACCCGCAATCCACTGCTGATGATGTCACATATTACATCATTCATGACATGGTCAGTGACATCACTGATGACATCACTGATGACATCTCAAATGACATCACTGATGACATCTCAAATGACATCACTGATGACATCACTGATGACATCTCATTTGACATTACTGATCACATCACTGATGATATCATTCATGTGATAATACGATGAACCTCTTCAGACTCTAATATAACCTTAGATACAATCAGTGTAAACAGACACTCACAGACTGTCACTCATCCATGGAGTTACTCACACACCTAGTCAGTCATGCAAAGAATCAATCACACCTCCATTTCCTCAACTATACAGTTATACAAACTTTACTTATTCAAACATATACTAACACATATTTACTCTCTTATACAATCCCTGATACAAGTTCACAATGATCCATACAGCCACTCACACATTCACTGGCTCTTATGCACAGTTATTTATATATGTCAACTCTCACATGTACTGTGTTTTACATATGTACTTACTTTGACATGTAGCACTGAGATATCCATTCACTCACCAATACACTCATGCACACAGTCAACCGCCCATACAGCTGTTACCACATGCACTTTTGAAACCATACCTCTAGTGAATCAACTGCTCACACATCTATGCACAGAGTCATACACCTCCCAGCCACCCACACACACACTCAGTCTCCCATACAAATACTAAGGTAACCAATCAATAACCCATATAGTTACTCATATAGCTACTTATCAACACATGCAACAGTTTACAGAACAACAGACATAATGATGCACAAATTAAGACAGTTTAGTCACTAACCCATGCACTCAGTGAGACACATTTAATCACTCACTCATACAGTCAGTCATGCACCTACTAAATCCTTCATCCAGACACTTATACATCCACTCATTCTTCAATATGTAAGACATATTTTAACTTCACAGAAACATACAGTCACTGGATGTTGTCATCAGTGATGTCATTTGAGATGTCATCAGTGATGTCATCAGTGATGTCACTGACCATGTCATGAATGATGTAATATGTGACATCATCAGCAGTGGATTGCGGGTGCGCGATATATAGTTAGCGCAACTAACTATATATGGAATTTCAATGGTTTTATGCGAGTAAAATAAGGTTTTGTAAATGCGAATTCCTAACTATATATGGTCTATAACCTATGGTTTTTTCATTGAATTTCAATGGTTTTTTAAATGCAAATTTCTAACTATATATGGTCTATAACCTATGGTTTTTTCAGTGAATTTCATTGGTTTTTTAAAAGCTAACATCTGTAGCTGTAAAATGTATTATTCTTTAAATCCCAAAATATATTTAGATGTTTATTGATAATTTTTTTTTTAATATTTTTTTTCTTCGCTTCTAGTTCGCGAACCGGGAAGCTTTCCGTTAGCTCATCTTGATGCCGCGATCTAGTCCGCGAACCGGTCAACGTTACGTTAGCGGAACAGTGACGCGCCGCGGAAGCGCGACGTATCACGTTATCGCGTAATGCGTCTAATGACGCGCCGCGTTAGCGCTCCCGGAAGTGCTCCGGACCGCGAACCGGAAGCGATCTGGGACGCGGCGCGCGCCGCGTAACGTAAGCGGAACAGGTCATGTGACTTGTTTATCAAACTTCTCATTGGTTCATTTCACTTTTGGTTTCCAAATGATGTATGACTAGGTCATGTGACCTAAAAATAACACTTTTCATTGGCTCAGAACTTTTGTTTTCCCCAAATCAAGTAAACCCCTCCTTATTTCCTCACTCTGACTTTCATCTTGGTGAGAGAAAGACCATTTATCTGAAGATCCACAATGGCTTCCATTGTTGCTGCAGCTGGTGCACCCCCACCACCACCTCCACCTCCCCATAAGAAGAGAGGACCACCCAGTCAAATTATGACTAACAGAGAGGAGGAAGATGAGGAAGAAGAAGAAGAGGAGAGAGAGGGACAACAATTTGTTGATGAGTTGCCCCGGGTTTCTAAACGAAAAACCAGTTTCATCTGGCAGTTTTTCACCATCCCTCCTGGAACCAAGAAAGTGAATGCAAAATATGCCACCTGCCTCATCTGTGACTACAGATTGTCGAGAGGCACAGAAAAGAAGTACAGTATGGGGAACTATACAATGCACCGTCACATGAGCAGGTGGCATCCCTTGAACTACAGCCGGGCTGAGTTGAGGGATCTTGAAGACAATCCGACGGCAACTCCTGTGGCAAGATCTACATCCACATTGTCTTTGACGGGAAGAGAGGCACAAGAGACTGTGCCAAACATCCAACCTAACTTCCAGCACATGAAGTTGTCTTGTATTTACTGTGGTGCTATGCTGTCATATGGCAACATGAGTGTCAACCTCATGAACATTGCATATGAAAATCATAAGTGCCCTAATGCACCCAAAAAGTAATTTTCTTTTTTTTTGCTCCAGTTGAGCCGTTTTGAAAGCCTGTTTTTTGTTGTCTCCCCTCCTTAAAAAACACAAAAAAAACATAAAACAGTTCTAAAAATACAAAAAAATCAAAAAATGTTCAAAAAATTACAAAAAAAATATAAAACAACAAAAACAAAAAAAAACAGTTCTTTTCAGAACTACCTCCCCTTTCAAACAAAATTGCTAGAATGTTTATCACTCTGGCAAGCTCTATTTCTTTTGGTTCGCTTCAAGTTCGCTGACCGGTTCGCGAACTTTAAGCGAACTAAAAAAAATATTTTTTTTAAAAAAAAGAAGAGTTAGTATAAGGGAAGTAAACAGAGAATAATGTAAAAAGAAAGACAGCTAGAGAGAGTAAATGAGAGATACTGTCAATGACATCATCAGCAGTGCATTGCGGGTAAAAAGAGTGGAAAACATTTACCTTATAATTCTTGTTACCTTTTTTAAATATTTTTTCATACTTTCAATCTGTAAAACAAAGAACAAACATTTCAAAAAATATTAAAACATGTATTTAAAAATTAGAAAAGACAAGGGAAAAGGTTCAAAAACAAACAGTTTTTCAACAACTTTGACATTTACAGAAGTCTCTGCTTCTCTACGTTCCCTACACAATCCTAAAGATATATATTCAAAAGAAACTGTATCTTGATATTGCTGAACTGAGGCCTATTTTGAAACATGATGTTTTTCTTGCACTGCTAATGTCTCACAATAGTGATGCAATAGCAGCGCAAAAAAGATGTAAAGTCATAATAAAATTGTGTCTAACATTGTAAATGATTGTTTTAGGATGCAAATAAGATGTGTGCTTTCAAGAGCTTTCTTTGAGGTGAGGCCTCTTTTTTTTATTAAAAAAAAAACACTACCCAGAAGTACAGCACTCTAAGCATTAAAATTGATATTTACAGAACTCACCTTACCCATATGTACCACACATTTCTAAATGTATATCATAAGGACAAAAAGCATAACATTAATTATACATGTTAAATGGTTTATTTTTGCTGTTCTCAGAATGTATCAAATTTCACTTAAATCAGTGACTTGAAGGTATTCATCATGTAACAGCGGGGAAAAAAAAACACAATCAAAATGACTGTGTTTAAAAAACCCATACAACCTAAGAAATCTGATTTCAAAACTTCTTAAAATTAACTTACTTTCAATGACGTCGAAGGATCTCCTATAAACAGCATCCACTCTGTTGTGCTTTAAATATTTTCAGCCCGCCACTTTCTGAAAGAAAACCTCCATCGATACGTGAAATATGTTACATAGAAAAAAAACTTCTCTCATTATATCACATGTTTCCACTAGGCCAAATCATGTTGCCGCGATTCGCAAATCTTGTAATTCTTCCAATCAAATCCCGACATTTTCTATTTTCGCAACTTTCAAAAATAAAATATTTGAGATTATTTTCACAATCCTGGACTACTAATATCTTACTCTTCTTTGTCAGTCATGTTCTCCTTTTCCTATGACACTGATACTGCTTACTATGAAGCAGACTTACTTGCATTAGGTTTATATAGTTGAATTTTTAATCGAGACAGCATTGCAGACTTACATTCCCTCTACTTAAAATTTTGGTTTTAAAAACACCAGGTAAGAATTTTTAAGGTCAAACGGCAATTTTTTTTTGAACGTTACAACAGAATCATTACAGAATGACCAGCCGTTTCCAGACTTTAAGTAAGCTGTATAATGTCCTGATGTTGTTGATGGACCATCGTGATAGATAATTGCTACAGTAACAAAAGTCCTCCCTGATATTGACAGCTGAGAAGCCACAAAATTTTTTATTAAAGTTGACAATTTTGTTCCATCAGGCCTACATCGTTGCATCATTAAAATGACATACTGGCCATATCTACGTATAAATAATGTTGACATCATATCACATTTACATTGGCTACACTCCATGTTGTGATCCGCTGCATTTACTAGCTTATTAAAGGAGACTGATTTACTGTCTGGCAAAGTTAAATATATAAATCTTTCTGAGTCTACACTAGTAGTACTTGATACCATACAGTTCTCGCAGTCATGCTGCCATTGATAAGAAAGCCCAAACAGGTGATCTACATCTACACCCTCAACTTGCAATATATCAAGCATATACATTAAAAACTCCTGACAATCTTGCTGATTATTTTCAGAGAAGTCTGTTTGACCTGAACATTCATCTAACAGATAACGAACTTCAGACACACTTTCTACTTTTGTTCGATCACTGCTACATTTCTCGAAAACAGAATTCAACAAACAGCATAAAATTTGTTCAGAATTCAACAGAATCTGTTCTTTTAAACTCTCTAGTGAAAAGAGAACATTAACCACTACATTTGCATAGCAGTTGACACCAGAACTGTTTTCAAATTGAAAACCGACAACATCTTCAACAGAATCCACTTTCTTTCTGCTAACAATTTTCGGTTCATTGACTTTTAGTCTTTTTGCAACAACCTCCCTACTATTACTGCTATTTCTACGTTTGCGGCCTACCACACGTTTCTCAAACAAAGGATATTGAGGCAAATGTGGCGCATACTCTCTTCTTAACCTATTGTATTCCTTAACACAATCTAGATCCGCACAAATGTTTGTGACATCACAGTCAATCAAGTACAATCCCGATAAAGTTCTAACTCGTGACAATGCCACATATGCCATACCCTCCTTGAACACAGAACTGCCAATATTCACCAATGCACAGTCTACACTTAAACCTTGCGATTTATGGATTGTCACCGCATATGCCAAGCAAACAGGAAACTGTTTACGGCGAACATATAAATCTTTAACAAGCAAAAACCTAGCAGAACAACGACCAATTTGCTGTACTTCCTCAATGCCATCAAATTTAATTTTTAAAAATTCTATTCCATCTCTATTTCTGTATTTCTCAAAATCAACAACATTACCCATTGATCCATTTACCAGACCTCTTTCTACATGTAAATTCCTTCTCAAAATAATTCGGCAATTTAAACACACATTCAAAGTCTTTTCAAAACCCGCTGTTTTAGATATAGTCTTCTCTAATGAATCCAATTTTGATTTCAAATTGTCTGACAAAATAATTGTTGATCCCATATGCTCTAATTTGTCGATAGCTTCAAGTTTCACAATCTCTTGCTTTTCTAAATTCAACATTTTGTTGTTGAAGATGGCACATTCTGCAAGAGTTGGCATGAGACATATCCCGGATTTCTTCTCAGTAATTTTCTGAAAAATATTCTCAGGCACAATATCTTGTTTGGGATACAAATTTGACAGTAACCGTGCATTTAAAGCTTCTTTCCCATGCTCGGTCACTTTTCCAATTCTAATATCTTGTAGAATATTCTTGTAATCTTCATCCTTTGCCTGACGCATATTTTGATGCAGTTCTGCATAATTGAAGTTTAACCATATATTGACGTTGCCAATGCTCCCTAGGCACTTCCTGGTATCTTCATGCGTGAGTATTTTGAACACAGGTTGACCTTTTACTGGTGTCAGCTGTAGAAGATCTCCGAAAACAATAATGTGTTTCCCACCAAATAAGACATCATATTCAGTTTTAAGTACTTCTTGCATTCTCAAATGCACAAAGGCAAGCATGACATTGGAAACCATGCTTACTTCGTCAATGATAAGTAGTTTCATTTTCCTCAAAACTCTTGAAACTTCACAGCAAGCATCTCCAGATAACTTGTTGTATTGTAATTTGTTGTCATGCTCCACCGGCAGCATCAATAGACGATGCAAAGTAATACCTTTAATATTATGTGCTGCCAGTCCAGTAGGAGCGGTGACAACACAAGACAGCGATGACTCAGTCCTTTCCTGCAAATAACAAGAGATTGCTTTAATGAGGAAACTTTTTCCAGTTCCCGCTTCTCCACTCACGTACAGTCGGACAGGCTTCAACGACGTACACGAGCACTCTTTCTTCTCATGACTTAATCCGTGCTCAATTTCCTTGGTAACTTCATCATATATTTTCCTCTGCTCAACGTTGAGTTGTTTTTCCAAGTCTTGTAAGTTAACTGAATCCTCCTGAGCATGTGCCATGGCTCTTTCTACTTCATTCATAGCAGTGGCAGCTTCATTTTCGATAATAGGTCCTCCAAGTGGATCTTGACTCAATGAAACAGAACTCTGACTGTCCTGAGAACTGTCTCTGGCAATCTCGGCTGCAATCGTTGCTTCCTGCTCAATTTCCAAAGTTAGCATTTCTTGATATTTAGAAAAAGCAGGACATTCTATGGACTCCTTGGCTGCATTGAAAGAGTCTTCGTAACAGAGGAAATCTCCAAGCAGTTCCTCTTCTGCACGCCAAGGCTTGAAAAGTTGCAAAAGTGCTAAATAGAAAAACTCCTTTTTTTCTGGAGATTCGCCACTTAATTTTCGATGGTTTACTAATTGGCATTTTCTTTGCTTGACCAGGCATCCCTCACTTCCAATTACAGCATACACTCCTTTCTCAATATCTTCTTTGATGTTCCTCTTGAATATATAATTTTGGAGAACCTCATATAGACAAATATTCTCAAGGTGACTGCTTCGATTTGGATAATATGTATCCAACATGTTGGTCTTCAAAATGTCGGTACTGTTTGGTTCCTTTTCTGCCAAATACTCAATTTCCCGAACAGGTTTTAGAACTCGATTTCGCGTTGCAGCAAGACCAAGACTCGCCCAAACGAGACTCCTGGATTTGGCATAGAGACTTGCTGAAGACAATCGATCAGAACATTCGTAAGCTCCGATTTCTCGATGCGACAACATCTTCAGACTGAAACTGTACAACTTCTTGCTGAGGCTCTTTTCATGGGAAATGTCCTCCCACATATCCTTCAGTTCGGTCTTTTCTTTTTTGGTGATGTAAGATGTCACATACCGAGCCACAGCCATACAGTTGTCAGCCACAAACTGTATATCCATGTTGGCATTCCACATGGACAAAATCACTGGGTTGTAGTCATTGATGTACTTGGACTCTTCGTTCCTTTTCAAATTGTATGTATTCTTGGGTGATTTCCTCGTCACATTATGTCGCAGCGAAGACATCAAACTGTTCACTCTTCCTTTAGAAATCACCGGTCGTGGAAAGTTGAAACGACATTTGGTGTAGAACTTGTCCTTGTTTCTGAATTTACGACGACAGTACTTTCCACAACGATGGCTTTGGAAACGTAGAACTTGTTCTCTTAGACTTTTCTTCTCCGTTGCGTTTGGAACAGCACACGTAGAATACTGTTCGATGAAATTCATCACTAAGTCATCCGGATCTGTTCCAAATTTAGGTGCATCCTTGATCCACAGCAACATATGTATATGAGGGGCACCTCTTGCTTGGTACTCCTTTCTCCAGAAGAAATCCAACACCTCTCCAAGAGGTGGATTCTTTTTATTTGTGATGAAAGACATCATAGCTTCAAATCTATGATTGAAGTACCTGCATACATTCACAGGATCCAAAGAACACAGTTCTCCAGGTGTCTTGAATTCAATGTTTTCAATATTTCCATTTGCCTCTCGTAGAAATTCAAGTAAGTCATCCCAGCCATACTCGGCACAGCTCAGAGTGAGGAACCATGTCGGAGTTCCTAAGTTCCTCAGCATACATTTTAAGTCACCATGACGACGGTACCAGTACTCATTAGTACCACGCTGACACGCCATGAGATTAATTAAGTGAGAATCCAAAATACTGTCTTGGACATTGACTTTATGCATAAAGTCACTTGCCGAGATGTTTCGCATCTGTATACCACTTTTTAAGATGTGGTTCACTGCATATGACAGTCCAGACAGATCGCTTTCAAACAGGAGATGAAACAAATAGGGAATGCATTGCCGAAACCTAGGATCTTCTGCATACAATCGTAAAGTCCGGTATTCAGACGCAGGAATTTCACGAGGTCGCTCATCATATCTTCCTCCTTGACCTGTGGGAAATAGCTGTGGGAAACACCGAGCTTCCAAACTTTCCTCCCAAACACTAATGGGACTCCCTTTGGCTTGTTTCATTTGAAACAACTCAATAGCATTCCCCATCACTTCCTTGGAATGCAAAGGATGAACACTATAATGTTCATATATTTCTTCACTTTTAGAGGCCTCTACTTTCTCAATTTGGCCAGCACACAAATCGCTATCCTCTTCATCACTTACTTCCTCTTCTGCAACATATACATTCTTATAGTACTTATTATTTTTCTTCAAATACACTGTTGCCTTTTTGACTTTCCTAACATCCACTAAATCTTGCCATATTTTCTTATTCTTTGTCGGAACCCCATTAACCAAGATAACCAGAGGTTCCTCTTCCACTTTTTCTATTCCAATTGTGTTAATGTTTTTGTTCAAATCTAGAGGCAAATAAACAACTCTTCCCTTTAATCCTCTCTGTAAATCTGCTGGAGGCAATTTCCCTGTCTTTGGCTCCATTCTTACAATAGCCTGAAAGGGATGGATACTTTGAATCAAAATAGATTCATAAGTATTTAAATCCTTCAATTCAGAAGGAATCTCAACCAATTCCAGATTATTATGAACTGCCCTAGCAGGCATCTGGTTTTGGTTTAATTTATTACAACAATAAGTACACACACGTTGATCCGATCCCAAATCAAAATAATTTTCTACCATCAAGTATGTGGCTAAATCCTTCCATTCACTATTATTTTCCCTTTCACTTTTTGCATATAAATCCACTACCTTAGTCTGATTCTTATAATAAGTGCGTCGACAACATACACAAGTGAAATTAGGCCTCTCACTTGATTTCATCTGAAACGTGGCAATTTCCTTCTGAAAATTATCTGTACTGGAAACCTGTACATTATCTTCCACATTACCCTCTACTTCAGGGTCAATTTGAACATTCTCATCTTTACTACCAAAGTAACAAAACTCAATTTCTTCACAAAGATTCTTCACATCTATTTCAGAACCATGCAAAAGAGCAGCACATAACTGTTTAAGCATAATTGCTGGACTCTTAGCATAATACAACATTCTCACTAATTTTCTCACTTTATTATGATGCACTGCTAGCATCCTGAAATGATGAAAAACACTCTGGCATACTCTCCTGGAAAGACAAGCCAGTGAATGACCACGCAAACCTGTCATTTGTCTCACTCTGCAAGGATCTAAATCTTGCAACAACTTCATTTTCTGCTTCAAACTTTTCTTATTAAATGTCCGTATAAAATCACATAGCAAATTGATGGAAACCTGTCGCACACTGCAAATAGAACTACACTTCCAAATGTACACAGGACCCTTAGGACGTCTTCCTAAAACCTCATCACTTAGCGCCTCTTCTGTCTCTGTTGTCACAAGTTGTTCTTTTTCAACTGGACAACCATCCTTCACTTCATAAGCTCGACCACTGATGTCAACTGCATGCACCAAATCATTATCCTGAAAATAAGTCTCCTCATTAAAAAATGCCTCAGAACTTGAACTATGCATCCATTCTCCAGAAAAAACTTCACAAAAGTTAGTACGATTTACTACTCTCTTCCATCTACTTTTTGTTTTGAAATCAGAAATTACCTTGCTTAGTTTCCTAATTCTATTGATTACCAAAATAAACAACTTTCGCTTGATTTCAAAAGCATGATCAATAATTTTCTCTACATTTTTCTTCTTCCTATAAAATGCCGCTTTCTGTTGGCCTTTCTTTTTAATATTTTTCAATAAATTAACTAATATCCTATTACGGAACATTCGTTGTCGAATGTCCCTAAACTGTTGTTTCCTTCTACTATCATGCACAGAGTTATCTCTTCCTCTACCAGTAACATTTGTGATGGGTCTCTCCTTTCCATTTAAATTACTTCTCTTTTTGTTAAGAGACACATTTTTTTGAGCAAAATTTTTTTTACTACAAATATTTCTTAAGAATGATTTCGTGCTCTTACCCGGACCTTTCTTGGTGTTTTGACAAGTATTTGGGGAAGAGGACTGCTGCAATAAAACATCATCCTGCTGTCTTTGACGTTTTCTAGCCTTTCGTATTCGACTTCTGGAAGGCATTTTCCAAACTATGAAAGAATCTGCAGTTGAATCTGTGAAAAAATATAATATAAAATGTTATTAACCACTATTACCAAACAGTAAATAAATAACAGTCATCTAAAACTTAATGCTGTACTAATTATTTAACATAGCAAATATTTTCCACCAGCACTGCATCACAAAAATGACACTCAATGGTACAAAACAGGCATACAACACTCATAAATCACTCCCTAATATTTTAAATCATTAATTCAGGATGACGATAAGATGTAGCCTATCTAAAGGTTTGTTTAGGCCCAGATCTTTGGACTGGGGTGAATGTGTGTCATTGATCCACATTCAGTCCATCACCTGTTTTGTTTATTTGAGGTGAGGCC
Organism: Lissotriton vulgaris; assembly: GCF_964263255.1. Classification (NCBI taxonomy): domain Eukaryota; kingdom Metazoa; phylum Chordata; class Amphibia; order Caudata; family Salamandridae; genus Lissotriton; species Lissotriton vulgaris. The sequence continues at coordinate 1,308,872,853 of NC_141685.1, forward strand.
AACACATGGTTGCAGATAAGATTTTCACTGAAAAAAAACCAAGGTAAAAAAACATGTGAAGGCCTACCAATGAAGTAAATCATTAAATGAAAACCAATACATTTCTGGAAATATGCACTACTAGTGCTTCATAAGATGTTTTGGATCATATTTATAAGTTATTTGAGTATCTAGTATGCTATTTTACATTCTTCATGGTGCAAATTTATTGTAAATACGCTCCCACCTGCGGTTGGCAAATTTAGATTTTGATTATGGGAGTTAGATAGGCATGTTAATAATTTCCCAAAAATGGTATATAACCCCAAACAACCTTTGAAGCAAATGCTCTTAGCCATGTTATCCACCTCCCATTGGATAACATGGCTAAGAAGTGCTTGCAAATGTGATAAAAAAAGGCCTGCAATGCATGAATAACGCAGAAAAATCAGCGATATTCATGCATTTTCCAACAAATGCTCTTAGCCATGTTATCCACTTCCTATTAAATAACATGGCTAAGAACTGCTCAGGGCACCATGAGGAACGCTTTCCATTTAAAAAGGGAAAAATAACATCAAAGACACTAAAATGCCTTCTAAATATGAACCCAAACAACCTATGAAGCAATGTGAAAAAAAACTGCCGCAATGCATGAATATAGCAGAAAAATCAGCGATATTCATGCATTTTCCAGCAAATGCTCTTAGCCATGTTATCCACTTCCAATTAAATAACATGGCTAAGAACTGCTCAGGGCCCCATGAGGAACGCTTTCCATTTAAAAAGGGAAAAATAACATCAAAGACACTAAAATGCCTTCTAAATATGAACCCAAACAACCTATGAAGCAATGTGAAAAAAACGGCCACAATGCATGAATATAGCAGAAAAATCAGCGATATTCATGCATTTTCCAGCAAATGCTCTTAGCCATGTGATCCACTTCCTATTAAATAACATGGCTAAGAACTGCTCAGGGCCCCATGAGGAACGCTTTCCATTTAAAAAGGGAAAAATAACATCAAAGACACTAAAATGCCTTCTAAATATGAACCCAAACAACCTATGAAGCAATGTGAAAAAAAACGGCCACAATGCATGAATATAGCAGAAAAATCAGCGATATTCATGCATTTCCCAGCAAATGCTCTTAGCCATGTTATCCACTTCCTATTAAATAACATGGCTAAGAACTGCTCAAGGCCCCATGAGGAACGCTTTCCATTTAAAAAGGGAAAAATAACTTCAAAGACACTAAAATGCCTTCTAAATATGACCCCAAACAACCTATGAAGCTCTAACAGTACATATCCTGAAATTTAATTCATTTCAAAATTCGTTTTTAAACACAGCATATAAATCAATTGTATACCTGCATTCATGAAGAAATGACTAAAAATGTCCTTGAGACACATGAAAGTGTTTTCTGGAATGCCCTAGCACCATTTTTGGGACACTATTAACATGGCTAGGTAACTCCCATAATCAAAATCTAAATTTGCCAAGCACAAGTGGGAGCGTATTTACAAGACACTTGTCCCATGAGGAACACTTTACATTTTAAAAGGCGAACACAACATCTTAGACACTCAAATACCTTATAAATATGGCCCAAAACAACCTATGAAGCTCTAGCAGTACATATCTAGAAATGTAATTGATTTCTTAAATCGTTTTTAAAAGCAACATATCTGTTTCAGCTTACATAACAGACCATGAAATGGCCTCCATGTATTACAATATCTTGTGTAACTGCATGCCAGAATGTTACACCAAATATGCAATTATAATTTCTCTTTGAAACTAATTCTATTAGTATATCACTAGAGACAAAACCACATTTTAAAAACACAGCTTTCTTCATCATTTTCTCCTTAAATCATACTATTCTCTATCTAAATTAAATAAATCTTTTCTCACCTTAGCAAATATTTTTTGAGTTTTGAAAACAGTCTCAGAAATACACCAAATTGTCTTCAGCAGAAGAAAAAGGATGCACTCCAAAGGCTGCAGCTATTGAAAGCACAGAAATACAGATATTCTTTTCACATATCTCTCATATTAGCCAATCATACCTCTTCCCTCACTTTTTTCAAATCAAAACCCTTCCCCCCTCTGCCCTGTCTGCCTTGTTTCCATAGCAACCACCTCCTGGAAGACCTCTCATGTTTGCAAATTCACACAACAATGTTTCAATTGAACTCTGAACTCTCAGTGCACCTGCGTATCCAGTGCAATCTTTCATTAAATGTTTCTTCCTTGACCATTCAAATTACATCTTTCAAAGAACACATCCATGCACCCTAACTTTCTGTTTTCAGAAATGGAAATGCACCAATCACTGCTAATGAATCATTAGCATTGTAAATCCACAGTTTTTTTTCTTTAGAAACTCCTACTGTTTCAACTGCCCTTTCATTACCACACTTCATCTGACTGCAGAACAACCTTCTTCCACCATGTTTAACGTCTGGATTGTTGGACATAGTTACATCCACTGGGCTCAAAGGTATGCTGAGAGCAGAAATTTACACAACCTCAATTTACAAGATGTGGAAATTAAGTGGTTGGGCCAAAGAGGATTAAAATGTCACCAATTGATACCATTGGTGAAAACCTTTATGCATTTGCCAAAACCTGACCTGTTAATAGTGCACTGTGGAGGTAATGATTTGGGCACTTTGACAGGGGTAGGTCTGGAAATGCTTTTAAAGGACACCTTGGAGCAATTAATGGCACTTTTTCCTCAAACTGCCTTGGTATATTCCAATATATGCCAAAGACAGAAATGGAGGTGGTCCAACCAATTTTGTCCACAAATTGAGAAAGCGAGGAAGCATGTAAACAAATCTGTTTCAGCTTACATGAGAGACCATGGAATGGGCTCTCTGTACAACAATAACTTGCGTTACTACATGCAAGATATCTACAGAGGAGATGGAGTTCACTTCTCAGATGAGGGCAACAGAATTTTCATTCTGAATTTAAGACTGTGCATTGGTACCTACTTATAAGTACCTAAATGTACCATAAACCCAAAAGCTCTTCTCAGAGCTACCCTACATCTGATCACTCACAATTATTATTTTTCTCTAACTTTTTTCACTAATTTTCCACAAAATTCGCTCCCCGGAGCGCTACCCGGTTCGCTAACCGAAAGCTAACCTCGCGGAATTTTTTTAAAAAGAAATTTTTTTCCGCACATATAAGCCTCCTCAGCCACGCTCAGAAAACCTAGGGGGTCAAGATAAGTCTACCATGACCCCTTCTACCCATTCTAAACATTATTTGCCCTCCATCTTGTATCTTAATGCGAACGAAACACAAAATGGTGGACTCCCGTGACGCTTAAGGTTCGCTAACCGGGCAGCTTCCCGGAAAGCGGTCCTAAAAAAAGGCGGGAAAGTAATTTACAGAATAACGACTAGAAACACTCTCACCAAATATAGATTAGCTCATACTACATAACAATCCCTTCCATTCTCACAAATTTCATTGAAATTCCATTTAGCCATTTAGCCTGTAGACCTCTCCAAGTACCGTGAGGTAAATTACTTCACAAAACACATCTGAATTGTTGGAATTGACAACCAATGAAAATGTTACTTTCATTTTCTACTTTTATTACCTGACATTTGATTGGTTATATACCTGTATATATATAAAGGGAGAGAAGGAAACACAGCCATTTTGACTACTACTTCTTGTTGTACCTCCTATTTCAAAAGCTTCAAAAAACTTCAACTTCTTTGTGAAGGTAAGTTATAATTTAATATATTGTGCACTATGACTTAATATAGTAGACTTTTTCTGCTACATATACACTATCCCTCTGTAGTAGTAATGTATTTAGATAGACTTCTCTGTTATAGTTATCAATGGAGTAAGGCTTGTCTTGGTTAAATCACATACACTTTTTTTTAGTCCTATTTCCACTCTCATACTATACACTGCCAAAAGATAAATTCACTGATAAAAACTGCCTATCTAAAATTAATCCCAACAGTGCCCTATCTCTACTAATATATATTTTTTTAATCCAAATTTCAGGCAAAATGGAAGGCGAGCAGCAAGTTTCATTTTCGATTGATCTGAAGGAGAGCAGCCAAGACAAACTTGATGACTTTATGGATGACAGTAGAGACCACGAACTTCTACAATGTGTTGAAGCAGTAGACAACTTGCTTCAAAATGAAAAACAATTACACCCTATAATAAATTATGACATTTCTGACAATGAAATGTTAGAAAATTTAATAAAGTATGAAACACAATCATAATAAAAAAAATAAATAAATAAAGAAAACAAAAAAAAACAAGAAAAACAACAAACAATTAACATACAGTATTAGAAAAGTCTTTCATTCTTTTATCCATAAAGTTCGCTGCCCAGAAAGCTATCCGGTTCGCGAACTTGGCGCTTACCACGCAAAAAAAAATTTTTTTTTTTGGACCCTCCTAGGCCCTTTTAAAACCTCCACATAAAACCTAGGGGGTCAACGAGGATCTACTATGCCCCCTTATGGTAATTTCCCCCTTTGTTTTGGCCTCCTCTTGTCTCTCGATCCTACCGAGAGACAAGATGGCGGCCGCTCCGGACTGTTTAGAATGTTGACAGACACCGGAGGGCCAATCAGCTTCTCATCGCAAAGTTCCGTTACGCGAAAGGTTCGCTAACCGGATAGCTGCCCGGAGCGCTGTTACAGATATATATCTTGATTTAAACGTTAATTTCTCAAAATCCACTGAAGCACATATATTGAGACCTAGCAAAGGCACATCAGGCTAACAGTCCCTACAATTTTGCCAAGTTTCGTGAAAATCCATTCAGCCGTTCGGGCTAAAAGTGAGTCCAACCGCCCTATGGAAATTAACATGGGAAAAAGGCGTTTTGGGACCCCCCTTTTTTCTCGGCCCCCCCTCCACAAAACCCCCCCAAATTTTCAAGGTCTGCTCAGAAACAAAATGTGCCATTTTCCTGAAAATTTCAGCCAATTCCGTCCACGAACGCAAAAGTTATTAGGCATAGAATTTTCAGAAATCCCATAGGGAAAAAATCCTAACTATATATACCTACTGGCGACCGCCAGTAGGTAATATATATATATATATATATATATATATATTCAATGAAAAAACCATAGGTTATAGACCATATATAGTTAGGGATTTGCATTTACAAAACCATATTTTACTCGCACAAAACCATTGAAATTCCATATATAGTTAGTTGCACTAACTATATATCGCGCACCCGCAATCCACTGCTGATGATGTCACATATTACATCATTCATGACATGGTCAGTGACATCACTGATGACATCACTGATGACATCTCAAATGACATCACTGATGACATCACTGATGACATCACTGATGACATCAGTGATGACATCTCATTTGACATTACTGATCACATCACTGATGATATCATTCATGTGATAATACGATGAACCTCTTCAGACTCTAATATAACCTTAGATACAATCAGTGTAAACAGACACTCACAGACTGTCACTCATCCATGGAGTTACTCACACACCTAGTCAGTCATGCAAAGAATCAATCACACCTCCATTTCCTCAACTATACAGTTATACAAACTTTACTTATTCAAACATATACTAACACATATTTACTCTCTTATACAATCCCTGATACAAGTTCACAATGATCCATACAGCCACTCACACATTCACTGGCTCTTATGCACAGTTATTTATATATGTCAACTCTCACATGTACTGTGTTTTACATATGTACTTACTTTGACATGTAGCACTGAGATATCCATTCACTCACCAATACACTCATGCACACAGTCAACCGCCCATACAGCTGTTACCACATGCACTTTTGAAACCATACCTCTAGTGAATCAACTGCTCACACATCTATGCACAGAGTCATACACCTCCCAGCCACCCACACACACACTCAGTCTCCCATACAAATACTAAGGTAACCAATCAATAACCCATATAGTTACTCATATAGCTACTTATCAACACATGCAACAGTTTACAGAACAACAGACATAATGATGCACAAATTAAGACAGTTTAGTCACTAACCCATGCACTCAGTGAGACACATTTAATCACTCACTCATACAGTCAGTCATGCACCTACTAAATCCTTCATCCAGACACTTATACATCCACTCATTCTTCAATATGTAAGACATATTTTAACTTTACAGAAACATACAGTCACTGGATGTTGTCATCAGTGATGTCATCAGTGATGTCATTTGAGATGTCATCAGTGATGTCATCAGTGATGTCACTGACCATGTCATGAATGATGTAATATGTGACATCATCAGCAGTGGATTGCGGGTGCGCGATATATAGTTAGTGCAACTAACTATATATGGAATTTCAATGGTTTTGTGCGAGTAAAATATGGTTTTGTAAATGCAAATCCCTAACTATATATGGTCTATAACCTATGGTTTTTTCATTGAATTTCAATGGTTTTTTAAATGCAAATTTCTAACTATATATGGTCTATAACCTATGGTTTTTTCGGTGAATTTCATTGGTTTTTTAAAAGCTAACATCTGTAGCTGTAAAATGTATTCTTCTTTAAATCCCAAAATATATTTAGATATTTATTGATAATTTTTTTTTTAATATTTTTTTCTTCGCTTCTAGTTCGCGAACTGGGAAGCTTTCCGTTAGCTCATCTTGATGCCGCGTCTAGTCCGCGAACCGGTCAACGTTACGTTAGCGGAACAGTGACGCGTCGCGGAAGCGCGACGTATCACGTTATCGCGTAATGCGTCTAATGACGCGTCGCGTTAGCGCTCCCGGAAGTGCTCCGGACCGCGAACCGGAAGCGATCTGGGACGCGGCGCGCGCCGCGTAACGTAAGCGGAACAGGTCATGTGACTTGTTTATCAAACTTCTCATTGGTTCATTTCACTTTTGGTTTCCAAATGATGTATGACTAGGTCATGTGACCAAAAAATAACACTTTTCATTGGCTCAGAACTTTTGTTTTCCCCAAATCATGTAAACCCCTCCTTATTTCCTCACTCTGACTTTCATCTTGGTGAGAGAAAGACCATTTACCTGAAGTTCCACAATGGCTTCCATTCTTGCTGCAGCTGGTGCACCCCCACCACCACCTCCACCTCCTCATAAGAAGAGAGGACCACCTAGTCAAATTATGACTAACAGAGAGGAGGAAGAGGAGGAAGAAGAAGAAGAGGACAGAGAGGAACAACAATTTGTCGATGAGTTGCCCCGGGTTTCTAAACGAAAAACCAGTTTCGTCTGGCAGTTTTTCACCATCCCTCCTGGATCAAAGAAAGTGAATGCAAAATATGCCACCTGCCTCATCTGTGATTACAGATTGTCGAGAGGCACAGAAAAGAAGTACAGTATGGGGAACTATACAATGCATCGTCACATGAGCAGGTGGCATCCCTTGAACTACAGCCGGGCTGAGTTAAGGGATCTTCAAGACAATCCGACGGCAACTCCTGTGGCAAGATCTACCTCCACATTGTCTTTGACGGGAAGAGAGGCACAAGAGACTGTGCCAAACATCCAACCCAACTTCCAGCATATGAAGTTATCTTGTATTTACTGTGGTGCTATGCTGTCATATGGCAACATGAGTGTCAACCTGATGAACATTGCATTTGAAAATCATAAATGCCCTAATGCACCCAAAAAGTAATTTTTTTTTTTGCTCCAGTTGAGCCGTTTTGAAAGCCTGTTTTTTGTTGTCTCCCCTCCATAAAAAACACAAAAAAAACATAAAACAGTTCTAAAAATACAAAAAAATCAAAAAATGTTCAAAAAATAAAAAAAATATATAAAACAACAAAAACAAAAAAAAACAGTTCTTTTCAGAACTACCTCCCCTTTTAAACAAAATTGCTAGAATGTTTATCACTCTGGCAAGCTCTATTTCTTTTGGTTCGCTTCAAGTTCGCTGACCGGTTCGCGAACTTTAAGCGAACTAAAAAAATATTTTTTTAAAAAAAAGAAGAGTTAGTATAAGGGAAGTAAACAGAGAATAATGTAAAAAGAAAGACAGCTAGAGAGAGTAAATGAGAGATAGTGTCAATGACATCATCAGCAGTGCATTGCGGGTAAAAAGAGTAGAAAACATTTACCTTATAATTCTTCTTACCTTTTTTAAATATTTTTTCATACTTTCAATCTGTAAAACAAAGAACAAACATTTCAAAAAATATTAAAACATGTATTTAAAAATTAGAAAAGACAAGGGAAAAGGTTCATAAACAAACAGTTTTTCAACAACTTTGACATTTACAGAAGTCTCTGCTTCTCTACGTCCCCTACACAATCCTAAAGATATATATTCGAAAGAAACTGTATCTTGATATTGCTGAACTGAGGCATATTTTGGAACATGATGTTTTTCTTGCACTGCTAATGTCTCACAATAGTGATGCAATAGCAGCGCAAAAAAGATGTAAAGCCATCATAAAATTGTGTCTAACATTGTAAATGATTGTTTTAGGATGCAAATAAGATGTGTGCTTTCAAGAGCTTTCTTTGAGGTGGGGCCTCTTTTTTTTAAAAAAAAAAAACACTACCCAGAAGTACAGCACTCTAAGCATTAAAATTGATATTTACAGAACTCAGCTTACCCATATGTACCTCACATTTCTAAATGTATATCATAAGGACAAAAAGCATAACATTAATTATACATGTTAAATGGTTTATTTTTGCTGTTCTCAGAATGTATCAAATTTCACTTAAATCAGTGACTTGAAGGTATTCATCATGTAACAGCGGGGAAAAAAAAACACAATCAAAATGACTGTGTTTAAAAAACCCAGACAACCTAAGAAATCTGATTTCAAAACTTCTTAAAATTAACTTACTTTCAATGATGTCAAACGATCTCCTATAAACAGCATCCACTCTGTTGTGCTTTAAATATTTTCAGCCCGCCACTTTCTGAAAGAAAACCTCCATCGATACGTGAAATATGTTACATAGAAAAAAAACTTCTCTCATTATATCACATGTTTCCACTAGGCCAAATCATGTTGCCGCGATTCGCAAGTCTTGTAATTCTTCCAATCAAATCCCGACATTTTCTATTTTCGCAACTTTCAAAAATTAAATATTTGAGATTATTTTCACAATCCTGGACTACTAATATCTTACTCTTCTTTGTCACTCATGTTCTCCTTTTCCTATGACACTGATACTGCTTACTATGAAGCAGACTTACTTGCATCAGGTTTATATAGTTGAATTTTTAATCGAGACAGCATTGCAGACTTACATTCCCTCTACTTAAAATTTTGGTTTTAAAAACACCAGGTAAGAATTTTTAAGGTCAAACAGCAATTTTTTTTTGAAAGTTACAACAGAATCATTACAGAATGACCAGCCGTTTCCAGACTTTAAGTAAGCTGTATAATGTCCTGATGTTGTTGATGGACCATCGTGATAGATAATTGCTACAGTAACAAAAGTCCTCCCTGATATTGACAGCTGAGAAGCCACAACATTTTTTATTAAAGTTGACAATTTTGATCCATCAGGCCTACATCGTTGGATCATTAAAATGACATACTGTCCATATCTACGTATAAATAATGTTGACATCATTTCAGATTTACATTGGCTACACTCCATGTTGTGATCCGCTGCATTTACTAGCTTATTAAAGGAGACTGATTTACTGTCTGGCAAAGTTAAATATATAAATCTTTCTGAGTCTACACTAGTAGTACTTGATACCATACAGTTCTCGCAGTCATGCTGCCATTGATAAGAAAGCCCAAACAGGTGATCTACATCTACACCCTCATCTTGCAATACATCAAGCATATACATTAAAAACTCCTGACAATCTTGCTGATTATTTTCAGAGAAGTCTGTTTGACCTGAACATTCATCTAACAGATAACGAACTTCAGACACACTTTCTACTTTTGTTCGATCAGTGCTACATTTCTCTAACACAGAATTCAACAAGCAGCATAAACTTTGTTCTGAATTGAACACAATCTGCTCTTTTAAACTCTCTAGTGAAAAGAGAACATTAACCACTACATTTGCATAGCAGTTGACACCAGAACTGTTTTCAAATTGAAAACCAACAACATCTTCAACAGAATCCACTTTCTTTCTGCTAACAACTTTCGGTTCATTGACTTTTAGTCTTTTTGCAACAACCTCCCTACTATTACTGATATTTCTACGTTTCTGGCCTACCACACGTTTTTCAAATAAAGGATATTGAGGCAAATGTGGCGCATACTCTCTTCTTAACCTATTGTATTCCTTAACACAATCTAGATCCGCACAAATGTTTGTGACATCACAGTCAATCAAATACAATCCCGATAAAGTTCTAACTCGTGACAATGCCACATATGCCATACCCTCTTTGAACACTGAACTGCCAATATTCACCAATGCACAGTCTACACTTAAACCTTGCGATTTATGGATTGTCACCGCATATGCCAAGCAAACAGGAAACTGTTTACGGCGAACATATAAGTCTTTAACAAGCAAAAACCTAGCAGAACAACGACCAATTTGCTGTACTTCCTCAATGCCATCAAATTTAATTCTTAAAAATTCTATTCCATCTCTATTTCTGTATTTCTCAAAATCAACAACATTACCCATTGATCCATTTACCAGACCTCTTTCTACATGTAAATTCCGTCTCAAAATGATTCGGCAATTTAAACACACATTCAAAGTCTTTTCAAAACCCGCTGTTTTAGATATAGTCTTCTCTAATGAATCCAATTTTGATTTCAAATTGTCTGACAAAATAATTGTTGATCCCATATGCTCTAATTTGTCGATAGCTTCAAGTTTCACAATCTCTTGCTTTTCTAAATTCAACATTTTGTTGTTGAAGATGGCACATTCTGCAAGAGTTGGCATGAGACATATCCCGGATTTCTTCTCAGTAATTTTCTGAAAAATATTCTCAGGCACAATCTCTTGTTTGGGATATAAATTTGACAGTAATCGTGCATTTAAAGCTTCTTTCCCATGCTCGGTCACTTTTCCAATTCTAATATCTTGTAGAATATTCTTGTAATCTTCATCCTTTGCCTGACGCATATTTTGATGCAGTTCTGCATAATTGAAGTTTAACCATATATTGACGTTGCCAATGCTCCCTAGGCACTTCCTGGTATCTTCATGCGTGAGTATTTTGAACACAGGTTGACCTTTTACTGGTGTCAGCTGTAGAAGATCTCCAAAAACAATGATGTGTTTCCCACCAAATAAGACATCATATTCAGTTTTAAGTACTTCTTGCATTCTCAAATGCACAAAGGCAAGCATGACATTGGAAACCATGCTTACTTCGTCAATGATAAGTAGTTTCATTTTCCGCAAAACTCTTGAAACTTCACAGCAAGCATCTCCAGATAACTTGTTGTATTGTAATTTGTTGTCATGCTCCACCGGCAGCATCAGTAGACGATGCAAAGTAATACCTTTAATATTATGTGCTGCCAGTCCAGTAGGAGCGGTGACAACACAAGACAGCGATGACTCAGTCCTTTCCTGCAAATAACAAGAGATTGCTTTAATGAGGAAACTTTTTCCAGTTCCCGCTTCTCCACTCACGTACAGTCGGACAGGCTTCAACGACGTACATGAGCACTCTTTCTTCTCATGACTTAATCCGTGCTCAATTTCCTTGGTAACTTCATCATATATTTTCCTCTGCTCAACGTTGAGTTGTTTTTCCAAGTCTTGTAAGTTAACTGAATCCTCCTGAGCATGTGCCATGGCTCTTTCTACTTCATTCATAGCAGTGGCAGCTTCATTTTCAATAATAGGTCCTCCAAGTGGATCTTGACTCAATGAAACAGAACTCTGACTGTCCTGAGAACTGTCTCTGGCAATCTCGGCTGCAATCGTTGCTTCCTGCTCAATTTCCAAAGTTAGCATTTCTTGATATTTAGAAAAAGCAGGACATTCTATGGACTCCTTGGCTGCATTGAAAGAGTCTTCGTAACAGAGGAAATCTCCAAGCAGTTCCTCTTCTGCACGCCAAGGCTTGAAAAGTTGCAAAAGTGCTAAATAGAAAAACTCCTTTTTTTCTGGAGATTCGCCACTCAATTTTCGATGGTTTACTAATTGGCATTTTCTTTGCTTGACCAGGCATCCCTCACTTCCAATTACAGCATACACTCCTTTCTCAATATCTTCTTTGATGTTCCTCTTGAATATATAATTTTGGAGAACCTCATATAGACAAACATTCTCAAGGTGACTGCTTCGATTTGGATAATATGTATCCAACATGTTGGTCTTCAAAATGTCGGTACTGTTTGGTTCCTTTTCTGCCAAATACTCAATTTCCCGAACAGGTTTTAGAACTCGATTTCGCGTTGCAGCAAGACCAAGACTCGCCCAAACGAGACTCCTGGATTTGGCATAGAGACTTGCTGAAGACAATCGATCAGAACATTCGTAAGCTCCAATTTCTCGATGCGACAACATCTTCAGACTGAAACTGTACAACTTCTTGCTGAGGCTCTTTTCATGGGAAATGTCCTCCCACATATCCTTCAGTTCGGTCTTTTCTTTTTTGGTGATGTAAGATGTCACATACCGAGCCACAGCCATACAGTTGTCAGCCACAAACTGTATATCCATGTTGGCATTCCACATGGACAAAATCACTGGGTTGTAGTCATTGATGTACTTGGACTCTTCGTTCCTTTTCAAATTGTATGTATTCTTGGGTGATTTCCTCGTCACATTATGTCGCAGCGAAGACATCAAACTGTTCACTCTTCCTTTAGAAATCACCGGTCGTGGAAAGTTGAAACGACATTTGGTGTAGAACTTGTCCTTGTTTCTGAATTTACGACGACAGTACTTTCCACAACGATGGCTTTGGAAACGTAGAACTTGTTCTCTTAGACTTTTCTTCTCCGTTGCGTTTGGAACAGCACACGTAGAATACTGTTCGATGAAATTCATCACTAAGTCATCCGGATCTGTTCCAAATTTAGGTGCATCCTTGATCCACAGCAACATATGTATATGAGGGGCACCTCTTGCTTGGTACTCCTTTCTCCAGAAGAAATCCAACACCTCTCCAAGAGGTGGATTCTTTTTATTTGTGATGAAAGACATCATAGCTTCAAATCTATGATTGAAGTACCTGCATACATTCACTGGATCCAAAGAACACAGTTCTCCAGGTGTCTTGAATTCAATGTTTTCAATATTTCTATTTGCCTCTCGTAGAAATTCAAGTAAGTCTTCCCAGCCATACTCGGCACAGCTCAGAGTGAGGAACCATGTTGGAGTTCCTAAGTTCCTCAGCATACATTTTAAATCACCATGACGACGGTACCAGTACTCATTAGTACCACGCTGACACGCCATGAGATTAATTAAGTGAGAATCCAAAATACTGTCTTGGACATTGACTTTATGCATAAAGTCACTTGCCGAGATGTTTCGCATCTGTATAAAACTTTTTAAGATGTGGTTCACTGCATATGACAGTCCAGACAGATCGCTTTCAAACAGGAGATGAAACAAATAGGGAATGCATTGCCGAAACCTAGGATCTTCTGCATACAATCGTAAAGTCCGGTATTCAGACGCAGGAATTTGATGAGGTCGCTCATCATATCTTCCTCCTTGACCTGTGGGAAATAGCTGTGGGAAACACCGAGCTTCCAAACTTTCCTCCCAAACACTAATGGGACTCCCTTTGGCTTGTTTCATTTGAAACAACTCAATAGCATTCCCCATGACTTCCTTTGAATGCAAAGGATGAACACTATAATGTTCATATATTTCTTCACTTTTAGAGGCCTCTACTTTCTCAATTTGGCCTGCACACAAATCGCTATCCTCTTCATCACTTACTTCCTCTTCTGCAACATATACATTCTTATAGTACTTATTATTTTTCTTCAAATACACTGTTGCCTTTTTGACTTTCCTAACATCCACTAAATCTTGCCATATTTTCTTATTCTTTGTCGGAACCCCATTAACCAAGATAACCAGAGGTTCCTCTTCCACTTTTTCTATTCCAATTGTGTTAATGTTTTTCTTCAAATCTAGAGGCAAATAAACAACTCTTCCCTTTAATCCTCTCTGTAAATCTGCTGGAGGCAACTTCCCTGTCTTTGGCTCCATTCTTACAATAGCCTGAAAGGGATGGATACTTTGAATCAAAATAGATTCATAAGTATTTAAATCCTTCAATTCAGAAGGAATCTCAACCAATTCCAGATTATTATGAACTGCCCTAGCAGGCATCTGGTTTTGGTTTAATTTATTACAACAATAAGTACACACACGTTGATCCGATCCCAAATCAAAATAATTTTCTACCATCAAGTATGTGGCAAAATCCTTCCATTCACTATTATTTTCCCTTTCACTTTTTGCATATAAATCCACTACCTTAGTCTGATTCTTATAATAAGTGCGTCGACAACATACACAAGTGAAATTAGGCCTCTCACTTGATTTCATCTGAAACGTGGCAATTTCCTTCTGAAAATTATCTGTACTGGAAACCTGTACATTATCTTCCACATTACCCTCTACTTCAGGGTCATTTTGAACATTCTCATCTTTACTACCAAAGTAACAAAACTCAATTTCTTCACAAATATTCTTCACATCTATTTCAGAACCATGCAAAAGAGCAGCACATAATTGTTTAAGCATAATTGCTGGACTCTTTGCATAATACAACATTCTCACTAATTTTCTCACTTTATTATGATGCACTGCTAGCATCCTGAAATGATGAAAAACACTCTGGCATACTCTCCTGGAAAGACAAGCCAGTGAATGACCACGCAAACCTGTCATTTGTCTCACTCTGCAAGGATCTAAATCTTGCAACAACTTCATTTTCTGCTTCAAACTTTTCTTATTAAATGTCCGTATAAAATCACAAAGGAAATTGATGGAAACCTGTCGCACACTGCAAATAGAACTACACTTCCAAATGTACACAGGACCCTTAGGACGTCTTCCTAAAACCTCATCACTTAGCGCCTCTTCTGTCTCTGTTGTCACAAGTTGTTCTTTTTCAACTGGACAACCATCCTTCACTTCATAAGCTCGACCACTGATGTCAACTGCATGCACCAAATCATTATCCTGAAAATAAGTCTCCTCATTAAAAAATGCCTCAGAACTTGAACTATGCATCCATTCTCCGGAAAAAACTTCACAAAAGTTAGTACGATTTACTACTCTCTTCCATCTACTTTTTGATTTGAAATCAGAAATTACCTTGCTTAGTTTCCTAATTCTATTGATTACCAAAATAAACAACTTTCGCTTAATTTCAAAAGCATGATCAATAATTTTCTCTACATTTTTCTTCTTCTTATAAAATGCCGCTTTCTGTTGGCCTTTCTTTTTAATACTTTTCAATAAATTAACTAATATCCTATTACGGAACATTCGATTTCGAATGTCCCTAAACTGTTGTTTCCTTCTACTTTCATGCACAGAGTTATCTCTTCCTCTACCAGTAACATTTGTGATGGGTCTCTCCTTTCCATTTAAATTTTTTTTTTTTTTGTGAACTGAAACATTTTTTTGAGCAAAACTTTTTTTACTACAAATATTTCTTAAGAATGATTTCGTGCTCTTACCCGGACCTTTCTTGGTGTTTTGACAAGTATTTGGGGAAGAGGACTGCTGCAATAAAACATCATCCTGCTGTCTTTGACGTTTTCTAGCCTTTCGTATTCGACTTTTGGAAGGCATTTTCCAAACTATGAAAGAATCTGCAGTTGAATCTGTGGAAAAATATAATATAAAATGTTATTAACCACTATTACCAAACAGTAAATAAATAACAGTCATCTAAAACTTAATGCCGTACTAATTATTTAACATAGCAAATGTTTTCCACCAGCACTGCATCACAAAAATGACACTCAATGGTACAAAAAAGGCATTCAACACTCATAAATCACTCCCTAATATTTTAAATCATTAATTCAGGATGACGATAAGATGTAGCCTATCTAAAGATTTGTTTAGGCCCTGATCTTTAGACTGGGGTAAATGTGTGTCATTGATCCACATTCAGTCCATCACCTGTTTTGTTTATTTGAGGTGAGGCGAACACATGGTTGCAGATGAGATTTTCACTGAAAAATATCAAAATAAAAAAACATGTGAAGGCCTACCAATGAAGTAAATCATTAAATGAAAACCAATACATTTCTGGAAATATGCACTACTAGTGCTTCATAAGATGTTTTGGGTCATATTTATAAGGCATTTGAGTATCTAGTATGCTATTTTACGTTCTTCCTGGTGCAAATTTATTGTAAATATGCTCCCACCTGCGGTTGGCAAATTTAGATTTTGATTATGGGAGTTAGATAGGCATGTTACTAATTTCCCAAAAATGGTGTATAACCCCAAACAACCTTTGAAGCAAATGCTCTTAGCCATGTTATCCACCTCCCATTGGATAACATGGCTAAGAAGTGCTTGCAAATGTGAAAAAAAACGGCCGCAATGCATGAATATCGCTGAAAAGTCAGCGATATTCATGCATTTTCAAGCACATGCTCTTAGCCATGTTATCCACTTCCTATTAAATAACATGGCTAAGAACTGCTCAGGGCCCCATGAGGAACGCTTTCCATTTAAAAAGGGAAAAATAACATCAAAGACACTAAAATGCCTTCTAAATATGACCCCAAACAACCTAAGAAGCTCTAACAGTACATATCCTGAAATGTAATTGATTTCAAAATTCGTTTTTAAACACAGCATATAAATCAATTGTATACCTGCATTCATGGAGAAATGACTAAAAATGTCCTTGAGACACATGAAAGTGTTTTCTGGAATGCCCTAGCACCATTTTTGGGACACTATTAACATGGCTACGTAACTCCCATAATCAAAATCTAAATTTGCCAAGCGCAAGTGGGAGCGTATTTACAAGACACTTGCCCCAAGAGGAACACTTTCCATTTAAAAAGGGAAAAATAACATCGCAGAAAAGTCAGCAATATTCATGCACTTTCCAGCAAATGCTCTTAGCCATGTTATCCACTTCCTATTAAATAACATGGCTAAGAACTGCTCAGGACCCCATGAGGAACGCTTTCCATTTAAAAAGGGAAAAATAACATCAAAGACACTAAAATGCCTTCTAAATATGACCCCAAACAACCTAAGAAGCTCTAACAGTACATATCCTGAAATGTAATTGATTTCAAAATTCGTTTTTAAACACAGCATATAAATCAATTGTATACCTGCATTCATGGAGAAATGACTAAAAATGTCCTTGAGACACATGAAAGTGTTTTCTGGAATGCCCTAGCACCATTTTTGGGACACTATTAACATGGCTACGTAACTCCCATAATCAAAATCTAAATTTGTCAAGCGCAAGTGGGAGCGTATTTACAAGACACTTGCCCCAAGAGGAACACTTTCCATTTAAAAAGGGAAAAATAACATCGCAGAAAAGTCAGCAATATTCATGCACTTTCCAGCAAATGCTCTTAGCCATGTTATCCACTTCCTATTAAATAACATGGCTAAGAACTGCTCAGGGCCCCATGAGGAACGCTTTCCATTTAAAAAGGGAAAAATAACATCAAAGACACTAAAATGCCTTCTAAATATGACCCCAAACAACCTATGAAGCTCTAACAGAACATATCCTGAAATGTAATTGATTTCAAAATTCGTTTTTAAACACAGCATATAAATCAATTGTATACCTGCATTCATGAAGAAATGACTAAAAATGTCCTTGAGACACATGAAAGTGTTTTCTGCACTTCACTAGCACCATTTTTGGGACACTATTAACATGGCTAGGTAACTCCCATAATCAAAATCTAAATTTGCCAAGCACAAGTGGGAGCGTATTTACAAGACACTTGCCCAATGAGCAACACTTTACATTTTAAAAGGAAAACATAACATCTTAGACACTCAAATACCTTATAAATATGGCTCAAAACAACCTATGAAGCTCTAGCAGTACATATCCAGAAATGAAATTGATTTCTTAAATCGTTTTTAAAAGCAACATCTCTGTTTCAGCTTACATAACAGACCATAAAATGGGCTCCATGTACCACAATAACTTGTGTTACTGCATGCCAGAATGTTACACCAAATATGCAATTACAATTTCTCAAAGAAACAAATTCTATTTGTATATCACTAGAGACAAAACCACATTTTAAAAACACAGCTTTCTTCATCATTTTCTCCTTAAATCATACTATTCTCTATCTAAATTAAATAAATATTTTCTCACCTTAGCAAATATTTTTTGAGTTTTGAAAACAGTCTGAGAAATACACCAAATTGTCTTCAGCAGAAGAAAAAGGATGCACTCCAAAGGCTGCAGCTATTGAAAGCACAGAAATACAGATATTCTTTTCACATATCTCTCATATTAGCCAATCATACCTCTTCCCTCACTTTTTTCAAATCAAAACCCTTCCCCCCTCTGCCCTGTCTGCCTTGTTTCCATAGCAACCACCTCCTGGAAGACCTCTCATGTTTGCAAATTCACACAACAATGTTTCAATTGAACTCTGAACTCTCAGTGCACCTGCGTATCCAGTGCAATCTTTCATTAAATGTTTCTTCCTTGACCATTCAAATTACATCTTTCAAAGAACACATCCATGCACCCTAACTTTCTGTTTTCAGAAATGGAAATGCACCAATCACTGCTAATGAATCATTAGCATTGTAAATCCACAGTTTTTTTTCTTTAGAAACTCCTACTGTTTCAACTGCCCTTTCATTACCACACTTCATCTGACTGCAGAACAACCTTCTCCCACCATGTTTAAGGTCTGGATTGTTGGACATAGTTACATCCACTGGGCTCAAAGGTATGCTGAAAGCAGAAATTTACCTAACCTCAATTTACAAGATGTGGAAATTAAGTGGTTGGGCCAAAGAGGATTAAAATGTCACCAATTGATACCATTGGTGAAAACCTTTATGCATTTGCCTAAACCTGACCTGTTAATAGTGCACTGTGGAGGTAATGATTTGGGCACTTTGACAGGGGTAGGTCTGGAAATGCTTTTAAAGGACACCTTTGAGCAATTAATGGCACTTTTTCCTCAAACTGCCTTGGTATATTCCAATATATGCCAAAGACAGAAATGGAGGTGGTCCAACCAATTTTGTCCACAAATTGAGAAAGCGAGGAAGCATGTAAACAAATCTGTTTCAGCTTACATGAGAGACCATGGAATGGGCTCTCTGTACAACAATAACTTGCGTTACTACATGCAAGATATCTACAGAGGAGATGGAGTTCACTTCTCAGATGAGGGCAACAGAATTTTCATTCTGAATTTAAGACTGTGCATTGGTACCTACTTATAAGTACCTAAATGTACCATAAACCCAAAAGCTCTTCTCAGAGCTACCCTACATCTGATCACTCACAATTATTATTTTTCTCTAACTTTTTTCACTAATTTTCCACAAAATTCGCTCCCCGCACATATAAGCCTCCTCAGCCACGCTCAGAAAACCTAGGGGGTCAAGATAAGTCTACCATGACCCCTTCTACCCATTCTAAACATTATTTGCCCTCCATCTTGTATCTTAATGCGAACGAAACACAAAATGGTGGACTCCCGTGACGCTTAAGGTTCGCTAACCGGGCAGCTTCCCGGAAAGCGGTCCTAAAAAAAGGCGGGAAAGTAATTTACAGAAAAATGACTAGAGACACTCTCACCAAATATAGATTAGCTCATACTACATAACAATCCCTTCCATTCTCACAAATTTCATTGAAATTCCATTTAGCCATTTAGCCTGTAGACCTCTCCAAGTACCGTGAGGTAAATTACTTCACAAAACACATCTGAATTGTTGGAATTGACAACCAATGAAAATGTTACTTTCATTTTCTACTTTTATTACCTGACATTTAATTGGTTATATACCTGTATATATATAAAGGGAGAGAAGGAAACACAGCCATTTTGACTACTACTTCTTGTTGTACCTCCTATTTCAATAGCTTCAAAAAACTTCAACTTCTTTGTGAAGGTAAGTTATAATTTAATATATTGTGCACTATGACTTAATATAGTAGACTTTTTCTGCTAGATATACACTATCCCTCTGTAGTAGTAATGTATTTAGATAGACTTCTCTGTTATAGTTATCAATGGAGTAAGGCTTGTCTTGGTTAAATCACATACACTTTTTTATAGTCCTATTTCCACTCTCATACTATACACTGCCAAAAGATAAATTCACTGATAAAAACTGCCTATCTAAAATTAATCCCAACAGTGCCCTATCTCTACTAATATATATTTTTTTAATCCAAATTTCAGGCAAAATGGAAGGCGAGCAGCAAGTTTCTTTTGAGATGGACCTGGAAGAGAGCAGCCAGGAATTAATTGAACCAATTGACATGGAATTTATGGATGAAAGCTTGGATAATGAACTGCTGCAATGTGTCCAAGCAGTAGATCTCCTCCTTGCAAATGAGGACATTTTGCAACCTCACAGATTGCAAACAATATTTCAAGAAAATAATGACATTTCAGACACTGAAATGTTAGAAAGTTTAATAAATTATGAAAAAGAATCAAAATAAAAAAAACACTTTAAAAAAAAGAAAACAAAAAAAAACAAGAAAAACAACAAACAATTAACATACAGTATTAGAAAAGTCTTTCATTCTTTTATCCATAAAGTTCGCTGCCCAGAAAGCTATCCGGTTCGCGAACTTGGCGCTTACCACGCAAAAAAAAATTATTTTTTTTGGACCCTCCTAGGCCCTTTTAAAACCTCCACATAAAACCTAGGGGGTCAACGAGGATCTACTATGCCCCCTTATGGTAATTTCCCCCTTTGTTTTGGCCTCCTCTTGTCTCTCGATCCTACCGAGAGACAAGATGGCGGCCGCTCCGGACTGTTTAGAATGTTGACAGACACCGGAGGGCCAATCAGCTTCTCATCGCAAAGTTCCGTTACGCGAAAGGTTCGCTAACCGGATAGCTGCCCGGAGCGCTGTTACAGATATATATCTTGATTTAAACGTTAATTTCTCAAAATCCACTGAAGCACATATATTGAGACCTAGCAAAGGCACATCAGGCTAACAGTCCCTACAATTTTGCCAAGTTTCGTGAAAATCCATTCAGCCGTTCGGGCTAAAAGTGAGTCCAACCGCCCTATGGAAATTAACATGGGAAAAAGGCGTTTTGGGACCCCCCTTTTTTCTCGGCCCCCCCTCCACAAAACCCCCCCAAATTTTCAAGGGCTGCTCAGAAACAAAATGCCATTTTCCTGAAAATTTCAGCCAATTCCGTCCACAAACGCAAAAGTTATTAGGCATAGAATTTTCAGAAATCCCATAGGGAAAAAATCCTAACTATATATACCTACTGGCGACCGCCAGTAGGTAATATATATATATATATATATATATATATATTACCTACTGGCGGTCGCCAGTAGGTAGTTATAGTTAGGATTTTTTTCAATGTTAAATCTCAAAATTCTATTTGGAATAACTTTGGCACCGGTTGACGAATCTGCCTGAAAATTTCAGGAAAATGGCCTCGTCGAGCTCCGGTCCTTCCCTGAAAGTTTGGGGGGGATACAATAAGCGGGGGCCGAGATAAAAGGGGGGTCCCAAAACGCGTTTTCCCCATGTTAATTTCCATAGGGCGGTCGATTTCACTTTTAGCCCGAACGGCTGAATGGATTTACACCAAACTTGGCAAAATTGTAGGGACTGGTAGCCCGATGTGCCTTTGCTATGTCTCAAGATATGTGCTCCAGTGGATTTTGAGTAATTTAGGTCCAAAAAAATATATATATCTATAGCAGCGCACAGGTGCGCGCACCGGAGTGCGCTCCAGGCGCGACACGCGAGGTGCGCATGGAAAGCTGATTGGCTCTCGGGTGTCTGTAAACATTCCAAACAGTCCAGAGCGGTCGCCATCTTGTGTCTCGGTAAAATCGAGACATAAGAGGTGGCTAAAACAAAGTGGGAACTGACCATAAGGCGTCAGGGATAGACCCCTTTGACCCCCTAGGTTTGATGTGGGGGCTATAAAAGGGCCCCGCGGGGCATTTAAAATATTTTTTTTTTTTTCGTTTTGCGCGGGGGAAGCGCTCGGTGCACGCACCAGGTAGCGCACCGGGGAGCGTAAAATGAGGGAAAAAGATGACAGAGTTTTAAAAAAATGAAGTTTTCATTTAGAAATTGGAGGTAGTTCTTAAAAGAACTTTTTTTTTTCTTCTTTTTGTTGTTTTATATTTTTTTTGTGTTTTTGGAACTTTTTAAACTTTTTTTGGCTTTTCAAAACAGTTTTATATTTTTTTTGTATTTTTTAGGGGGAGAAACAAAAAAAGGGAATTGAAACTGGCTCAACTGGAGCAAAAAAACAAAAAACCCAAAAAATTATTTCTTTTTGGGGCACTTGTGATTATCACCTGCAAGGACGATGAGCTTAATACTTTGTTCCCCATAGGAGATAAGCTTGCCACAAGCAGTGCAAGTAATTTTAAAATCAGCAAATCTCGGCTGAATGCAAGGCATCACCTCAGATGTTTCTGGTTGCGAGGAAGAGGGTTGTTTTCTTTGGGAGGGGGTCCTTGATGACTGGGGGAGGTTACTGGCCAGTTCCCGGAACTCTGCGCGAGAGTAGTTGTTTGGATGCTTTCTTGTCATGTGCCGAATCATGGTATAGTTACCAAAAGAATATTTCTTATTTGGGTTGCCCCGTGAAAGTTCATCATTGCAGATGAGGCAAGTGACTTTGGGCGCATTCACCTTTTTTTTCCCCTCTGGAATTGAAAAAAACTGCCAAATGAAGTGTGGTTTGGGTTTATAAGGTGTGTTTTCTTCAGGCAGCCATCTTCTTCTCCCCTCCTCCTCTTCCTCTTCCTCCTCCTCCTGTTCTTGACCACCAATATAATTTGGAGCTGGTCCTCTTGGTGGTGGTGGTGGTGGTGGTGGCTGAGATGCTCCTGCTGCTGCTGCTACTGAAGCCATTTTAAAGTACAAAAAGGTACAGAGAGTTCCAAACAGATCTTCCTCAGTCAAAGGACAAAGTCAGAATAAGGAAAAAAGGTGGGGGCTTTCATCATTTGGAAAACAAAACTGTCCTGAACCAATGAGAAGTGTTATTTTCAGGTCACAAGACCAGGGGCTTCATCATTATGAAACTAAAACTGTTATGAACCAATGAAAAGTGTTATTTTCTGCTCACATGACCCGACGCGCTTACGCTACGCGCACGGGGGCGCGCAGCGTAAGCGCGTCGGAAGTTAACGTTTTGCGATCGTATTTGTTCGAGTACTTCCGGGTGCGCTTACGCCGTGCGTATCACGCGGTCGCGGCTACGCGATACGTCACGATCATGTTTTCGTTTGCGATATTGGCGCTCACGAGACGCTCCCCGGAGCGCGCCCGGGGGCGCTTTTCAGAAATACGCTTTTCGGGGCGCACTCCGGGGCGCGCTCTGGGAGCGCTCCCCCCAAAAATTAAAAAAAAAAAAATGGGATAATTGTAGAGACAGGTAGCCCTATTCTGAAGTGGTTTGTAAAAAAATTAACTTTATAAAAATATGTATTGTGCTACATTGGGCTTAATATATGTTAGAGCCAAAATGTAGCCCAAATGTAGCCCAAAGTAGCCCAATGAAGCCCAAAGATGGCCACCAGAGATCAAAAATTGTAAATGTAGCCCAAAATTCAACTAGATGTAGCACAACTGTAGCCCAATGACAGAATGTACCAGAGTGTTAAAAAGAACAACTAGAGTGCTAACAGTCTTATTTATAAAGTGAAACTTATAGTAAGGAATTAGCATTTAAAAAACCTATGAAATTCACTGAAAAAAACCATAGGTTTCACACCAGTTATAGTTAGGAATTAGCATTTAAAAAACCTATTAAATTCACTGAAAAAACCATAGGTTTCACACCAGTTATAGTTAGCTGGAAATTTTACTGATATAAAACCATTGAAATTCCCACGTTATAGTTAGTCGGACTCACTATAACTTGCGCGTGCAATGCACTGCTGATGACATCACATATTACATCACTCATGACATGGTCAGTGACATCACTCATGACATCACTGATGACACCATCCTTGTGACACAGTGACAGACCTCCTTTCAGTGTAATGTAACCCATGAAACACATATTCAAAAATAGAAACTAATATTTTCAAAAAAGTGGATATACCCATACCAGTTACAACAACCAATTCAGTAATACCACCATCTAATACACATCCACTCATGTGTATGTATATGGGTTATTAGATATTTTTATTAGTATCAGTATGAGTGTCTATATGGTTTGGTGGGGGTATTACTTAGCACATAGATGCATGAGTGACTGACTCTTTGTTTGTATGTGTTTTGAAGACAACATATGTACAGGACTGTATGGGTGGATGAGTGTCTATATGTGTTTGTTAGTGAGTGAATGACTGTCTCACTAGTGTCTTTATCAGTAACTACATATGTTTTAATCTAGTATATATGAATATTGATGTATATAAGTGAGTATATGTGAGAGTAAGAGATTGTAAGAGTTCCTGTTTAAATAAGTATGTGTTTCTATAAGTGATTGTTTAAGAGAATAAATATGTGTAATTTTAAATAGAAGTAAGGTGGAAGTGTGTGTATAACTCTATATTCAAATAAATGGATGTCCAATAGTTTATTTGCACGTGTGAATATGTGTGTGAGTAACTTTTGGATGAATGTCGGTGTGTAACAGGATGTATAGGTGTATCACTTCATATGATGAGTGAGTATATGTATGAGTGACTATATAGAACTGTTGGTGAATGAGTGGATGTGTATATAGATAGTGGAATTACTGAATTGCTTGTTGTAACTGATATAGGTATCTCCATTTTTTTAAAAATTTCAGTTTCTATTTTTGAATATGTGTTTCAAGGGTTACATTATAGTGAAAGGAGGTCTGTCACTATGTCACAAGGATGGTGTCATGAGTGATGTCACTGACCATGTCATGAGTGATGTAATATGTGATGTCATCAGCAGTGCATTGCACGCGCAAGTTATAGTGAGTCCGACTAACTATAACGTGGGAATTTCAATGGTTTTATATCAGTAAAATTTCCAGCTAACTATAACTGGTGTGAAACCTATGGTTTTTTCAGTGAATATATATATATATATATATATATTACCTACTGGCGTGTCGCCAGTAGGTATATATAGTTAGGATTATATGTCTATGGGACTTTTGAAAATTCTATGTCTAATAACTTTGGCGTTTGTGGACGGAATCGGCTGAAATTTTCAGGAAAATGGCACATTTTGTTTCTGAGCAGCCCCCAAAAATTTGGGGGGGTTTCGTCAAGGGGGGGCCGATAAAAAAGGGGGGTCCCAAAACACGTTTTTCCCATGTTAATTTCCATAGGGCCTTTGGCCTCACTTTTAGCTCGAACGGCTGAATGGATTTGCACGAAACTTGGCAAAATTGTAGGGACTGTTAGCCCGATGTGCCTTTGCTAGGTCTCAATATATGTGCTCCAGTGGATTTTGAGAAATTAACGTTCAAAACAAGATATATATCTGTAACAGCGCTCCGGGCTGCGCTCCGGTCCGCTTACTTTTCGCGAAACGGAACTTTGCGCGCAGAAAGCTGATTGGCTCTCCGGTGTCTGTCAACATTCTAAACAGTCCGGAGCGACCGCCATCTTATCTCTCGGTAGGATCGAGAGAGAAGAAGAGGTGAAAAACGAAGGGGGAATTTAATGAAAGGGGGCAAGGTATACCTCTCTTGACCCCCTAGGAATGATGTTGGGGTTATTAAAGGGTCCCGTGGGGAAAATAAAAAAAAGTTGATTTTTCACGGTAGAAGCGCTTCTCGGGCCGCGAACTGGGCCGCAAACTGGTAGCGAAACGGGAATTCGCCATTTTGTGTTTCGTTTCAATTAAATTACTAGGTATAAGGGGGTGCAGGAGACGTTTCCTGACCCCTTATGTTTTCTGAGGGTGGCTGAGGAGGGTCATATATGTTGATACATGTCTTCCAGCGGCTGTGCGTGAGCTTTTTTTTTTTTTTTTGCTGCGTGACGTCTGTTAACGTTCGATTCGATGGAAATCAGGAAGTGTTGACCACCATTTTGTCACTGCGAGTAAATATTTTGTTATAAATGAATCCTTATTGATAAACATTGTCTGCGCCATCTTGCCTTTTTGTCCAATGCCACAATTTTGTCGTGCATGGCAGCCATTTTAGATGCCTTGACCAGACCCACTCTCTGCACGCCGTCGATTCTCAGCACGGCTCCCCACCCTCCAAGCATCTCCCCCACGCACTGGTCACCCCCGCTCTCTCTCTCATGCATGGGCCATATACTTCCCCCCATCTGCGCTGCTCTTCCCTGAGAATCACACCCTGTGCCCGCCCGACACCTCCCTTTCACCCTATTCACTACCGCACCCTCTGACACTCCTCTTCCTCTGTGTCCGATTGTCCAGGCAGGACCCCGGCTATCACCTAGCCCTGCGGATGTAGTTTATGGCCCCAGCTGTAGAGAATCCAGACATACCAATCCTCCCGATTCAGGTGTGAGACTACTGATTTCAGTGCTAGTCTTCCGCCTCCCGATTCCTGCAAGGAAAAACCCGGGGGCATATTACCAACAACTAGCGATAATTTTTATCTCCAACTTGTTTAGAGACAAAAATTATCGCCGCACATCGGCGAATTTTAGAGTGGTGCTGTGTAGGACACTCTGAATGGAAATTAACCAGAACTATAACGATAACAACAACAACAACAATAATATAACTTTTATGCCCAAATTACGCAAACATTTAGCTAATCTGCTAAAGGGGGGAGTCGCCATTTCTTTACAATAATCAATAATGAAAAATCAACATCAATAGGGTTGTCCGTATTCCCGATGCAGCACTATAGTGCAACATACACAGCACCTGGGGTGTCAAGAGTGAACAGGTCCTAGCTGCTTAACCAATGACTGACAAATGCTATATTAAACACTTACTATGTATAATACTTGCGTTCACAATAGTTTTACTTTACAAAACAGAACAAAAGATGTCCCCTGTAAGTAAACCCATATTAGCTGTTTCAGTTATTGAACATCCTAAGGTTTTATGACATGGGGAACAGTGGTGATATCCTGGGCCACCCATCCGTAGCCTCTCTAATCTCCATTACAATGTGTTTTTGCTAAAATTAGCCAGAACTATAACCATAACAACAACAACAACAATAATATAACTTTAACGTCCAAATTACGCAAAGATTTAGCTAATCTGGTAAAGGGGGGGAGTCGCCATTTCTTTGGATAATTTATTCATCCATCCGTAACCTCTCTAATCTCCATTACAATATGTTTCTTGCTGTCGCTAGCTGATGAAAAAACTAAAGTGATAACTTCCTCATCCTTATTTTGTCTTTCTTTGTTCCTTAAGATGTTATCTGTGTCAACCTCTTCCGAGAATGCTGATACGTTAGGGATTTCCTTGTGTTTCTTAATAGCATTGGTGTCTGCACACTTCTTTGTCAATTCTGTGAACATGATAACTGCTTCATAAACAGACGATATCCTTGTTAAGTCATTAGTGTTAAGTGTGTCTGAAACTACAGTGCCCTTCTGTTTTTCTTTCTTCAGGCTCTACAGAGTTTAGTGTGGTGTTCTTTTGAGCGACAATTATTCCAGAGGTTTCAGGTTCACTTGTTTTGTCCTGCAGTGAGTTAACAGCTTTAGAGACTTCATGTTTATTTGCTATGTCCTGCTGTGCGTCAACTGCTTCAGAGACGTCAGCCTCATTTGTTATGTTTGACTAGATCCTGGACCTGCCCGGCCGCGCCCAAAATGGCGCCGGTGTAAATGGGACTCGTAACTGCTTGTTGTGTACTGGTTGCCCAACCTTGATATCACGAGATACGTATGCAGTTTTGAAGCACATGGCGGAGGCTCGTCTGCTGTAGTGGGGCGCCCCTTTATCGTTTCAGTCGCCATTCCGCCCGCTTTTGCTACACTGTGCCTTTTCCGCCATTCAGCTGTTTACCGCCCGCTCTTACGGCTACAGCGTCTCGCTCACCATGTAGTTGAGTTGCTCCCACTCTTGCGGTGCAGCGATAGGCGGCTGCCACAGGACTCTTAAAATGGCGGCCGGCTCTTCGGATTTGGGCCTGGTCCAGTAAAATGGCCCTGGGACACCTTGGAACTCGGACGCTTGTCTGCCAGGGCTTGGGTCCCATTCTCGAAAGCGTCCCCTCAGCCTTGAAGATTGTACAAACGTCTTGGGGGCCCTCAACTCCCGCAGGCTTCCGGTGGGGAGCGGCTGCCATGATTGCTTGCGGAATGGCCACGACGGAGCTACGAGATGGTGGTGCTCTCATGGTGACGCCAGCTTCAGTCTGAAATATCCAGAAACAAGGTGGGGCTTTCATCGTTTGGGAAAAAAAATGTTTTAATCCAATGAAAAGTGTTATTTTTAGGTCACATGACCTAGTCTTACATCATTAGGAAAACAAAAGTAAAATGAACCAATGAAAAGTTTTATTAACAAGTCACATGACCTGTTATGCTTACGTTACGCGCTGCGCGGCGCGCTCTGGATCGTTTCCGGGAAGCTGCCGCATCAGTGATGTCATCAGTGATGTCACTAACCATGTCATGAATGATGTAATATGTGACATCATCAGCAGTGGATTGCGGGTGCGCGATATATAGTTAGCGCATCTAACTATATATGGAATTTCAATGGTTTTATGCGAGTAAAATAAGGTTTTGTAAATGCAAATTCCTAACTATATATGGTCTATAACCTATAACCTATGGTTTTTTCAGTGAATATATATATATATATATATTACCTACTGGCGGTCGCCAGTAGGTATATATAGTTAGGATTTTTTCCCTATGGGATTTCTGAAAATTCTATGTCTAATAACTTTGGCGTTTGTATATATATATATATATATATTACCTACTGGCAGTCGCCAGTAGGTATATATAGTTAGGATTTTTTCTCTATGGGATTTTTGAAAATTCTATGTCTAATAACTTTGGCGTTTGTGGACGGAATTGGCTGAAATTTTCAGGAAAATGGAACATTTTGTTTCCGAGCAGCCCCTGACAATTTGGGGGGGTTTCATCAAGGGGGGGCCGAGAACAAAAGGGGGGTCCCAAAACGCGTTTTTCCCATGTTAATTTCCATAGGGCGGTTGGCCTCACTTTTAGCTCGAACGGCTGAATGGATTTGCACGAAACTTGGCAGAATTGTAGGGACTGTTAGCCCAATGTGCCTTTGCTAGGTCTCAATATATGTGCTCCAGTGGATTTTGAGTAATTTAGGTTCAAAAAAAGATATATATCTGGGCGGAGCCTAACCACACATCTGATCTGATTGGCTGTCAGCATTTCATCCTAGAAGTGTTGGCAGCCATCTTGGGACCAATATACATGATAGCACCTCATTAAAAAGCATTGTAGTTAATAGAGGGTTTTAGGACTTTAGTTACATTATAAATCATTTGTTGATGGTACCATACTCGTTTTAGGAATTGTGGTGGGTTCTAAGGTGATTTTACCATGTGAAAAAACCTTCTGCTGTGATATCATGAATATTGTTTGAAAGAAAACTAATATCTCATGATTTTCCCACAGTGGTTTGGAAGGGGATCTATAAGCTAAACTGAAAGCATATTTTCTGTAAATTCACATTATCTTTCTCAGTCATGTGAAAATGAAGTCTGACATTCTCAGTAAAACATGTACATCCAACAAGGACAGAGACTGTCAGTTGATTCCTTTGTGTTCTACTGCAGCCTCCTAGAGTGTTCTAAAGAACAACTAGAGCGCTAACAGTCATACTTATTACAAAGGTATGGCACACCTGAAGCCATCTTGATTGGAATAAAGTGGTAACTCTTAAAACATTTAATTTAAAAAGAAACAACATGAGGGGGTATATTTTGCCATAGAAAGTATGATTAGTGCTGCAGAATGAAAAATTAGGGCACATTTTGAGTGACTTCTCAAATCCTTTTCTATTTCATTAAAACATTCTGACATGCAGTCTCCCAAAATGGCCACCAGAGACAAAAGAGCCCAAATGTAGCCCAAATATCACCCAGATGTAGCCCAAGTATAGCCCAATGACAGAATGTCCCAGAGTGTTCTAAAGAACAACTAGAGCGCTAACAGTCCTACTTATTACAAAGGTATGGCACACCTGAAGCCATCTTGATTGGAATAAAGTGGTAACTCTTAAAACATTTAATTTAAAAAGAAACAACATGAGGGGGTATATTTTGCCATAGAAAGTATGATTAGTGCTGCAGAATGAAAAATTAGGGCACATTTTGAGTGACTTCTCAAATCCTTTTCTATTTCATTAAAACATTCTGACATGCAGTCTCCCAAAATGGCCACCAGAGACAAAAGAGCCCAAATGTAGCCCAAATATCACCCAGATGTAGCCCAAGTATAGCCCAATGACAGAATGTCCCAGAGTGTTCTAAAGAACAACTAGAGCGCTAACAGTCCTACTTATTACAAAGGTATAGCACACCTGGAGCCATCGTGATGGGAATAAAGTGGTAACTCTTAAAACATTTAATTTAAAAAGGAACAAAATGAGGGGGTATATTATGCAATAGAAGGTATTATTAGTGCTGCAGAAAGAAAAATTAGGGCACATTTTGAGTGACTTTTCAAATCCTCTTCTATTTCATTAAAAAATTCTGACATGCAGTCTCCCAAAATGGCCACCAGAGACAAAAGAGCCCAAATGTAGCCCAAATATCACCCAGATGTAGCCCAAGTATAGCCCAATGACAGAATGTCCCAGAGTGTTCTAAAGAACAACTAGAGCGCTAACAGTCCTACTTATTACAAAGGTATGGCACACCTGAAGCCATCTTGATTGGAATAAAGTGGTAACTCTTAAAACATTTAATTTAAAAAGGAACAAAATGAGGGGGTATATTTTGCCATATGAATTATGATTAGTGCTGCAGAAAGAAAAATTAGGGCACATTTTGAGTGACTTCTCAAACCCTCTTCAATTTCATTAAAAAATTCTGACATACAGTCTCCCAAGATGGCCACCAGAGACAAAAGAGCCTAAGTGTAGCCCAAATATCACCCAGATGTACCCCAAGTATAGCCCAATGACAGAATGTCCCAGAGTGTTCTAAAGAACAACTAGAGCGCTAACAGTCCTACTTATTACAAAGGTATGGCACACCTGAAGCCATCTTGATTGGAATAAAGTGGTAACTCTTAAAGCATTTAATTTAAAAAGAAACATGAGGGGGTATATTTTGCCATAGAAAGTATGATTAGTGCTGCAGAATGAAAAATTAGGGCACATTTTGAGTGACTTCTCAAATCCTTTTCTATTTCATTAAAACATTCTGACATGCAGTCTCCCAAAATGGCCACCAGAGACAAAAGAGCCCAAATGTAGCCCAAATATCACCCAGATGTAGCCCAAGCAGAGCTCAATGACAGAATGTCCCAGAGTGTTCTAAAGAACAACTAGAGCGCTAACAGTCCTACTTATTACAAAGGTATAGCACACCTGGAGCCATCGTGATGGGAATAAAGTGGTAACTCTTAAAACATTTAATTTAAAAAGGAACAAAATGAGGGGGTATATTATGCAATAGAAGGTATTATTAGTGCTGCAGAAAGAAAAATTAGGGCACATTTTGAGTGACTTTTCAAATCCTCTTCTATTTCATTAAAAAATTCTGACATGCAGTCTCCCAAAATGGCCACCAGAGACAAAAGAGCCCAAATGTAGCCCAAATATCACCCAGATGTAGCCCAAGTATAGCCCAATGACAGAATGTCCCAGAGTGTTCTAAAGAACAACTAGAGCGCTAACAGTCCTACTTATTACAAAGGTATGGCACACCTGAAGCCATCTTGATTGGAATAAAGTGGTAACTCTTAAAACATTTAATTTAAAAAGGAACAAAATGAGGGGGTATATTTTGCCATATGAATTATGATTAGTGCTCCAGAAAGAAAAATTAGGGCACATTTTGAGTGACTTCTCAAACCCTCTTCAATTTCATTAAAATTTTCTGACATACAGTCTCCCAAGATGGCCACCAGAGACAAAAGAGCCTAAATGTAGCCCAAATATCACCCAGATGTACCCCAAGTATAGCCCAATGACAGAATGTCCCAGAGTGTTCTAAAGAACAACTAGAGCGCTA
This sequence comes from Lissotriton vulgaris, assembly GCF_964263255.1. Taxonomy (NCBI): domain Eukaryota; kingdom Metazoa; phylum Chordata; class Amphibia; order Caudata; family Salamandridae; genus Lissotriton; species Lissotriton vulgaris. Next base: position 1,308,905,091 of record NC_141685.1, read on the forward strand.
ACAGTCTTACTTATGACAAAAGTATGGCACACCAGAAGCCATCTTGATTGGAATGAAGTGGTAAGTCTGAAAACACTAATTTAAAAAGGAACAACATGAGGGGGTTAATTTTGCCATAGAAAGTATGATTAGTGCTTCAGAAAGAAAAATTAGGGATCATTATGAGTGACTTCTCAAATCCTCTTCTATTTCATTAAAAAAATTCTGACATGCAGACTGAAACATGCACTTTGAATACCAGCAGCAAACGTCCCTGGTGAGCAGTAGCTTTACTACAGTGATCTAATGTGCAACTAGAGTGCTAACATTCAGAATTTATGGCAAATGTGTGACACATCTGAATGCCTTCTTGATGGAACCAAAGTAAACAAGCAATGAAAATGCAATAGATCTCGCCCTCGTTTAAGTTAAAGCCATTCTGTTTGTAATGAGGTGGCTTTTTAGCTTTGCTTTTATTAGTGTTTTTTCAACTTTTATGTAAATAACATGTATCTGTATGCATATAAGTATATGTATGCATGCATTTATGTTTGTATTTATATAGATATACAGATGATATATGTTTATATATGTATGTATATATATATATTCACTGAAAAAACCATAGGTTATAGACCATATATAGTTAGGAATTAGCATTTACAAAACCTTGAAAATTCACTGAAAAAACCATAGGTTATAGACCATATATAGTTAGGAATTAGCATTTACAAAACCTTGAAAATTCACTGAAAAAACTATAGGTTATAGACCATATATAGTTAGGAATTCGCATTTACAAAACCTTATTTTGCTCACACAAAACCATTGAAATTCCATATATAGTTAGTTGCACTAACTATATATCGCGCACCCGCAATCCACTGCTGATGATGTCACATATTACATCATTCATGACATGGTCAGTGACATCACTGATGACATCACTGATGACATCTCAAATGACATCACTGATGACATCACTGATGACAACATCCAGTGACTGTATGTTTCTGTAAAGTTAAAATATGTCTTACATATTGAAGAATGAGTGGATGTATAAGTGTCTGGATGAAGGATTTAGTAGGTGCATGACTGGCTGTATGAGTGAGTGATTAAATGTGTCTCACTGAGTGCATGGGTTAGTGACTAAACTGTCTTAATTTGTGCATCATTATGTCTGTTGTTCTGTAAACTGTTGCATGTGTTGATAAGTAGCTATATGAGTAACTATATGGGTTATTGATTGGTTGCCCAAGTATTTGTATGGGAGACTGAGTGTGTGTGTGGGTGGCTGGGAGGTGTATGACTCTGTGCATAGATGTGTGAGCAGTTGATTCACTAGATGTATGGTTTCAAAAGTGCATGTGGAAACAGCTGTATGGGCGGTTGACTGTGTGCATGAGTGTATTGGTGAGTGAATGGATATCTCAGTGCTACATGTCAAAGTAAGTACATATGTATAACACAGTACATATGAGAGATGACATATATAAATAACTGTGCATAAGAGCCAGTGAATGTGTGAGTGGCTGTATGGATCATTGTGAACTTGTATCAGGGATTGTATAAGAGAGTAAATATGTGTTAGTATATGTTTGAATAAGTAAAGTTTGTATAACTGTATAGTTGAGGAAATGGAGGTGTGATTGATTCTTTGCATGACTGACTAGGTGTGTGAGTAACTCCATGGATGAGTGACAGTCTGTGAGTGTCTGTTTACACTGATTGTATCTAAGGTTATATTAGAGTCTCAAGAGGTTCATCGTATTATCACATGAATGATATCATCAGTGATGTGATCAGTAATGTCAAATGAGATGTCATCAGTGATGTCATTTGAGATGTCATCAGTGATGTCATTTGAGATGTCATCAGTGATGTCATCAGTGATGTCACTGACCATGTCATGAATGATGTAATATGTGACATCATCAGCAGTGGATTGCGGGTGCGCGATATATAGTTAGTGCAACTAACTATATATGGAATTTCAATGGTTTTGTGTGAGCAAAATAAGGTTTTGTAAATGCGAATTCCTAACTATATATGGTCTATAACCTATAGTTTTTTCAGTGAATTTTCAAGGTTTTGTAAATGCTAATTCCTAACTATATATGGTCTATAACCTATGGTTTTTTCAGTGAATATTACCTACTGGCGGTCGCCAGTAGGTATATATAGTTAGGATTTTTTCCCTATGGGATTTCTGAAAATTCTATGTCTAATAACTTTGGCGTTTGTGGACGGAATTGGCTGAAATTTTCTGGAAAATGGCACATTTTGTTTCTGAGCAGCCCCTGAAAATTTGGGGGGTGTTCGGCAAGGGGGGGCCGAGAAAAAAGGGGGGTCCCAAAACGCGTTTTTCCCATGTTAATTTCCATAGGGCGGTTGGCCTCAGTTTTAGCTCGAACGGCTGAATGGATTTGCACGAAACTTGGCAAAATTGTAGGGACTGTTAGCCCGATGTGCCTTTGCTAGGTCTCAACATATGTGCTCCAGTGGATTTTGAGAAATTAACGTTCAAAGTAAGATATATATCTGCGCTCTGGGTAGCGATCCGGTTCGCGTACTTTTCGCGTAACGGAACTTTGCGATGCGAAGCTGATTGGCTTTCCGGTGTCTGTCAACATTCTAAACAGTCCGGAGCGGCCGCCATCTTGTCTCTCGGTAGGATCGAGAGACAAGAGGAGGCCAAAACAAAGGGGGAAATTACCATAAGGGGGCATAGTAGATCCTCGTTGACCCCCTAGGTTTTATGTGGAGGTTTTAAAAGGTCCCAGCAGGGCAAAAAAAAAATATATTTTTTTTTGCGTGGTAAGCGCCAGGTACGCGAACCGGAAAGCGTTCTGGGCAGCGTACTATAAGGATAAAAGAATGATAGACTTTTCTAATACTGTATGTTAATTGTTTGTTCTTTTTTTTTGTTTTTTTTGTTTTCTTTATTTTTAAAGTATTTTTTTTTTATTTTGATTGTGTTTCATAATTCATTAAACTTTCTAACATTTCATTGTCAGAAATTTCAAAATTGAATATAGGGTGTAACATGTCCTCATTTTTAAGCAGGTTATCCACTGCTTCAACACATTGTAGTAGTTCCTGGTCTCTACTTTGATCCATAAAATCATCAATTTTTCCTTGGCTGCTCTCTTCCAGTACAATTGTAAATTGAACTTGCTGCTCGCCTTCCATTTTGCCTGAAATTTGGATTAAAAAAATATATATTAGTAGAGATAGGGCACTGTTGGGATTAATTTTAGATAGGCAGTTTTTATCAGTGAATTTATCTTTTGGCAGTGTATAGTATCAGAGTGGAAATAGGACTATAAAAAAGTGTATGTGATTTAACCAAGACAAGCCTAACTCCATTCATAACTATAACAGAGAAGTCTATCTAAATCCATAACTACTACAGAGGGATAGTGTTAGAACTGGGGGTCTCTAGTTGGCAGAGGTAGGTACCACTGTCCAAATAGGGACCCTTGCTTCTAGTCAGGACAAGGAGATAACCCTCTCAGATAACCCCTGCTCGCCCTCAAGGTAGCTTGGCCTGAGCAGTCTAGGCTAACCAGAGGCAATGCGTTAAGTATTTGTACCAACACTCACAGTAACACAGTGAAAACACCACAAACTGATTCCACAACAGTTTAGGAAAATAAAGATATTTATTCTAAACTACACAAGACCAAAACGGCAAAAGTCCAACATACACAGTTCAAGGTTACGGTTTCAAATGAGTTCTTCAGGTTGTAATCAAAGTTCTTTGAGTTGCGTTAAAATAATCCACAGATGCGTGAAAAGTTCACAGTGGCGTCACGTTTACTCACAGTACCTTTCAGATGCAACAAAGTTCCACAAGCAGGAAGCTGGTGCGGTGGAAACAAGCGATGCTTTACTCCTGAGACCCTGGGGAGGCGATGCGACAGCCCCGCTGCAGCAGCGGGCGTGTGGCGACGAATCCGATCTGTATGGGGAGGAAGGCAGCTTGCGTAGATTCCGGTGCGTAGGTTCCGTGGGGAGTCTGTTCTCGCAAAGGCACGATGCAATGATCTCGTAGGGGCTGCGACGATCTCCGGGGCGACGATGCGCGGTCCAGCGGTGATCCTCTCTCTCGCAGCTCCTCGGTGAGATGCTTCTGCAGCGATATCTGCAGCGACGTGATGCGGTCCGCAAGCAAGCGGTGCGGCGTTCCCACCCAGACGACAGGCTCTGCGACGACACTCGCAGCGATGTTCGATTCTCCCGCACCGGTCTGGTGCGTCCCGCAAACGAAGGGTGCGACGGCCTCGGCAGCGATGTCAGGTGCTGCGCCGATCTCGACCTTCGTGGCGGCGGGAAACTTCTCGCACTGTCGGGGATGCGCTCCGCAAGCGAGCGATGCGACACTTTTCAGATTCACAAGTTTCTCAGCTTAGTCTCAAGCTTCCCAGCTCAGGTTCAACTTCCAGAGGCCCCACAACTGGATCAAGCACTCTAGGAAGGACAGAACTCTCTCAGCAGAGTTCAGGGAGACTGGGGGTGAAGTCCTTTTGTTCCTGGGACTTCGGAAACAGGGAGCCAGCTCTTCTCAGGCCCTTGGAGATTCCTTACAAGACAGGGGACACAGCTCACAGCAAAGTCCTTCCCCTCTCCTTGGCAGCAAAGCAACAGTAGGTCAGTCCAGCAGAGCAACAGCAGGACAGTCTTCCTTCTTCAGAGTCAGCTTTCTCCTTGGCAGAGGTTCCTTCTTGATTTCCAGGATGATCTAATTTTCTGTTGTCAGGGGTCCTGTACTTATACCCCTAAAGTCTTTGTTCTCTCTGTGCATGTGGGCCCTGAGCCCGGTCTGAACCAGTTCTGGGTGGATCCTGAGCACTTTGTTTTGCTGGCTGCATCTTTTCTTTCAGAGTGAGGGGCAGAGTCCTCAGCCGCCCAGCAGGAGGTGGAGCCAGCATTGTGGCAGGCAGGCACAGCCCTATTCAGCCCAGGTGCTAACTCCTCCCACCACTCAGGTAGCAATTGCTCCACTCAGCCTAGTGCTGACTCATCCAGCCTCTGGGGGAATTCCCCAGCCCCTGTCACTCACAAACCAGACAGTCAATACACAAACAGGCCCAGGCACACAGAAGGGTCAGACAAGAGAACAGCAACTTTCTAAAAGTGCTGTTCTCAAACACAGGATTTAAAAACCACCTTTCCTAAAAGATGTATTATTAAATTCTGAGTTCAGGGATACTAGATACTTATGTCCTATCTTGTTCCTATGGGAAGAAATGCTGTTAACCACTGTAGCCAGCATCCCCCATGTTAACCTATGGAGCAAGATAGCCTTACAATAGTGAAAAACGAAAATGGCTGTAATTCACTACCAGAGCATGGTACCTGCACTAGTACATGCTCTACCTTTCACATACACTGCACCCTGCCCAGGGGGGTACCTTGGGCCTTCCATAGGGGTGACTGATGTGCACGAAAAGGGAAGGGTTAGGCCTGGTCAGCGGGGACGCGGACCAGGAGGACATGGCAGTTCTAAACCGCCCGTAGGCGCTGCAGTGGCAGGCCCGAGACACCATTTTGGAGCTACTCCTGTGGGTGGCACAATCAGTGCTGCAGGCCCACTAGTAGCATTTGTCATCACCAGCCCTGGCACACCCAGTGCACTTTACTAGGGACTTCATGGGGATACAAATATGCCAAACATGTATATCCAATCAGAATAACAATTTACATAGAGAGCATATGCACTTTAGCACTGATCAGCAGTGGTAAAGTGCGCAGAGTCCTATTGCCAACAGCCACGGGTCAGGAAAAATAAGGGAGGAAGAAGCAAAAAGTTTGGGGATGACCCTGCAAGAAGGGCCAGTTCCAACACAACCCCCTTCCAGCCTAAAGCCAGGGTAGACCAAACGATACCTCGATGGGATTCCCTGCTTAAGGCGATAGAACACGGAACCTGGCCCAAACAGCAGGGCACTATTCCTGTTCTACGCCATCCTGAACCTAGTTGGATCACTCCATCCATACTCTCAGGGTCCACCATACCAATCCATGTGGAACCCTTCTCCTCACCTGTGGACACCACCTGTGCAGCACCTAACCTTAATTTCCTCACAGGTGTGTCCCAACAGACCAACAGCAAGCCACAGTGACCACCAACAGTGATCAGGGATGAGACCCAGGCCTCATGCCTCTCAAACCCCTGTGGCATCAGAGGGTGGGGGGCAGTAGCCCCAGGTGCTTGGCACCCTTTGTCCACTCTCTCTCTTGTCAGTTCAGGTCTGACACTCTGGTACTGACCCACCAGTCCCGGACCTGTATCCGTCCACCAAGACAACCAAGAACACAACTTTCCTACCAGTTCAGGACCTCCCTCCAGCAACTGGTCTCCCAACCTAGGGTTTAACCCCTCAGGTTGCACCGGGGTCAGAGGCGAGTGCTCCCTCCCTCTGCACCCCCTTCCAGAGCGCTGCACCCTCCCTACTGGAGGGGTACCCCTGGGAACCATATTGGTCAGGACACTGGTTACAGATGTCCTTCCTTCCAGGTCAGGCAGATCCTGAACCTGGTCTCCCAACCCAGGGACCAAAACCTGCAGTTGTGCATTCGCCTGGCACGCCAGGACTTCTGGGGACTCACATAGTACCCCCTTGAGGGTGACACACAACTCATGTGTCCTGTGACAATCTGCCTGGCGCAGATCTCCCGACCCCTGTCCACCTGACAGTGTGGGAAGATCCCCCAGGACAGAAGTGGTGTCACCATGGTCACTCCTGGGAGACTCAGCCCTTCTGACTGGTCCCTGACCCACTGGTTCTCCCACTGGGGACTCCTTCCCCCTCTCACCCCTCAGTCTGGACTTCTGTACCCTCCCAAATGGAGCGGCACTGCCAAACACCAGAACTGATGGAGGCCTGGTTACAGGCACTCCCCGTTCAACAGACACTGGGAGATCCTCCTCAAATGGCCTACAAGTACAGTCTAGGTCCTCAACCTGGTGTTCCCTTAAGGAACCCTCTAGGCCCTGAGACTGGGTTTCGGGCACCGTGAGACACACCGTCCCACACTCATTCCTTCTCCACTGAGACCGGACATGAGCCCCTACACCCCTCCCACTACACTGGGACCTAACCGGGCTACACTGAACCTCTTCCACCTCACAGGTCTGGAAGATATCTAAGCCACTCCTTTTGGGATCACTCCCCAATGCCTCCTCAGACTCTCTGGAATTCACCAAGAGGTATGCCTCCAACGCAAGCTCTCTGGGGTCAGAGAACTCACACTCCACCGGGTGTTGGCATAGCTCTGGAAAACAGGGACTTAAAATATGCTCTCCATCAAATGAATCACACAGCCCCCCACAGTTGTTAACCAAGCTACCCTTTGCCTCACCCTCCAGTGCCTCACACAAGTACCCCACACCACTCTCCTGAGACTGGCAAGACAGTATCTGACTGCCTCTGTCACACAACCCACACTCTTCTGGCTGGTCTTCACACACACACACCAAGGTTTCTACCATGGGGGAACCCCTCTCCCTGTACCTCTCATCTAGAGTCAGTAGGGTGTCCCTCCCACCACTAGGAATATGGTCCCCTGTGACAGCCCCCCAATCTACTTCAGGGAAACTGCACTCCACTGGAACTACATCATAAACCTGAACCCCCTGGTGTATGTTGACCCCCTCCCTCAAGTCAGGCGCCACATCTCTGGGTGTTTGTACCTTTCTCTCAGCACTAGATATCATAACCATGCTGCCACCATCTGAGCTGGACTCCACCTCCAACTCAGCAAAGCTCACCTCCTGAGCTACCCATGTTTCTTCTTCAGCTGAGACCCTCATGGCCTCACGCCTCTTGAGCTCCAACTCAAGCTTCCTCATTCGTAATTCATGGGCCAAGGACAATTTCAATTCCTCCAGGGCACGGGCATGTTTGCTCTCCTCCGCCGCCCTTTCCTTTTCCATTTGCTTCATCTTCATTTCAAGCCTCAACATTTCTAATTTATGATCTCTAGCCCTTTGGTTTTCCTCCAACTCCTCTGGGGAAAAACTTTCAGCTGAATGGTTGCTGCCAGCCCTTGAGGCTGCTCCGGACACAGGCAGATCCTGTGGCCTGAAACCATCCCTTTGTGCATCCTCATCCACCTCTGCATCATCTGTCTCCCCAGCCTTTTTGGTCTCCCACCAGGCCCTTACGGCCTCCTGTAGCTCCTCCTTCCTGGAGCTGCGCTTCATGGGACATCCAAAGTTCCTGCAGAACTGCCTGAGTTGACCTACTTTGTAATCACTTAACATTTCAATATCAAACTCCAGTTCTGCAACATCACTTGCTGGTTTACCATTCTGAGACATGATGCTTGGATTCTTTCAGGGTTACGATCAAAAATAGAACCAAAAATAAAAAATGTAGTATGCGGTGGCGTAGTGGTCTGCACTCACTAGTGATGTACACCAATTACTGTGGGTCAAGTACAAATACAAGTTCAAATCCCACCGCCTGACCACCAATGTTAGAACTGGGGGTCTCTAGTTGGCAGAGGTAGGTACCACTGTCCAAATAGGGACCCTTGCTTCTAGTCAGGACAAGGAGATAACCCTCTCAGATAACCCCTGCTCGCCCTCAAGGTAGCTTGGCCTGAGCAGTCTAGGCTAACCAGAGGCAATGCGTTAAGTATTTGTACCAACACTCACAGTAACACAGTGAAAACACCACAAACTGATTCCACAACAGTTTAGGAAAATAAAGATATTTATTCTAAACTACACAAGACCAAAACGGCAAAAGTCCAACATACACAGTTCAAGGTTACGGTTTCAAATGAGTTCTTCAGGTTGTAATCAAAGTTCTTTGAGTTGCGTTAAAATAATCCACAGATGCGTGAAAAGTTCACAGTGGCGTCACGTTTACTCACAGTACCTTTCAGATGCAACAAAGTTCCACAAGCAGGAAGCTGGTGCGGTGGAAACAAGCGATGCTTTACTCCTGAGACCCTGGGGAGGCGATGCGACAGCCCCGCTGCAGCAGCGGGCGTGTGGCGACGAATCCGATCTGTATGGGGAGGAAGGCAGCTTGCGTAGATTCCGGTGCGTAGGTTCCGTGGGGAGTCTGTTCTCGCAAAGGCACGATGCAATGATCTCGTAGGGGCTGCGACGATCTCCGGGGCGACGATGCGCGGTCCAGCGGTGATCCTCTCTCTCGCAGCTCCTCGGTGAGATGCTTCTGCAGCGATATCTGCAGCGACGTGATGCGGTCCGCAAGCAAGCGGTGCGGCGTTCCCACCCAGACGACAGGCTCTGCGACGACACTCGCAGCGATGTTCGATTCTCCCGCACCGGTCTGGTGCGTCCCGCAAACGAAGGGTGCGACGGCCTCGGCAGCGATGTCAGGTGCTGCGCCGATCTCGACCTTCGTGGCGGCGGGAAACTTCTCGCACTGTCGGGGATGCGCTCCGCAAGCGAGCGATGCGACACTTTTCAGATTCACAAGTTTCTCAGCTTAGTCTCAAGCTTCCCAGCTCAGGTTCAACTTCCAGAGGCCCCACAACTGGATCAAGCACTCTAGGAAGGACAGAACTCTCTCAGCAGAGTTCAGGGAGACTGGGGGTGAAGTCCTTTTGTTCCTGGGACTTCGGAAACAGGGAGCCAGCTCTTCTCAGGCCCTTGGAGATTCCTTACAAGACAGGGGACACAGCTCACAGCAAAGTCCTTCCCCTCTCCTTGGCAGCAAAGCAACAGTAGGTCAGTCCAGCAGAGCAACAGCAGGACAGTCTTCCTTCTTCAGAGTCAGCTTTCTCCTTGGCAGAGGTTCCTTCTTGATTTCCAGGATGATCTAATTTTCTGTTGTCAGGGGTCCTGTACTTATACCCCTAAAGTCTTTGTTCTCTCTGTGCATGTGGGCCCTGAGCCCGGTCTGAACCAGTTCTGGGTGGATCCTGAGCACTTTGTTTTGCTGGCTGCATCTTTTCTTTCAGAGTGAGGGGCAGAGTCCTCAGCCGCCCAGCAGGAGGTGGAGCCAGCATTGTGGCAGGCAGGCACAGCCCTATTCAGCCCAGGTGCTAACTCCTCCCACCACTCAGGTAGCAATTGCTCCACTCAGCCTAGTGCTGACTCATCCAGCCTCTGGGGGAATTCCCCAGCCCCTGTCACTCACAAACCAGACAGTCAATACACAAACAGGCCCAGGCACACAGAAGGGTCAGACAAGAGAACAGCAACTTTCTAAAAGTGCTGTTCTCAAACACAGGATTTAAAAACCACCTTTCCTAAAAGATGTATTATTAAATTCTGAGTTCAGGGATACTAGATACTTATGTCCTATCTTGTTCCTATGGGAAGAAATGCTGTTAACCACTGTAGCCAGCATCCCCCATGTTAACCTATGGAGCAAGATAGCCTTACAATAGTGAAAAACGAAAATGGCTGTAATTCACTACCAGAGCATGGTACCTGCACTAGTACATGCTCTACCTTTCACATACACTGCACCCTGCCCAGGGGGGTACCTTGGGCCTTCCATAGGGGTGACTGATGTGCACGAAAAGGGAAGGGTTAGGCCTGGTCAGCGGGGACGCGGACCAGGAGGACATGGCAGTTCTAAACCGCCCGTAGGCGCTGCAGTGGCAGGCCCGAGACACCATTTTGGAGCTACTCCTGTGGGTGGCACAATCAGTGCTGCAGGCCCACTAGTAGCATTTGTCATCACCAGCCCTGGCACACCCAGTGCACTTTACTAGGGACTTCATGGGGATACAAATATGCCAAACATGTATATCCAATCAGAATAACAATTTACATAGAGAGCATATGCACTTTAGCACTGATCAGCAGTGGTAAAGTGCGCAGAGTCCTATTGCCAACAGCCACGGGTCAGGAAAAATAAGGGAGGAAGAAGCAAAAAGTTTGGGGATGACCCTGCAAGAAGGGCCAGTTCCAACAGATAGTATATATCTATCAGAAAAAGTCTACCATATTAAGTTATAGTCACAATATACTTCAGTTTTAAAAATAACAACTTACCTTCACAAACAAGTTGAAGTGTTTGGTAGCTATTCAAATGTGATGTACAACAAGAAGTAGCAGTCAAAATGGCTGTGTTTTCTTCTCTTCCTTTATATATATTCAGGTATATAACCAATCAAATGTCAGGTAATATAAGTAGAAAATGAAAGTAACATTTTCATTGGTTGTCAATTCCAACACTTCAGATGTGTTTTGTGAAGTAATTTACCTCACGGTATTTAGAGAGGTCTACAGGCTTAATGGCTAAATGGAATTTCAATCAAATTTGTGAAAATGAAAGGGATTGTTATGTAGTATGAGCTAATCTATATTTGGTGAGAGTGTCTCCAGTCGTTTTTCTGTGAATTACTTTCCCACCTTTTTTTTTGGACCGCTTCCCGGGAAGCGGTCCGGTCCGCGAACTAGGAGCGTAACGGGAGTCCACCATTTTGTGTTTCGGTCGAATTAAGATATAAAATGGAGGGCAAATAATGTTCAGAATGGGTAGAAGGGGGCACGGTACAAGTATTTTGACCCCCTAGGTTTTCTGAGGGGGGCTGAGGAGGACCATATGTGCGGGGAAAAACATTTTTTTTTTAATTTTGCGCGGTTAGCTTCCAGTTTGCGTACCGGGTAGCGCTCTTTGAGCGTAGTTTGTTGAAAATTACAGAAAAAAGTTAGAGAAAAATAATAATTGTGAGTGATCAGATGTAGGGTAGCTCTGAGAAGAGCTTTTGGGTTTATGGTACATTTTGGTACTTATAAGTAGGTACCAATGCACAGTCTTAAATTCAAAATGAAAATTCTGTTGCCCTCATCTGAGAAGTGAACTCCATCTCCTCTGTAGATATCTTGCATGTAGTAAGGCAAGTTATTGTTGTACAAGGAGCCCATTCCATGGTCTCTCATGTAAGCTGAAACAGATTTGTTTACATGCTTCCTCGCTTTCTCAATTTGTGGACAAAATTGGTTGGACCACCTCCATTTCTGTCTTTGGCATATATTGGAATATACCAAGGCAGTTTGAGGAAAAAGTGCCATTAATTGCTCAAAGGTGTCCTTTAAAAGCATTTCCAGACCTACCCCAGTCAAAGTGCCCAAATCATTACCTCCACAGTGCACTATTAACAGGTCAGGTTTTGGCAAATGCATAAAGGTTTTCACCAATGGTATCAATTGGTGACATTTTAATCCTCTTTGGCCCAACCACTTAATTTCCACATCTTGTAAATTGAGGTTAGGTAAATTTCTGTTCTCAGCATACCTTTGAGCCCAGTAGATGTAACTATGTCCAACAATCCAGACATTAAACATGGTGAGAGAAGGTTGGGCTGCAGTCAGATGAAGTGTGGTAATGAAAGGGCAGTTGAAACAGTAGGAGTTTGTAAAGAAAAAAAAACTGTGGATTTCCAGTCCTAATGATTCATTAGCAGTGATTGGTGTATTTTCATTTCTGAAAACAGAAAGTTAGGGTGCATGGTTGTGTTCTTTGAAAGATGTAATTTGAATGGTCAAGGAAGAAACATTTAATGAAAGATTGCACTGGATACGCAGGTGCACTGAGAGTTCAGAGTTCAATTGAAACATTGTTGTGTGAATTTGCAAACATGAGAGGTCTTTCAGGAGGTGGTTGCTAAGCAAAAAAGGCAGAGAGGGCAGAGGGGGGAAGGGTTTTGATTTGAAAAAAGTGAGGGAAGAGTTATGATTGGCTAATATGAGAGATATGTGTAATGAATATCTGTATTTGTGTGCTTTCAATAGCTGCAGCCTCTGGAGTGCATCCTCTTTGTTCTGCTGAAGACAATTTGGAGTATTTCTGAGACTGTTTTGAAACTCAAAAAGTATTTGCTAAGGTGAGAAAAGATTTATTTAATTTAGATAGAGAATAGTATGATTTAAGGAGAAAATGATGAAGAAAGCTGTGTTTTTAAAATGTGGCTTTGTCTCAAGTGATATACAAATAGATTTTGTTTTTTTGGAGAAATTGTAATTGCATATTCGGTGTAGCATTCTGGCATGCAGTAACACAAGTTATTGTTGTACATGGAGCCCATTCCATGGTCTCTCATGTAAGCTGAAACAGATATGTTGTTTTTAAAAACGATTTTTGAAAACAATTACATTTCTGGATATGTACTGCTAGAGCTTCATAGGTTGTTTGGGTCATATTTATAAGGCATTTGAGTGTCTATGATGTTATTTTTCCCTTTTTAAATGGAAAGCGTTCTTCATGGGGCAAGTTTCTTGTAAATACGCTCCCACCTGTGCTTGGCAAATTTAGATTTTGATTATGGGAGTTACATAGCCATGTTAATAATGTCCCAAAAATGGTGCAAGGGCATTCAATAAAACGCTTTCATGTGTCTCAAGGACATTTTCAGTCATTTCCTCTTGAATGCAGGTTTACAATTGATTTATATGCTGTGTTTAAAAACGATTTTTTGAAATCAATTACATTTCTGGATATGTACTGCTAGAGCTTCATAGGTTGTTTTGGGTCATATTTATAGGGCATTTGAGTGCCTATGATGTTATTTTTCCCTTTTTAAATGGAAAGCGTTCTTCATGGTCTGCCCTTTGTTCAAGAGTGAAGTGGACATGACTCACTTCATTGGTAGGCCTTCACATGTATTATCTACTTTGTTTTCTTCAACAAGTGAAAATCTCATCTGCAACCATGTGTTGGCCTCACCTCAAACAAACAAAACAGGTGATGGACCGAATGTGGATCAATGACAAACATTCACCCCAGTCCAAAGATCTGGGCCCAAACAAACCATTAGATAGGCCACACCTTATCGTCAACCTGAATCAATCATTTAAAATGTTAGGGAGAGATTTATGATTGTTGTATGCCTGTTTTGTACCACTGTGTGTCATTTTTGTGACGCAGTGCTGGTGCAAAAGATTTGCTATGTTAAATAATAAGTAGGGTGTTAAGTTTTTGATGACTGTTATTCATTTACTGTTTGGTAATAGTGGTTAATAACATTTTTTATTATATTTTTCCACAGATTCAACTGCAGATCATTTCAAAATTTGAAAAATGCCAACTAAGAATCGAATTAGAAAGGCTAGAAAACGTCAAAGACAGCAAGATCATCTATTATTGCAGCAGTCCTCTCCCCAAAATACTTGTGAAATCACCAAGAAAGCGCCGGGTAAGAGCACGAAATCATTCTTAAGAAATATTTGTAGTAAAAAAAGTATTTCTCCAAAAAATGTTTCAGTCCAGAAAAAGAAAAGCAATTTAAATGGAAAGGAAAGACCAATCAAAAATGTTACTGGTAGAGCAAGAGATAACTCTGTGCATGATAGTAGAAGGAAACAACAGTTTAGGGACATTCGAAAACGAATGTTCCGCAACAGGATAATAGTTAATTTATTAAAAAATATTAAGAAAGGCCAACAGAAAGTGGCATTTTATAAGAAGAAGAAAAATGTAGAGAAAATTATTGATCATGCTTTTGAAATTAAGCGAAAGTTGTTTATTTTGGTAATCAATAGAATTAGGAAACTAAGCAAGGTAATTTCTGATTTCAAATCAAATAGTAGATGGAAGAGAGTAGTAAATCGTAGTAACTTTTGTGAAGTTTTTTCCGGAGAATGGATGCATAGTTCAAGTTGTGAGGCATTTTTTAATGAGGAGAGTTATTTTCAGGATAATGATTTGGTGTTTGCAGTTGACACCAGTGGTCGAGCTTATGAAGTGAAGGATGGTTGTCCAGTTGAAAAAGAAAAACTTGTGACAACAGAGACAGACGAGGTGTTAGGTAATGAGGTTTTAGGAAGACGTCCTAAGGGTCCTGTGTACATTTGGAAGTGTAGTTCTATTTGCAGTGTGCGACAGGTTTCCATCAATTTGCTTTGTGATTTTATACGGACATTTAATGAGAAAAGTTTGAAGCAGAAAATGAAGTTGTTGCAAGATTTAGATCCTTGCAGAGTGAGACAAATGACAGGTTTGCGTGGTCATTCACTGGCTTGTCTTTCCAGGAGAGTATGCCAGAGTGTTTTTCATCATTTCAGGATGCTAGCAGTGCATCATAATAAAGTGAGAAAATTAGTGAGAATGTTGTATTATGCTAAGAGTCCAGCAATTATGCTTAAACAATTATGTGCTGCTCTTTTGCATGGTTCTGAAATAGATGTCAAGAATATTTGTGAAGAAATTGAGTTTTGTTACTTTGGTAGTAATGATGAGAATGTTCAAATTGACCCAGAAGTAGAAGGTAATGTTGAAGATAATGTACAGGTTTCTAGTACAGATAAATTTCAGAAGGAAATTGCCACGTTTCAGATGAAATCAAGTGAGAGGCCTAATTTCACTTGTGTGTGTTGTCGACGCACTTATAATAAGAATCAGACTAAGTTAGTGGATTTATATGCAAAAAGTGAAAGGGAAAATAATAGTGAATGGAAGGATTTTGCCACATACTTGATGGTAGAAAAATGTTTTGATTTGGGATCGGATCAACGTGTGTGTACTTATTGTTGTAACAAATTAAACCAAAACCAGATGCCTGCTAGGGCGGTTCATAATAATCTTGAATTGGTTGAGGTTCCTTCTGAATTGAAGGATTTAAATACTTATGAATCTATTTTGATTCAAAGTATCCATCCCTTTCAGGCTATTGTAAGAATGGAGCCAAAGACAGGGAAGTTGCCTCCAGCAGATTTACAGAGAGGATTAAAGGGAAGAGTTGTTTATTTGCCTCTAGATTTGAACAAAAACATTAACACAATTGGAGTAGAAAAAGTGGAAGAGGAACCTCTGGTTATCTTGGTTAATGGGGTTCCGACAAAGAATAAGAAAATATGGCATGATTTAGTGGATGTTAGGAAAGTCAAAAAGGCAACATTGTATTTGAAGAAAAATAATAAGTACTATATAAATGTATATGTTGCAGAAGAGGAAGTAAGTGATGAAGAGGATAGCGATTTGTGTGCTGGCCAAATTGAGAAAGTAGAGGCCTCTAAAAGTGAAGAAATATATGAACATTATAGTGTTCATCCTTTGCATTCCAAGGAAGTCATGGGGAATGCAATTGAGTTGGTTCAAATGAAACAAGCCAAAGGGAGTCCCATTAGTGTTTGGGAGGAAAGTTTGGAAGCTCGGTGTTTCCCACAGCTATTTCCCACAGGTCGAGGAGGAAGATATGATGAGCGACCTCATCAAATTCCTGCGTCTGAATACCGGACTTTACGATTGTATGCAGAAGATCCTAGGTTTCGTCAATGTATTCCCTATTTGTTTCATCTCCTGTTTGAAAGCGATCTGTCTGGACTGTCATATGCAGTGAACCACATCTTAAAAAGTGGTATACAGATGCGAAACATCTCGGCAAGTGACTTTATGCATAAAGTCAATGTCCAAGACAGTATTTTGGATTCTCACCTAATTAATCTCATGGCGTGTCAGCGTGGTACTAATGAGTACTGGTACCGTCGTCATGGTGATTTAAAATGTATGCTGAGGAACTTAGGAACTCCAACATGGTTCCTTACTCTGAGCTGTGCCGAGTATGGCTGGGAAGACTTACTTGAATTTCTACGAGAGGCAAATGGAAATATTGAAAACATTGAATTCAAGACACCTGGGGAACTTTGTTCTTTGGATCCAGTGAATGTATGCAGGTACTTCAATCATAGATTTGAAGCTATGATGTCTTTCATCACAAATAAGAAGAATCCACCTCTTGGAGAGGTGTTGGATTTCTTCTGGAGAAAGGAGTACCAAGCAAGAGGTGCTCCTCATATACATATGTTGTTGTGGATCAAGGATGCACCTAAATTTGGAACAGATCCGGATGACTTAGTGATGAATTTCATAGAACAGTATTCTACGTGTGCTGTTCCAAACGCAACGGAGAAGAAAAGCCTAAGAGAACAAGTTCTACGTTTCCAAAGCCATCGTTGTGGAAAGTACTGTCGTCGTAAATTCAGAAACAAGGACAAGTTCTACACCAAATGTCGTTTCAACTTTCCACGACCGGTGATTTCTAAAGGAAGAGTGAACAGTTTGATGTCTTCGCTGCGACATAATGTGACGAGGAAATCACCCAAAAATACATACAATTTGAAAAGGAACGAAGAGTCCAAGTACATCAACGACTACAACCCAGTGATTTTGTCCATGTGGAATGCTAACATGGATATACAGTTTGTAGCTGACAACTGTATGGCTGTGGCTCGGTATGTGACATCTTACATCACCAAAAAAGAAAAGACAGAATTGAAGGATATGTGGGAGGACATTTCCCATGAAAAGAGCCTCAGCAAGAAGTTGTACAGTTTCAGTCTGAAGATGTTGTCGCATCGAGAAATCGGAGCTTACGAATGTTGTGACCGGTTGCCTTCAGCAAGTCTCTATGCCAAATCCAGGAGTATCGTTTGGGCGAGTCTTGGTCTTGCTGCAACGCGAAATCGAGTTCTAAAACCTGTCCGGGAAATTGAGTATTTGGCAGAAAAGGAACCAAACAGTACCAACATTTTGAAGACCAACATGTTGGATACATATTATCCAAATCGAAGCAGTCACCTTGAGAATGTTTGTCTATATGAGGTTCTACAAAATTATATATTCAAGAGGAATATCAAAGAAGATATTGAGAAAGGAGTGTATGCTGTAATTGGAAGTGAGGGATGTCTGGTCAAGCAAAGAAAATGCCAATTAGTAAACCATCGAAAATTGAGTGGCGAGTCTCCAGAAAAAAAGGTGTTTTTCTATTTAGCACTTTTGCAACTTTTCAAGCCTTGGCGTGCAGAAGAGGAACTGCTTGGAGATTTCCTCTGTTACGAAGACTCTTTCACTGCTGCTAAGTAGACCATAGAATGTCCTGCTTTTCCCAAATATCAAGAAATGTTGACTTTGGAAATTGAGCAGGAAGCAACGATTGCAGCCGAGATTGCCAGAGACAGTTCTCAGGACAGTCAGAGTTCTGTTTCATTGAGTCAGGATCCACTAGGAGGACCTATTATCGAAAATGAAGCTGCCACTGCTATGAATGAAGTGGAAAGAGCCATGGCACATGCTCAGGAGGATGCAGTTAACTTAGAAGACTTGGAAAAACAACTCAACGTTGAGCAGAGGAAAATATATGATGAAGTTACCAAGCAAATTGAGCATGGATTAAGTCATGAGAAGAAAGAGTGCTCATGTACATCGTTGAAGCCTGTCCGACTGTACGTGAGTGGAGAAGCGGGAACTGGAAAAAGTTTCCTCATTAAAGCAATTTCATGTTATTTGCAGGAAAGGACTGAGACATCGTTGTCTTGTGTTGTTACCGCTCCTACTGGATTGGCAGCACATAACATTAAAGGTATTACTTTGCATCGTCTACTGATGCTGCCAGTGGAGCATGACAACAAATTACAATACCACAAGTTATCTGGGGATGCTTGTTGTGAAGTTTCAAGAGTCTTGAGGAAAATGAAACTTCTTATCATTGACGAAGTAAGCATGGTTTCCAATGTCATGCTTGCCTTTGTGCATTTGAGAATGCAAGAAGTTCTTACAACTGAATATGATGTGTTATTTGGTGGCAAACACATCATTGTTTTTGGAGATCTTCTGCAGCTGACACCAGTAAAAGGACAACCTGTGTTCAAAATACTCACGCATGAAGATACCAGGAAGTGCCAAGGGAGCATTGGCAACGTCAATATATGGTTAAATTTCAATTATGCTGAACTGCATGAAAATATGCGTCAGGCGAAGGATGAAGATTACAAGAATATTCTACAAGATATTAGAATTGGAAAAGTGACCGAGCATGGGAAAGAAGCTTTAAATGCACGATTACTGTCAAATTTATATCCCGAACAAGACATTGTGCCTGAGAATATTTTTCAGAAAATTACTGAGAAGAAATCCGGAATATGTTTGATGCCAACTCTTGCATAATGTGCCATCTTCAACAACAAAATGTTGAATTTAGAAAAGCAAGAGATTGTGAAACTTGAAGCTATAGACAGAATAGAGCATATGGGATCAACAATTATTTTGTCTGAGAATTTGAAATCAAAATTGGATTCATTAGAGAAGACTATATCTAAAACAGCGGGTTTTGAAAAGACTTTGAATGTGTGTTTAAATTGCTGAATCATTTTGAGAAGGAATTTACATGTTGAAAGAGGTCTGGTAAATGGATCAATGGGTAATGTTGTTGATTTTGAGAAATACAGAAGTAGAGATGGTATTGAATTTTTAAAAATTAAATTTGATGGCATTGAGGAAGTACAGCTAATTGGTCGTTGTTCTGCTAGGTTTTTGCTTGTTAAAGATTTATATGTTCGCCGTAAACAGTTTCCTGTTTGCTTGGCATATGCGGTGACAATCCATAAATCGCAAGGTTTAAGTGTAGATACTGCATTGGTGAATATTGGCAGTTCTGTGTTCAAGGAGGGTATGGCATATGTGGCATTGTCACGAGTTAGAACTTTATCGGGATTGTACCTGATTGACTGTGATGTCACAAACATTTGTGCGGATCTAGATTGTGTTAAGGAATATAATAGGTTAAGAAAAGAGTATGCGCCACATTTGCCTCAATATCCTTTGTTTGAGAAACGTGTGGTAGGCCGGAAACGAAGAAATATCAGTAATAGTAGGGAGGTTGTAGCAAAAAGCCCAAAAGTCGATGAACCGAAAATTGTAAGCAGAAAGAAAGTGGATTCTGTTGAAGATGTTGTCGGTTTTCAATTTGAAAACAGTTCTGGTGTCAACTGCTATGCAAATGTAATGGTTAATGTTCTCTTTTCACTAGAGACTTTAAAAGAACAGATTGTGTTCAATTCGGAACAAAGTTTATGCTGCTTGTTGAATTCTGTGTTAGAGAAATGTAGCACTGATCGAACAAAAGTAGAAAGTGTGTCTGAAGTTCGTTATCTGTTAGATGAATGTTCAGGTCAAACAGACTTCTCTGAAAATAATCAGCAGGATTGTCAGGAGTTTTTAATGTATATGCTTGATGTATTGAAAGATGAGGGTGTAGATGTAGATCACCTGTTTGGGCTTTCTTATCAATGGCAGCATGACTGCGAGAACTGTATGGTATCAAGTACTACTAGTATAGACTCAGAAAGATTTATATATTTAACTTTGCCAGACAGTAAATCAGTCTCCTTTAATAAGCTAGTAAATGCAGCGGATCACAACATGGAGTGTAGCCAATGTAAATCTGAAATGATGTCAACATTATTTATACGAAGATATGGCCAGTATGTCATTTTAATGATCCAACGATGTAGGCCTGATGGATCAAAATTGTCAACTTTAATAAAAAATGTTGTTGCTTCTCAGCTGTCAATATCAGGAAGGACTTTTGTAACTGTAGCAGTTATCTATCACGATGGTCCTTCAACAACATCAGGACATTACACAGCTTATTTAAAGTCTCGAAACGGCTGGTCATTCTGCAACGATTCTGTTGTAACTTTCAAAAAAAAATTGCTGTTTGACCTTAAAAATTCTTACCTGGTGTTTTTAAAACCAAAATTTTAAGGAAAAAATCTCGGGATTTCCTCTGAGGAATTGCAAAAGGTTCATGAAGTAGAGGGAATGTAAGTCTGCAATGCTATCTAGATTATTGGTCCTAAACTTTTAATTATAATGTCAATTTAAAAATCCAACTATATAAACCTGATGCAAGTAAGTCTGCTTCATAGTAAGCAGTATCAGTGTCATAGGAAAAGGAGAACATGAGTGAGAAAGAAGGGTGAGATATTAGTAGTCCAGGATTGTGAAAGTAATCTTAAATGTTTTCTTTTTGAAAGTTGCAAAAATAGAAAATGACAGGATTTCATTAGAAGAATTACAAGAGTTGAAAAACGCTGCAACATGATTTGGCCAAGTGGAAACATGTGGTAGAATGTGAGAAGTCTTTTATTGTATGTAACATATTTTTCAAAACGATGGAGGTTTTCTTTCAGAAAGTGGCGGGCTGAAAATATTTATAGCACAACAGAGTGGACGCTGTTCATAGGACATCCTTCGACGTTATGGAAAGTAAGTTAATTTTAAGGAGTTTTGAATTCAGATTTCTTAGGTTGTATGGGTTTTTTAAACACAATCATTTTGATTGTGTTTTTTTTTCCCCGCTGTTACATGATGAATACCTTCAAGTCACTGATTTAAGTGAAATTTGAGAACAGCAAAAATAAACCATTTAACATGTATAATTAATGTTCTACTTTTTGTACTTATGATATACATTTAGAAATGTGAGGTAGATATGGAGAAACTGAGGCTTCTGTAAGTGTCAAAGTTAATGCTTACAGTGCTGCACTTCTGGGTACTGTTTTTTTTTTAAAACTGAATAGGCCTCACCTTAAAGAAACCTCTTGAAAGGACACATCTTATTTGCATCCTGAAACAATCATTTAAAATGTTAGACACAATTTTATGATGGCTTTACATCTTTTTTGCGCTGCTATTGCATCACTATTGTGAGACATCAGCAGTGCAAAAGATGCACCATGTTCCAAAATAGGCCTCACTTCATCAGCATCAAGATACTGTTTGTTTAAAATATATATCTTTAGGATTGTGTAGGGGACGTAGAGCAGCAGAGGCTTCTGTAAATGTCAAAGTTGTTGAAAAACTGTTTCTTCTTGAACCTTTTCCCTTGTCTTTTCAAATGTTTAAATACATGTTTTAATATTTTTGAAATGTTTCTTCTCTCTTTTACAGATTGAAAGTATGAAAAAATATTTGAAAAAGTTAACAAGAATTATAAGGTAAATGTTTTCTACTCTTTTTATCCACAATCCACTGCTGATGATGTCACTGACTATGTCATGAATGATGTAATAAGTGGACATGACTTACTTCATTGGTAGGCCTTCACATGTATTAATGCATACACTGCTGCACTTCTGCGTACTGTTTCATATGCTGGACTACATCTGCACTATGAGATACCTAAGCAAAGGCAACACAGGTGATGTGATTGTGAAATGAGCAAAAGAAACTCCACGTTTTTCAATTACATTACTTGTGTTTTCTAAGTTTACGAATGACATTGTGCAGATGAACTTTAGGTCTGTCTATGGACACAGAAGAGGTCTGGCCGTTGTTCAAGAGTGAAGTGGACAT
Source organism: Lissotriton vulgaris (assembly GCF_964263255.1). Lineage (NCBI taxonomy): Eukaryota > Metazoa > Chordata > Amphibia > Caudata > Salamandridae > Lissotriton > Lissotriton vulgaris. Next base: position 1,308,927,143 of record NC_141685.1, read on the forward strand.
GTTTTACTTCAATGGTAGGCCTTCACATGTATTATCTCCTCTGTATTCTTCAACAAGCATAAATTTGATATGCAACCCTGAGTAGGCCTCACCTTAAACAAACTTTTGGAGAGGACACACCTTATCGTCATCCTGAATCAATCATTTAATCTATCACATTTAACATCTATTAGTTCTACTGCTTCATTTCTTTAATCCTTACTTTCCTGCGTTTGCTACTTCCCTCATTCCTTTCTCTATTACTTAATTATTCTACTCCTTCCAGTATTTTTCTCAGTCCCTCTCTTCTCATACTTCTTCATTCTTATTCACTCATTCTGTCTCCATTAATGTTACTGTTTCTGAATGATCTCAAAAAAAAATTAAAACAAGAACAGTAAGTATAAGGATAGGAAACAGACATTTATGTTACAAGAAAGACAGCTATAGGAAGTAAACAAAAGATACTGTTACTCGCAATCCACTGCTGATGATGTCACTGACCATGTCAAGAATGATGTAATATGTGACATGATCAGAAGTGGATTGCGGGTAACAGTATCTTTTCTTTACTCCCTATAGCTGTCTTTCTTGTAACATAACTGTCTGTTTCCTTCCCTTATACTTACTGTTCTTTTTTTTAAAAACATTTTTTGGTTCGCTCCTGGTTCGCGTACCGGAGTGCGAACTGGGAGCGAACTAAAAGAAATAGAGGTTGGCAGAGTTTCAAAAATTCTACCAATTTTTTTATAATGGGGAGGTAGTTCAGAAAAGAACTTTTTTTTTGGTTTTTGTTGTTTTAAATTTTTTTAATTATTTTTCTGAACATTTTTTATATTTTTTTTGTTTTTTCTGAACATTTTGTAATTTTTTTGTTTTTTGGGGGGGAGGGGGGAAACAAAAATGATTCATTGAAAAGGGCTCAACAGGAGCAACGAAAAAAAGAAGAATTTATTTTTTGGGGCGTTTCGGGCAAACATGATTATTGATAGCTTTCACTATAAGAGTAATGCTACTTTCTCGGTAGCATATTAATTGGTTGCACCGCACGCACACTTGCTTTACTTCCCCCATGTCCATTTGAATGTTTGGGACCACCTCCCTCGCCTCTGGTCCCGATACTTCTTGGACAACAGATCTTCTCGCCATTGCCGGGGGATTTTGCTGTTCACCGCGAAGCTGGGCAGCACTATAATTGTTTGGGTGCCACCTACTCATATGCCTGTGCATCGTGTAATTTCCGAAGCTATATTTCTTGTCAGTCCCCCTTGAAAGTCGATCGTCGCAAATACGGCAAAACACATATCTGGCATTGACTTTTTTTTGCCCTGCTGGAAATTAAAAAAATTGCCAGATGTAGTTTTCTTTTCTGTTGTACCTCCTGGGCTCCTCTGGCAAAAACTCAGGCTCTTCCTCCTCTTCCTCCTCTTCTTGATCTTCCTCTTCTTCAAAGATTGCTTGAGCAGGTGGTCCTCTCTTCCCTTGAGGAGGTGGAGGTGGTGGTGGGGGAACACTAGCTGAAGCAACTATTGAAGCCATTTCTCAACAATGAAAAAGGGTCTTTCTCTCACCAAGATGAAAGTCAGAGTGAGGAAAGAAGGAGGGGTTTTCATCATTTGGGAAAAGCAAAAGTTCTAAACCAATGAAAAGTGTTAATTTTAGATCACATGACCTAGTATTACATCATTAGGAAACCAAAAGTGAAATGAACCAATGAACAGTGTTATTACCGAGTCACATGACCTGCTGTGTTTACGTTTCGCGCTTTGCGCCGCTTTCCGGTCCGCTTCCGGGTCCGCTAACTTGGCGCGTCCAATGACGTATTGCGCGACAACGCAAAACGTCATGCTAACGTAACAGTTATGCTAAAGGAACGTTTACCGGTTCGCGGACCGAGCCGCGGCTTTAAATTGAGCTAACGGGAAGAAGACCGGTTCGCGGACTGGGAGCGAAACATAAACAATTAAAAAAAAAAAAATTGTCTAAAAAACATGTAAAATATATTTTAAGATTTAAAGAAGAATACATTTTACAGCTACAGATATTAGCTTTTAAAAAACCATTGAAATTCAATGAAAAAACCATAGGTTAAAGACCATATATAGTTAGGAATTTGCATTTACAAAACCTTGAAAATTCACTGAAAAAACCATAGGTTATAGACCATATATAGTTAGGGATTAGCATTTACAAAACCTTATTTTATTCGCACAAAACCATTGAAATTCCATATATATATCGCGCACCCGCAATCCACTGCTGATGATGTCACATATTACATCATTCATGACATGGTCAGTGACATCACTGATGACATCACTGATGACATCTCAAATGACATCACTGATGACATCTCAAATGACATCACTGATGACATCACTGATGACATCTCATTTGACATTACTGATCACATCACTGATGATATCATTCATGTGATAATACGATGAACCTCTTCAGACTCTAATATAACCTTAGATACAATCAGTGTAAACAGACACTCACAGACTGTCACTTATCCATGGAGTTACTCACACACCTAGTCAGTCATGCAAAGAATCAATCACACCTCCATTTTCTCAACTATACAGTTATACACTCCTTACTTATTCAAACATATACTAACACATATTTACTCTCTTATACAATCCCTGATACAAGTTCACAATGATCCACACAGCCACTCACACATTCACTGGCTCTTATGCACAGTTATTTATATATGTCAACTCTCACATGTACTGTGTTTTACATATGTACTTACTTTGACATGTAGCACTGAGATATCCATTCACTCACCAATACACTCAGGCAGACAGTCAACCACCCATACAGCTGTTTCCACATGCACTTTTGAACCCATACATATAATGAATCAACTGCTCACACATCTATGCACAGAGTCACACACCTCCCAGCCACCCACACACACATTCAGTCTCCCATACAAATACTTGGGCAACCATTCAATAACCCATATAGTTACTGATATAGCTACTGATTTGAACATGCAGCAGTTTACAGAACAACATATATAATGATTGCCATATTAAGACACTTTAGTCACTAACCCATGCACTCAGTGAGACACATTTAATCATTCTCTCATACAGTCAGTCATGCACCTACTAAATCCTTCATCCAGACACTTATACATCTACTCATTCTTCAATATGTAAGACATATTTTAACTTTACAGAAACATATAGTCACTGGGTGTTGTCATCAGTGATGTCATCAGTGATGTCATTTGAGATGTCATCAGTGATGTCATCAGTGATGTCACTGACCATGTCATGAATTATGTAATATGTGACATCATCAGCAGTGGATTGCGGGTGCGCGATATATAGTTAGTGCAACTAACTATATATGGAATTTCAATGGTTTTGTGCGAATAAAATAAGGTTTTGTAAATGCTAATCCCTAACTATATATGGTCTATAACCTATGGTTTTTTCAGTGAATATATATATATATATATATTCACTGAAAAAACCATAGGTTATAGACCATATATAGTTAGGGATTCGCATTTACAAAACCTTAATTTACTCGAAAAAACCATAGAAATTCGCATATATAGTTAGTTGCAATAACTATATATCGCGCACCCGCAATCCACTGCTGATGATGTCACGTATTACATCATTCATGACATGGTCAGTGACATCACTGATGACATCACTGATGACATCTCAAATGACATCACTGATAACATCACTGATGACATCTCAAATGACATCACTGATAACATCACTGATGACATCTCAAATGACATCACTGATGACATCACTGATGACATCTCATTTGACATTACTGATCACATCACTGATGATATCATTCATGTGATAATACGATGAACCTCTTCAGACTCTAATATAACCTTAGATACAATCAGTGTAAACAGACACTCACAGACTGTCACTCATCCATGGAGTTACTCACACACCTAGTCAGTCATGCAAAGAATCAATCACACCTCCATTTCCTCAACTATACAGTTATACACACCTTACTTATTCAAACATATACTAACACATATTTACTCTCTTATACAATCCCTGATACAAGTTCACAATGATCCATACAGCCACTCACATATTCACTGGCTCTTATGCACAGTTATTTATATATGTCAACTCTCACATGTACTGTGTTTTACATATGTACTTACTTTGACATGTAGCACTGAGATATCCATTCACTCACCAATACACTCATGCACACAGTCAACTGCCCATACAGCTGTTTCCACATGCACTTTTGAACCCATACATCTAGTGAATCAACTGCTCACACATCTATGCACAGAGTCATACACCTCCCAGCCACCCACACACACACTCAGTCTCCCATACAAATACTTGGGCAACCAATCAATAACCCATATAGTTACTCATATAGCTACTGATCAACACATGCAGCAGTTTACAGAACAGCAGACATAATGATGCACAAATTAAGACAGTTTAGTCACTAACCCATGCACTCACAGAGACACATTTAATCACTCACTCATACAGTCGGTCATGCACCTACTAAATCCTTCATCCAGACACTTATACATCCACTCATTCTTCAATATGTAAGACATATTTTAACTTTACAGAAACATACAGTCACTGGATGTTGTCATCAGTGATGTCATTTGAGATGTCATCAGTGATGTCATCAGTGATGTCACTGACCATGTCATGAATGATGTAATATGTGACATCATCAGCAGTGGATTGCGGGTGCGCGATATATAGTTATTGCAACTAACTATATATGCAAATTTCTATGGTTTTGTGCGAGTAAATTAAGGTTTTGTAAATGCGAATCCCTAACTATATATGGTCTATAACCTATGGTTTTTTCAGTGAATTTCAATGGTTTTTTAATAGCAAATATCAAAAGCTGTAAAATGTCAAGTAAGTGTTAGGTAAAAACATTTTCGTATTTATGCACGCTGATGTGCTTTGAACGCTGCCCCCCCCTCCTCTTTTCTTTTAGGAGTATTCTCTCTTTGCAGATAGTGAAGGGTAGGTAACATAAGCCTTTGCCCCCGTTGTAACCCGTCGTGCCTGCTTCCCTCTACATTTGACTGATTGTTATCCAAGCATTTACTGTTTTAGAATTGGGTGCTCTCATGCTGACGCCAGCTTCAATCTGAAACATCCAGAAACACTGTAGACTACCAATTCGATTAGTTCAGGTGGAGCCCCAAAGTGACACGGTAGAGAAGAACTTGCCCTCCCCTCTTTGACTGATTGTTCTTGTTGCCTGTCCCTTCTCTTGTCATTTAACAGAACTTTTTGGACTGCTGAAAGGGGTTGTATTCTGACCGCTGGTTGGTGGAGACATTTTGACTATATTCTGGACCTGCGTTGTCGCGTAATGCGTCATATGACGCGCCGCGTTAGCGCACCCGGAAGTGCTCCGGTGCGCAAGGCGCAGCTTTCCGGAAACGATCCAGAGCGCGGCGCGCAGCGCGTAACGTAAGCATAACAGGCCATGTGACTTGTTAATAAAACTTTTCATTGGTTCATTTTACTTTTGTTATTCTAATGATGAAAGGCTTGGTCATATGACCTAAAAATAACGCTTTTCATTGCTTTCGAACATTTTTTTTTCCCAAATGATGAAAGCCCCACCTTTTTTTTTCTCACTCTGACTTGTAAAGCAAAGGACCCAGATGCATTTACAGTTTATCACTAACAATGTTCCAGGCTAATGTATTTTCCCGGGAAATTTACAACTGTCCTGCAAGTAAAATATTCCTTTTTCGAGAAAAAGGGCGTTTCTTCGTCCCATGAGGGAGCCATTGAGCAAAAGAGGCTCGGCCTGCTGTCTTAGTCGCTGATAGGCATGAATATCAGATTCTTATTGATCACTTTATGTTGCAGGAGTAGAAAACACAACAGCCCTTGACCATTTTTTTCTTTACTGCGTTCCTGCGTATTATACCTTTTAACAGTCATGTAATTGGACTGCTTTATTTCACTTGCCTTTTACTGATTCGAAAACAGTGGCTTTTATTCAAAACTTTACCAATGTGGGTACTACTACCATGTTTTTTTAAAAAAACCTTTATTGTGAAAATGTCAGTATACAAATACGGGCCTATAACCACGTAGGCCGGCCACGGAGCAAACTGGAATCGTATATGATGAGGGCACATTTACATTGTAGAAGAAAGTAACAGGCGGGCCATTAGGTTGCAAGAACTAAGGTGTCTAACATTTGCAGAATCGGTGGACGTACATTGTATAATTAAAGTACGACAGGGCCAGTTACAATAAAATTATCTAGATATACATTTGCGGGCAAGTAACATGGGCGACGTTAATTCGAACTTTCAATAGTACAGTAATCAATAACACATCAGAACTTAATATCAATAGGGATGTCAAAATGTTCAATCGATTCTCGTCCCCGCCCGCCATGTGCATCAAAACTGCATACGTATCTCGTGATATCAAGGTTGGGCAACCAGTACACAACAAGGAGTTACGAGTCCCATTTATACCGGCGCCATTTTGGGCGAGGCCGGGCAGGTCCAGGATATAGTCAAAATGTCTCCACCAACCAGCGGTCGGACCAGAACCATTTTCGGCAGTCCAAAAATGTTCCGTTAAATGACAACAGAAGAAATAGGCAACAAGAACAATCAGTCAAAAGAGGGGACGCTTTCATGAATGGGGCCCATGCCCTAGCAGGCAAGCGTTCGAGTTCCAAGGTGTCCCAGAGCCATTTTAGTGAACCAGGCCCAAATCCAAAGAGCTGGCCGCCATTTTCAGAGTCTTGTTGCAGCCGGCTATCGCTGCACCACAAGAGTAGCCGCAATTCAGCTGGATGGTGGGCGAGACGCTGTAGCCGCAAGAGCGGGCGCAACTCAGCTGGATGGGGGGTGAGGCACTGTGCCGCAAGAGCGGGCGGAACTCAGCTGAAAGGCGAGTGAAACGCTAAGAAGCAACCCACTACAGATGAGGTGCCTCCACCTGGGGAGGAGGGAGAGGGCCGTTTCCTCTGCCTCCCCCCCCACCCCAACCCGGGCACCCCACGACGTCTTTCGGCGCAGCATTGTAGGATGGCCACACCAGTGAAACTTACTGGACACCACCTCGGTGCCATCCGGATCTCGGCGCGTTCGAGTCACTGTACCGCAAGAGCGGGAGAAACTCAGCTGGACACGCCGTCTTTCGGCGCAGCATTGTAGGATGGCCACACCAGTGCAGCAACTTGCTGGACACCACCTCGGTGCCATCTGGATCTCTTCGCGTTGTGCTGCCTTCGGCGTACTGCAGCAGCAAGAGTGACAGCAACTCAGCTGGACACGCCGTCTTTCGGCGCAGCATTGTAGGATTGCCACACCAGTGCGGCAACTTGCTGGACACCACCTCGGTGCCATACGGATCTCGGCGCTGCCTTCGGCCTACTGTAGCAGCAACTCAGCTGGACGGCGAGTGAAAAGATAAGGGGCGCCCCACACCACCTCGGTGCCATCCGGATCTCGGCGCGTTGTGCTGCCTTCGGCGTACTGTAGCAGCAAGAGTGACAGCAACTCAGCTGGACACGCCGTCTTTCGAGCGCAGCATTGTAGGATGGCCACACCAGTGCGGCAACTTGCTGGACACCACCTCGGTGCGATCCGGATCTCGGCGCGTTGTGCTGCCTTCGGCCTACTGTAGCAGCAAGTGCGGGCGCAACTCGGCTGGACGGCGTGTGAAACGCTAAGGGGCGGCGCACTGCAGATGAGGTGCCTCCACCTGGGGAGGCGGAAGAGGGCCGTTCGCGCCGCCTCCCCACGGGCACCCCACGCCGTCTTTCGGCGCAGCATTGTAGGATGGCCAAACCAGTGCAACTTGCTGGACACCACCTCTGTGCCATCCGGATCTCGGCGCGTTGTGCTGCCCTCGGCCTATTCGCACATCGGTCCGCTACTGACGCCGCCTCATGGGCCAACGGGTTTTGTACGCTTTTTATAGCCCAAAGCCGCATAACAGGTCATGTGACTTGTTTATAAAACTTTTCATTGGTTCATTTTACTTTTGGTTTCCTAATGATGAAAGGCTTGATCATATGACCTAAAAATAACACTTTTCATTGGATTAAAACATTTTTTTTTCCCAAACGATGAAAGACCCACCTTTTTTTTCTCACTCAGCAATCAAAAAAGGTTCCGTTAGATGACAACAGAGGGGACAGGCAACAAGAACCATCACTCAAAAAAGGGGAGGGCAAGTTCTTCCCTACCGGGTCACGTTGGGGCTCCACCGGAACTCATCGAATTGATAGTCTACAGTGTTTCTGGATGTTTCAGACTGAAGCTGGCGTCAGCATGAGAGCACCACCATCTCGTAGCTCCGTCGTGGCCATTCTGCAAGCAATCATGGCAGCCGCTCCCCACCGAAAGCCTGCGGGAGTCGGGGGCCCCCAAGACTTTTGTAGAATCTTCAAGGCTGAGGGGACGCTTTCGAGAATGGTGCCCAAGCCCTAGCAGACAAGCGTCCGAGTTCCAAGGTGTCCCAGGGCCATTTTAGTGGACCAGGCCCAAATCCGAAGAGCCGGCTGCCATTTTAAGAGTCCTGTGGCAGCCGCCTATCGCTGCACCGCAAGAGTGGGTGCAACTCAACTACATGGTGAGCGAGACGCTGTAGCCGCAAGAGCGGGCGGTAAACAGCTGAATGGCGGATGAGGCACAGTGTAGCAAAAGCGGGCGGAATGGCAACTGAAACGGTAAAGGGGCGCCCCACTACAGCAGACGAGCCTCCACCTGGGGAGGCCCGTTCATGCCGCCTCCCCCCCCCCCCCCGGGGCACCCCACGCCGTTTTTCGGAGCAGCATTGTAGGATGCCAAAACCAGTGCGGCAAGTAAAGGACATCACCTGGGTGCCTTCCAGATCTCAGCGCATTCTGCTGCCTTGGGACTATTCGCACAACAGACCGCTACTGACGAGGCACAGTGCAGCAAAAGCGGGCGGAAAACCGCTGAATGGCAAGTGAAACGCTAAAGGGGCGCCCCACTACAACAGACGAGCCTCCACCTGGGGAGGCCCGTTCACGCCGCCCCCCCCCCCCCCCTGGGCGCCCCAAGCCGTTTTTCGGAGCAGCATTGTAGGATACCAAAACCAGTGCGGCACCCAGGTGACATCACCTGGGTGCCGTCCAGAACTCAGCACGTTGTGCTGCCTTGGGACTATTCGCACAACAGACCGCTACTGACCATTGTTGCTTCTGTTTTAAAAAAAATTTTTTAACGTGTTTACTGTTTTGTTGCGTTGTATATATTTATAAGTTATTAAAGTGTTATAATCCTACTACTTTGTTGGAGTGCTATATATTTTTAATGTGACACATAATTGTGAAGACTTTGATGTACAAAAAGGCATCCCTGGAATCTTCCGCTTCAGGCTCGGTCCCACACACCCTCACAGTGAGAATCCCCTCCCCAATCACAATACAGGATGGTTATCAGATAGTAGGAACGCGTGTGGTGTGACGGATCTCATCGGGTGGGGGCCTTGATCTACTGTAACTCCTTTGAAGAGGGGTGATTCTTTACAGTTGAGGCCATAAACTACATCTGCAGGGCTACGTGATAGCCTGGGACCGGTCTGAACAATCGGACACAACGGAAGAGGAATGTCAGAGGGTGCGGTAGTGAATAGGGTGAAAGGGTGGTGTCGGGCAGGCACAGGGTGTGATTCTCAGGGAAGAGCAGCGCAGATGGGGGAGGTTTATGGCCCATGCATAAGACAGAGAGCGGGGGTGACCAGTGCGTGGGGGAGATGCTTGCGAGGGTGGGGAGCCATGCTGAGGATCGGCGGCGTGCAGAGAGTGGGTATGGTCAAGGCATCTAAAATGGCTGCCGTGCACGACAAAAGTGTGGCATTGGAAAAAAAGCAAGATGGCGCAGACAATCGGACACAGAGGAAGAGGAATGTCAGAGGGTGCGGTAGTGAATAGGGTGAAAGGGTGATGTCGGGCGGGCACAGGGTGTGATTCTCAGGGAAGAGCAGCGCAGATGGGGGAGGTTTATGGCCCATGCATAAGACAGAGAGCGGGGGTGACCAGTGCGTGGGGGAGATGCTTGCGAGGGTGGGGAGCCATGCTGAGGATCGGCGGCGTGCAGAGAGTGGGTCTGGTCAAGGCATCTAAAATGGCTGCCGTGCACGACAAAAGTGTGGCATTGGAAAAAAAGCAAGATGGCGCAGACAATGTTTATCAATAGGGATGAATTTATAACAATTATTTTTAACAATATATTTACTCGCAGTGTCAAAATGGCGGTCAACACTTCCTGATTTCCTTCGAATCGAACGTTAACAGACGTCACGCAGCAAAAAAAAAAAAAAACGCTCACGCGCAGCCGCTGGAAGACAAGTATCAACATATATGAGCCTCCTCAGCCACCCTCAGAAAACATAGGGGGTCAGGATACGTCTCCCGTACCCCCTTATACCCATTTCTAACATTGTTTTTCCTCCATCTTCTAATTTAATTAAATCGAAACACAAAATGGCAAATTCCTGTTTCGCGTCCCGGTTCACTACCCGGTCCGCGAACTGGAAAGCGCTTCTACCGCAAAAAATCAATATTTTTTTATTTGCCCCACGGGACCCTTTAATAACCCCAACATCATTCCTAGGGGGTCAAAAAGGGTCTACCTTGCCCTCTTTCATTAAATTCCCCCTTTGTTTTTCTCCTCCTCTTGTCTCTCGATCCTACCGAGAGACAAGATGGCGGCCGCTCCGGACTGTTTAGAATGTTGACAGACACCGGAGAGCCAATCAGCTTCGCTTCGCAAAGCTCCGTTACGTGAAAAGTACGCGAACTGGTGCGCTATCCGGGACGCTGTCACAGATATATCTGTTTTTTAAAACGTTAATTTCTCAAAATCCACTGGAGCACATATATTGAGACCCAGCAAAGGCACATCGGGCTAACAGTCCCTACAATTTTGCCAAGTTTCGTGCAAATCCATTCAGCCGTTCGAGCTAAAAGTGAGGCCAACCGCCCTATGGAAAACTCAATGTTAAAAACGCGTTTTGGGACCCCCTTTTTTCTCGGCCCCCCCCCCCTTGACGAAACCCCCCAAATTTTCAGGGGCTGCTCAGAAACAAAATGTGCCATTTCCCTGAAAATTTCAGCCGATTTCGTCCACAAACGCCAAAGTTATTAGACATAGAATTTTCAAAAGTTCCATAGAGAAAAAATCCTAACTATATATACCTACTGGCGACCGCCAGTAGGTAATATATATATATATATATATATATATATATATATATATATTACCTACTGGCGATAGCCAGTAGGTATATATAGTTAGGATTTTTTCTCTATGGAACTTTTGAAAATTCTATGTCTAATAACTTTGGCGTTTGTGGACGGAATTGGCTGCAATTTTCAGGAAAATGGCACATTTTGTTTCTGAGCAGCCCCTGAAAATTTGGGGGGGGGTCGTCAAGGGGGGGCCGAGAAAAAAGGGGGGTCCCAAAACGCGTTTTTCCCATGTTAATTTCCATAGGGCGGTTGGCCTCACTTTTAGCCCGAACGGCTGAATGGATTTCCACGAAACTTGGCAAAATTGTAGGGACTGTTAGCCCGATGTGCCTTTGCTAGGTCTCAATATATGTGCTTCAGTGGATTTTGAGAAATTACCGTTTAAAACAAGATATATATCTGTAACAGCGCTCCGGGTAGCGCTCCGGTTCGCGAACTTTTCGCGTATCGGAACTTTGCGAAGCGAAGCTGATTGGCTCTCCGGTGTCTGTCAACATTCTAAACAGTCCGGAGCGGCCGCCATCTTGTCTCTCGGTAGGATCGAGAGACAAGAGGAGGCCAAAACAAACGGGGAAATGAAGGAAAGGGGGCAAGGTAGACCCCTTCTGACCCCCTAGGATTGATGAGGGGGATATTATAGAGCCACGCGGGGCCCAAAAAAAAAAAAAAAATTCCGATTTTTTTCGCCGTAGAGACGCGTCTTGGTACGCGAACCGGGCAGCTAACCGGGCAGCTAACCGGAAAGCTAACCGGCAGTGTAACGGGAGTCTGAGGAGTAGCTGATTGGCTGTCAACATTGTAAACAGTCCGGAGCGGCCGCCATCTTGTCTCTCGGTAGGATCGAGAGACAAGAGGAGGTCAAAACAAAGGGGGAAATGAAGGAAAGAGGGCAAGGTAGACCCCTTCTGACCCCCTAGGATTGATGAGGGGGATATTATAAAGCCACGCGGGGCCAAAAAAAAAAAAAAAATCCGATTTTTTTCGCCGTAGAGACGCGTCTTGGTACGCGAACCGGGCAGCTAACCGGGCAGCTAACCGGGAAGCTAACCGGCAGTGTAACGGGAGTCTGAGGAGAAGCTGATTGGCTGTTATCATAGTAAACAGTCTGGAGCGGCCGCCATCTTGTCTCTCTGTGGGATCGAGAGACAAGAGGTGGAAAAAAAAAAAGTGTAAATGAATGAAAGGGGTAAGGCAGACCCCTCCTGAACCCCTAGGATTGATGAGGGGGCTATTAAAGTTCCCTGCGGGGCAAAAGAAAAAAAAAATTGCGATTTTTCGCGGTAAAGGTGCTTCCTGGTACGTTAACCGGGCAGTTAACCGGCAGCGTAACGGGATTCCGACATATTGTGGTTTTTGAACGTTTGTGATATGTGCACGTGTGGATTTTGTCTAATTAAGGTTAAAAAAATATATATATATCTTTAAGCGTGTTCTGGTGCGCTTACGTTTTGGGTTTGGTTTGCGCTGCAGAGACGATACGTCACGGTTATGCGATGCATCATGAGGCGTCTCACGGGCTACGTGATACGTCACTTAATAAAGAATATATTTTACAGCTATAGATATTAGCTTTCAAAAAACCAATGAAATTCACAGAAAAAACCATAGGTTATAGACCATATATAGTTAGGAATTTGCATTTACAAAACCTTGAAAATTCAATGAAAAAACCATAGGTTATAGACCATATATAGTTAGGGATTAGCATTAAAAAACCTTATTTTATTTGCACAAAACCATTGAAATTCCATATATAGTTAGTTGCACTAACTATATATCGCGGACCCGCAATCCACTGCTAATGATGTCACATATTACATCATTCATGACATGGTCAGTGACATCACTGATGACATCACTGATGACATCTCAAATGACATCACTGATGACATCACTGATGACATCTCAAATGACATCACTGATGACATCACTGACATCTCATTTGACATTACTGATTACATCACTGATGATATCATTTATGTGATAATACATCTTCAGACTCTAATATAACCATAGATACACTCATTGTAAACAGGCACTCACAGACTGTCACACACCCATGGAGTTACTCACACACCTAGTCAGTCATGCAAAGAATCAATCACATCTCCATTTCCTCAACTATACAGTTATACACACCTTACTTATTCAAACATATACTAACACATATTTACTCTCTTATACAATCCTTGATACAAGTTCACAATGATTCATACAGCCACTCTCACATTCACTGGCTCTTATGTTCAGTTATTTATATATGTCAACTCTCACATGGAGTGTGTTTTACATATGTACTTACTTTGACATGTAGCACTGAGATATCCATTCACTCACCAATATACTCATGCACACAGTCAACTGTCCATACAGCTGTTTCTACATGCACTTTTGAACCCATACACCTAGGGAATCAACTGCTCACACATCTATGCACAGAGTTATACACCTCCCAGCCACCTACACACATACTCAGTCTCATATGTCATTTGAGTTGTCATCAGTGATGTCATTTGAGATGTCATCAGTGATGTCATCAGTGATGTCACTGACCATGTCATGAATGATGTAATATGTGACATCATCAGCAGTGGATTGCGGGTGCGCGATATATAGTTAGCGCTTCTAACTATATATGGAATTTCAATGGTTTTATGCGAGTAAAATAAGGTTTTGTAAATGCTAATTCCTAACTATATATGGACTATAACCTATGGTTTTTTCATTGAATTTTCAAGGTTTTGTAAATGCAAATTCCTAACTATATATCCACTATAACCTATGGTTTTTTCTGTGAATTTCATTGGTTTTTTAATAGCAAATATGAAAAGCTTTAAAATGTCAAGTACGTGATAGATAAAAACATTTTCGTATTTATGCACGCTGATGTGCTTTGAACGCTGCACCCCCCCCCCCTCCCCTCTTTTGTCTTAGTAGTACTCTCTCTTTGCAGATACTGAAGGGTAGTTAACGCAGGCCTTTACCCCCGTTGTAATCCGTCGTGCCTCCTTGTCTCTCCATTTGATTGATTGTTGTCCAAGCATTTACTGTTTTAGAATTGGTTCTCTTTGGATCATTCTCTATTTACAAACAAGCACAAAGGCGCAATACTCTGTTTAGTCTTTGCAGATAGTGAAAAATCGTGTAAAAAAATAAAAGTAATCGAGCAAAATCAGTAGGCCACTAATTGGATCTCTTTTTGACCTCGCTAAAATAGAAATATTAGGAACAACCCTTCATGAGAAATACGAAAATAGTGAGATGAACTGAGCTCCACACCATGAGGGCTGCAAGACAGCTCGGCTCCATCACCCATCCTGCACAAAATAACGACAAACCCTATGCAAATATTAAAAATGTAGACAACACACCAGCAAAGAAACAGGGTAAAACATTTTATTAAAAAACTATTTACATAACGTTGGTTTATAAGATGATGTCAGTAGTGGACCGATGTGTGAATAGAACGAAAACAGCACAAGGCTCCAAGATCCGGATGGCAAGCTCCTGGATGTTGGGTGCCATAGTTTAGAGTTCTGAATTTCAGCCTTTTTCAATGCCTGTGCTTTGTTGAATCAAAATGGCGGCTTGACACAAAGCTGACTCAAGCGTTGCTACTGATGCTATGCAGACCAAAACTGGTTTTCAGTTTGTACATTTTTCTAGATTTTTCAATCCAAGTTTGGTTGACTTTGTAGAACGATGGCTTCAGATTTTCAACATACGGTGTGGTGGCGCTGACTGGGAGGGGGCGCTTCGCTCCTGCCCCCTCCCCAAGTAAGATTTTCATACGTGAAAGTACGTTAATGGTTTTGGTCCCTGAGATGCTTCGATGTCACTACCATTCTCAAATAGCATAAGTTCTGGATGTTGGGTGCCATAGTTAAGAGTTCTGAGCAGTGCTTGTAACACTGTCTGAAGCTTATTTCCACCTACTGCAGCTTCACTATTCTCAAAGTAAGTGAGTGTCGTTTGTGGACCTGACTGCATTAGAAAACAATGTGATATGTTACCTTCCTAAACAGCTTGACGGAGGCCCCTGAGGGGCGGTGTGATGGCCATGGACTCGGAGAAGACGCTTGGCTCCGACACCCTCCCCAAGTCTTATAGCACTGGTGTAGCCTGAGATCGCCCCCGACATAGGCGGCTGGCTCCCGGGGTCCGGCGGAACTTTTTGCCTTTTGATGACTCTTCAATTCTGGACCTTGTCCCACAATCCGTTTGACCTGAAGACAAGCTGTAGTGGGGCGCCCCTTTATCGTTTTAGTTGCCATTCCGCCCGCTTTTGCTACACTGTGCCTCTTCCGCCATTCAGCTGTTTACCGCCCGCTCTTGCGACTACAGCGTCTCGCTCACCATGTAGTTGAGATGCGCCCGCTCTTGCGGTGCAGCGATAGGCGGCTGCCACAGGACTCTCAAAATGGCGGCCGGCTCTTCGGTTTTGGGCCTGGTCCACTAAAATGGCCCTGGGACACCTTGGAACTCGGACGCTTGTCTGCTAGGGCTTGGGTCCCATTCTCGAAAAGCGTCCCCTCAGCCGTGAAGATTCTACAAAAGTCTTGGGGGCCTCCGACTCCCGCAGGCTTCTGGTGGGGAGCGGCTGCCATGATTGCTCGTGGAATGGCCACGACGGAGCTACGAGATGGTAGTGGTCTCATGCTGACGCCAGCTTTAGTCTGAAACATCCAGAAACACTATAGACTACCAATTCGATCAGTTCCGGTAGCGCCCCAACATGAACCGGAAGAGAAGAACTTGCCCTCCCCTCTTTGACTGATGGTTCTTGTTGCCTGTCCCCTCTGTTGTCATTTAACAGAACTTTTTGGACTGCTGAAAGGGGTTGTGTTCTGAACGCTGGTTGGTGGAGACATTTAGACTATATTCTTGACCTACGTTGTCGCGTAATGCGTTTTATGACACGCCGCGTTAGCGCACCCGGAAGTGATCCGAGGCGCGGCGCGCAGCGCGTAACGTAAGCATAACAGGTCATGTGACTTGTTAATAAAACTTTTCATTGGTTCATTTTACTTTTGTTAATTTAATGATGAAAAGCTTGGTCATATGACCTAAAAATTACGCTTTTTATTATTTTCAAACAATATTTTTTTTTCAAACATATGTTATAATATTCCAGGCTAATGTACTTTCCTGGAAAATTTACAACTGTCTTGCAAGTAAAATATATTCCTTTTTCGAGAAAAAGGGCGTTTCTTCCTTCCATGACGGAGCCGTTGAGTAAAAGAGATTCGGCCTGCTGTCTTAGTCGCCGATACGCCTGATTATCAGATTCTTATCGATCACTTTATGTTGCAGACATGAAAAACACAACTGCCCTTGACCATTTATCTTTACTGCGTTCCTACATATTATACCTTTTATCCGTCATGTAATTGGACTGCTTTATTTCACTTGCCTTTTACTGATTCGAAAACAGTCACTAAAAGTAAAAACTTTACAAATGTAAATACTACTACCGTGTTTTGTTTTAAAAACCTTTATTGTGAAAATGTCAGTATACAAATACGGGCCTATAACCACGTGGGCCGGCCACGGAGCAAACTGAAATCGTATATGATGAGGAGACATTTACACTGTAGAAGAACGTAACGAGCGGGCCATTAGGTGACAAGAACAAAGGTGTCTAACAGTTGCGGAATCGGTGGACGTACATTTTGTAATTAAAATACGACAGGGCCACTTACAATAACATTTTCTAGATATACATTTGCGGGCAAGGAGTTACGAGTCCCATTTATACCGGCGCCATTTTGGGCGAGGCCGGGCAGGTCCAACATATAGTCAAAATGTCTCCACCAACCATCGGCCAGACCAGAACCCCTTTCGGCCCTTTATGCTACAAGATGGTGTCTTCCATTCAGAAAATATTGGTGGCAGCATTTTGAAAAGAAACAGAAACAGCCGTTCTCCTAGTGAGTTTCACATTGTTACATTTAGGAAGAATGTTGAAGAGTAGTATGTGGAAAATCTGAAGCCATTTTTCTACAAACTCTCAATCAGACTTGGATGGAAAAAAAAAACCTGAAGAATGTACAAACTGAAAACCAATTTTTGTCTGTATAGCACCAACAGTAACGCTTGAGTCAGCTTTGTGTCAAGCCGCCATTTTCATTCAATCAATAGCGTCCCCCTGCACACATTCAGGGACCTGGTCGTGTCTTCAGATGAAACGCATTGTAGGAAAAGAAGCAGAAAGGAAAAGGAAAAAAGTTCCGCCGGACCTCGGGAGCCGGCCGCCTATGTCATGTGCCACCTTTGGCCACACCAGGGCAATAGTGAAGCTGCAGCAGGTGCAAATAAGCTTCAGACAG
This sequence comes from Lissotriton vulgaris, assembly GCF_964263255.1. Classification (NCBI taxonomy): domain Eukaryota; kingdom Metazoa; phylum Chordata; class Amphibia; order Caudata; family Salamandridae; genus Lissotriton; species Lissotriton vulgaris. The sequence goes on from NC_141685.1 coordinate 1,308,944,722, forward strand.
TCCTACAAGCACTGCTCAGAAATCTCAACTGAGGCACTCAACATCCAGGACTTGCCATTCGGATCTTGGCGCCTTGTGCTGGTTCCGACCTATTCACACATCAGTCCACTACTGACATCACCTCATAAGCCAACGGGGCACCCCACGCCGACTTTCGGCGCAGCATTGTAGGATGGCCACACCAGTGCGGCCACTTGCTGGACACCACCTCGGTGCCATCCGGATCTCGGCGCGTTCGAGTCACTGTGCCGGAAGAGTGACCGGAACTCAGCTGAACACGCTGTCTTTCGGCGCAGCATTGTAGGATGGCCACACCAGTACGGCAATTTGCTGGACACCACCTCGGTGCCATCCGGATCTCGGCGCGTTCGAGTCACTGTACCGCAACAGTGACCGCAATTCAGCTGGACACGCCGTCTTTCGGCGCAGCATTGTAGGATGGCCACACCAGTGCGGCAATTTGCTGGACACCACCTCGGTGCCATCCGGATCTCGGCGCGTTCGAGTCACTGTACCGCAACAGTGACCGCAATTCAGCTGGACACGCCGTCTTTCGGCGCAGCATTGTAGGATGGCCACACCAGTGCGGCAATTTGCTGGACACCACCTCGGTACCATCCGGATCTCGGCCTATTCGCACATCGGTCCGCTACTGACGCCGCCTCACGTGCCAACGGATTTTCTACGCTTTTTGTAGCCCTATGCCGCATAACAGGTCATGTGACTTGTTTATAAAACTTTTCATTGGTTCATTTTACTTTTGGTTTCCTAAAGATGGAAGGCTTGGTCATATGACCTAAAAATAACACTTTTCATTGGTTTAGAACATTTTTTTTTCCCAAACGATGAAAGCCCCACCTTGTTTCTGGATCATTCAGACTGAAGCTGGCGTCAGCATGAGAGCACCACCATCTCGTGGCTCCGTCGTGGTCATTCCGCGAGCAATCATGGCAGCCGCTCCCCACCGGAAGCCTGCGGGAGTCGGGGGCCCCCAAGACTTTTATACAATCTTCACGGCTGAGGGGACGCTTTTCGAGAATGGAGCCCAAGCCCTAGCAGGCAAGCGTCCGAGTTCCAAAGTGTCCCAGGGCCATTTCAGTGGACCAGGCCTAAAACCGAGGAGCTGTCCGCCATTTTAAGAGCCATGTGGCAGCCGCCTATCGCTGCACTGCAAGAGTGGGAGCAACTCAACAACATGGTGAGCGAGACGCTGTGGCCGCAAGAGCGAGCGCAACTCAGCTAGATGGCCGCCACCTGGGGAGGCCCGTTCACGCCGGCTCCCCCACGCCCCCCCCCCCCCGGGCCGCCGCACGCCAATTTTCGGAGCAGCATTGTAGGATACCAAAACCAGTGCGGCAGTTTACTGGACATCACCTGGGTGCCTGTCGTACATGTTGTGTCAGCCATGTGACACTGGACACAGACCGCTACTGACGAGGCCTCCCCCCGCACCACCCGGGACGCCCCACGCTGTTTTTCTGTGCTGCATTGTAGGATCCCTAAACCAGTGCGGCACCCAGGCGACATCACCTGGGTGCCGTCCAGAACTCTGCACGTTGTGCTGCCTTGGGACTATTCGCACAACAGACTGCTACTGACGAGGCCTCCCCCCGCCCCACCCGGGACGCCCCACGCCAATTTTCGGAGCAGCATTGTAGGATCCCTAAACCAGTGCGGCACCCAGGCGACATCACCTGGGTGCCGTCCAGAACTCTGCACGTTGTGCTGCCTTGGGACTATTCGCACAAAAGACAGCTTCTAACCATTGTTGCTTTTTGTGTTGAGAAATGTTTAAATGTTTTTAGTTTTTGTTCCGTTCGTTAAAGTTAGTAGTTAATAAAGTTTTATAACCTTACTTTGTTGGAGTGTTATCTATTTTTTTTAAAACGGGTGAATGGGGCCTTGAATCGGGTTATTGTCATGTGTGGGCTTTGGAAGTGTGCTGCTGCAGGATCGGACATTTCAAACTCAAATGCACGTTCTTTTTCTTACCTTTCCGAAGCATGGAGCGCAATAGCAGGCAGAGAAAGGGTGATGCACGTGTTGAACACTACCTGACCTGGCAAGTTGCTGGCAGTGCCCCCCGCCCGCTCCTGAAAGAGGGCACACACACACCGCCGCCCCGAGTACTTCACAAATCTTTAAAAAACCATGCGCTTGTTCATGAGGCTTAAATGGTTTATCACCTCTTCTAGAACCCCTGCATCGACCCTCTGACGTTTCATGGAAAAATTACCATGTAACACAATACCAAGCCCTGTCAGCTGAAACCCCAAGGAATCGTGGGGCATATTATCAAGGGGGTTTATCTCCGCTTTTTTGGCTTTAAAAGCCATGAAAGCGGAGATAAAATTATTTCCCTATTACCAAGCTGTCGCTAACACCAGTTAGTGACAGCTAAAAGGAGATAGCGACCATCTTGGGCCCCGCTTTGCATGTCAGTGATACTTATCACTAATGACATGCAAAGTGGCGTGCCAAGATGTTAGCGACTGGAAACAGTCCCTAACATCGCTACCTTCTATTACCAACTTTTGGAGATATTCGCGCTAAGCGCGAATATCTCCAAAATCTAACACCTGCCCTGAGCAGTTCTTAGCCATGTTATCCAATGGGAGGTGGATAACATGGCTAAGAGCATTAGGTCGATAATACATGAATATCGCTGACTTTTCTGCGATAATAGCAAGGTTTATCTGCGATAAAAATCGCCGATGTGCGGCGATAATTTTTGTCTCTAAACAAGTTAGAGACAAAAATTATCGCTAGTTGTTCGTAATATGCCCCCGGGTTTTTGCTTGCAGAAATCGGGAGGCGGGAGACTAGCACTGAAATCAGTAGTCACACGCCTGAATCGGGAGGATTGGCATGTCTGAATTCTCTACAGCTGGGGCCATAAACTACATCCGCAGGGTTAGGTGATAGCCTGGGACCAGCCTGGCATCTAAAATGGCTGCCGTGCACGACAAAATTGTGGCATTCGAAAAAAGGCAAGATGGCGCAGCCGCTGGAAGAGATGTATCAACATATATCAGCCTCCTCAGCCACCGTCAGGAAACATAAGGGATTAGGATACGTCTCCCGCACCCCCTTATACCTAGTACTTTAATTAACGAAGCACAAAATGGCGAATTCCCGTTTCGCTACCAGTTTGCGGCCCAGTTCGCGGCCCGTGAAGCGCTTCTACCGTGAAAAATCATTTTTTTTTTATTTTCCCCACGGGACCCTTTAATAACCCCAACAACATTCCTAGGGGGTCAAGAGGGGGATACCTTGCCCCCTTTCATTAAATTCCCCCTTAGTTTTTCACCTTTTCTTCTCTCTCGATCCTACCGAGAGACAAGATGGCGGCCGCTCCGGACTGTCACGCAGCAAAAAAAAAAAAAAGCTCACGCACAGCCGCTGGAAGAGATGTATCAACATATATCAGCCTCCTCAGCCACCCTCAGAAAACATAGGGGATTAGGATACGTCTCCCGCACCCACTTATAACTAGTAATTTAATTAACGAAGCACAAAATGGCGAATTCCCGTTTCGCTACCAGTTCGCGGCCGCGCTTCTACCGTGAAAAATCATTTTTTTTTTATTTTCCCCACGGGACCCTTTAATAACCCCAACAACATTCCTAGGGGGTCAAGAGGGGGATACCTTGCCCCCTTTCATTAAATTCCCCTTTCGTTTTCCACCTCTTCTTCTCTCTCGATCCTACCGAGAGACAAGATGGCGTCCGCTCCGGACTGTTTAGAATGTTGACAGACACCGGAGAGCCAATCAGCTTTCTGCGCGCAAAGTTCCGATAAGCGAAAAGTAAGCGGACCGGATCGCTGCCCAGAGCGCTGTTACAGATATATATCTTGGTTTGAACGTTAATTTCTCAAAAACTACTGGAGCACATATATTGAGACCTAGCAAAGGCACATCGGGCTAACAGTCCCTACAATTTTGCCAAGTTTCGTGGAAATCCATTCAGCCGTTCGGGCTAAAAGTGAGTCCAACCGCCCTATGGAAAAATGAATGGGAAAAACGCGTTTTGGGACCCCCCTTTTTTCTCGGCCCCCCCTTGACGACCCTCCCCCAAATTTTCAGGAGCTGCTCAGAAACAAAATGTGCCATTTTCCTGAAAATTTCAGCCAATTCCGTCCACAAACGCCAAAGTTATTAGACATAGAATTTTCAAAAGTTCCATAGAGAAAAAATCCTAACTATATATACCTACTGGCTATCGCCAGTAGGTAATATATATATATATATATATATATATATATATATATATATATATATATATATATATATATATATATATATATATTCAATGAAAAAACCATAGGTTATAGACCATATATAGTTAGGAATTTGCATTTACAAAACCTTATTTTACTCGCATAAAACCATTGAAATTCCATATATAGTTAGTTGCGCTAACTATATATCGCGCACCCGCAATCCACTGCTGATGATGTCACATATTACATCATTCATGACATGGTCAGTGACATCACTGATGACATCACTGATGACATCTCAAATGACATCACTGATGACATCACTGATGACATCTCATTTGACATTACTGATCACATCACTGATGATATCATTCATGTGATAATACGATAAACCTCTTCAGACTCTAATATAACCTTAGATACAATCAGTGTAAACAGACACTCACAGACTGTCACTCATCCATGGAGTTACTCACACACCTAGTCAGTCATGCAAAGAATCAATCACACCTCCATTTCCTCAACTATACAGTTATACAAACTTTACTTATTCAAACATATACTAACACATATTTACTCTCTTATACAATCCCTGATACAAGTTCACAATGATCCATACAGCCACTCACACATTCACTGGCTCTTATGCACAGTTATTTATATATGTCAACTCTCACATGCACTGTGTTTTACATATGTACTTACTTTGACATGTAGCACTGAGATATCCATTCACTCACCAATACACTCATGCACACAGTCAACCGCCCATACAGCTGTTTCCACGTGCACTTTTGAAACCATACATCTAGTGAATCAACTGCTCACACATCTATGCACAGAGTCATACACCTCCCAGCCACCCACACACACACTCAGTCTCCCATACAAATACTTGGGCAACCAATCAATAACCCATATAGTTACTCATATAGCTACTTATCAACACATGCAACAGTTTACAGAACAACAGACATAATGATGCACAAATTAAGACAGTTTAGTCACTAACCCATGCACTCAGTGAGACACATTTAATCACTCACTCATACAGTCAGTCATGCACCTACTAAATCCTTCATCCAGACACTTATACATCCACTCATTCTTCAATATGTAAGACATTTTAACTTTACAGAAACATACAGTCACTGGATGTTGTCATCAGTGATGTCATCAGTGATGTCATTTGAGATGTCATCAGTGATGTCATCAGTGATGTCACTGACCATGTCATGAATGATGTAATATGTGACATCATCAGCAGTGGATTGCGGGTGCGCGATATATAGTTAGCGCAACTAACTATATATGGAATTTCAATGGTTTTATGCGAGTAAAATAAGGTTTTGTAAATGCAAATTCCTAACTATATATGGTCTATAACCTATGGTTTTTTCATTGAATATCAATGGTTTTTTAAATGCAAATTTCTAACTATATATGGTCTATAACCTATGGTTTTTTCAGTGAATTTCATTGGTTTTTTAAAAGCTAACATCTGTAGCTGTAAAATGTATTATTCTTTAAATCCCAAAATATATATAGATATTTATTGATAATTTTTTTTAAATATTTTTTTCTTCGCTTCTAGTTCGCGAACCGGGAAGCTTTCCGTTAGCTCATCTTGATGCCGCGATCTAGTACGCGAACCGGTCAACGTTACGTTAGCGGAACAGTGACGCGCCGCGGAAGCGCGACGTATCACGTTATCGCGTAATGCGTCTAATGACGCGTCGCGTTAGCGCTCCCGGAAGTGCTCCGGACAGCGAACCGGAAGCGATCTGGGACGCGGCGCGCGCCGCGTAACGTAAGCGGAACAGGTCATGTGACTTGTTTATCAAACTTCTCATTGGTTCATTTCACTTTTGGTTTCCAAATGATGTATGACTAGGTCATGTGACCTAAAAATAACACTTTTCATTGGCTCAGAACTTTTGTTTTCCCCAAATCAAGTAAACCCCTCCTTATTTCCTCACTCTGACTTTCATCTTGGTGAGAGAAAGACCATTTTTCAGAAGTTCCACAATGGCTTCCATTCTTGCTGCAGCTGGTGCACCCCCACCACCACCTCCACCTCCCCATAAGAAGAGAGGACCACCCAGTCAAATTATGACTAACAGAGAGGAGGAAGATGAGGAAGAAGAAGAAGAGGAGAGAGAGGGACAACAATTTGTTGATGAGTTGCCCCGGGTTTCTAAACGAAAAACCAGTTTCATCTGGCAGTTTTTCACCATCCCTCCTGGAACCAAGAAAGTGAATGCAAAATATGCCACCTGCCTCATCTGTGACTACAGATTGTCGAGAGGCACAGAAAAGAAGTACAGTATGGGGAACTATACAATGCATCGTCACATGAGCAGGTGGCATCCCTTGAACTACAGCCGGGCTGAGTTAAGGGATCTTGTAGACAATCCGACGGCAACTCCTGTGGCAAGATCTACATCCACATTGTCTTTGACTGGAAGAGAGGCACAAGAGACTGTGCCAAACATCCAACCTAACTTCCAGCACATAAAGTTATCTTGTGTTTACTGTGGAGAAATGCTGTCATATGGCAACATGAGTATCAACCTCATGAACATTGCATATGAAAATCATAAATGCCCTAATGCACCCAAAAAGTAATTTTCTTTTTTTTGCTCCAGTTGAGCCGTTTTGAAAGCCTGTTTTTTGTTGTCTCCCCTCCATAAAAAAAACAAAAAAAACATAAAACAGTTCTAAAAATACAAAAAAATCAAAAAATGTTCAAAAAATAAAAAAAAAATATAAAACAACAAAAACAAAAAAAAACAGTTCTTTTCAGAACTACCTCCCCTTTCAAACAAAATTGCTAGAATGTTTATCACTCTGGCAAGCTCTATTTCTTTTGGTTCGCTTCAAGTTCGCTGACCGGTTCGCGAACTTTAAGCGAACTAAAAAAATATTTTTTTTAAAAAAAGAAGAGTTAGTATAAGGGAAGTAATCAGAGAATAATGTAAAAAGAAAGACAGCTAGAGAGAGTAAATGAGAGATAGTGTCAATGACATCATCAGCAGTGCATTGCGGGTAAAAAGAGTGGAAAACATTTACCTTATAATTCTTGTTACCTTTTTTAAATATTTTTTCATACTTTCAATCTGTAAAACAAAGAACAAACATTTCAAAAAATATTAAAACATGTATTTAAAAATTAGAAAAGACAAGGGAAAAGGTTCAAAAACAAACAGTTTTTCAACAACTTTGACATTTACAGAAGTCTCTGCTTCTCTACGTCCCCTACACAATCCTAAAGATATATATTCGAAAGAAACTGTATCTTGATGTTGCTGAACTGAGGCCTATTTTGGAACATGATGTTTTTCTTGCACTGCTAATGTCTCACAATAGTGATGCAATAGCAGCGCAAAAAAGATGTAAAGTCATAATAAAATTGTGTCTAACATTGTAAATGATTGTTTTAGGATGCAAATAAGATGTGTGCTTTCAAGAGCTTTCTTTGAGGTGAGGCCTCTTTTTTTTATAAAAAAAAAAACACTACCCAGAAGTACAGCACTCTAAGCATTAAAATTGATATTTACAGAACTCAGCTTACCCATATGTACCTCACATTTCTAAATGTATATCATAAGGACAAAAAGCATAACATTAATTATACATGTTAAATGGTTTATTTTTGCTGTTCTCAGAATGTATCAAATTTCACTTAAATCAGTGACTTGAAGGTATTCATCATGTAACAGCGGGGAAAAAAAAACACAATCAAAATGACTGTGTTTAAAAAACCCATACAACCTAAGAAATCTGATTTCAAAACTTCTTAAAATTAACTTACTTTCAATGACGTCGAAGGATCTCCTATAAACAGCATCCACTCTGTTGTGCTTTAAATATTTTCAGCCCGCCACTTTCTGAAAGAAAACCTCCATCGATACGTGAAATATGTTACATAGAAAAAAAACTTCTCTCATTATATCACATGTTTCCACTAGGCCAAATCATGTTGCCGCGATTCGCAAATCTTGTAATTCTTCCAATCAAATCCCGACATTTTCTATTTTCGCAACTTTCAAAAATAAAATATTTGAGATTATTTTCACAATCCTGGACTACTAATATCTTACTCTTCTTTGTCAGTCATGTTCTCCTTTTCCTATGACACTGATACTGCTTACTATGAAGCAGACTTACTTGCATTAGGTTTATATAGTTGAATTTTTAATCGAGACAGCATTGCAGACTTACATTCCCTCTACTTAAAATTTTGGTTTTAAAAACACCAGGTAAGAATTTTTAAGGTCAAACGGCAATTTTTTTTTGAACGTTACAACAGAATCATTACAGAATGACCAGCCGTTTCCAGACTTTAAGTAAGCTGTATAATGTCCTGATGTTGTTGATGGACCATCGTGATAGATAATTGCTACAGTAACAAAAGTCCTCCCTGATATTGACAGCTGAGAAGCCACAAAATTTTTTATTAAAGTTGACAATTTTGTTCCATCAGGCCTACATCGTTGCATCATTAAAATGACATACTGGCCATATCTACGTATAAATAATGTTGACATCATATCACATTTACATTGGCTACACTCCATGTTGTGATCCGCTGCATTTACTAGCTTATTAAAGGAGACTGATTTACTGTCTGGCAAAGTTAAATATATAAATCTTTCTGAGTCTACACTAGTAGTACTTGATACCATACAGTTCTCGCAGTCATGCTGCCATTGATAAGAAAGCCCAAACAGGTGATCTACATCTACACCCTCAACTTGCAATATATCAAGCATATACATTAAAAACTCCTGACAATCTTGCTGATTATTTTCAGAGAAGTCTGTTTGACCTGAACATTCATCTAACAGATAACGAACTTCAGACACACTTTCTACTTTTGTTCGATCAGTGCTACATTTCTCGAAAACAGAATTCAACAAACAGCATAAAATTTGTTCAGAATTCAACAGAATCTGTTCTTTTAAACTCTCTAGTGAAAAGAGAACATTAACCACTACATTTGCATAGCAGTTGACACCAGAACTGTTTTCAAATTGAAAACCGACAACATCTTCAACAGAATCCACTTTCTTTCTGCTAACAATTTTCGGTTCATTGACTTTTAGTCTTTTTGCAACAACCTCCCTACTATTACTGCTATTTCTACGTTTGCGGCCTACCACACGTTTCTCAAACAAAGGATATTGAGGCAAATGTGGCGCATACTCTCTTCTTAACCTATTGTATTCCTTAACACAATCTAGATCCGCACAAATGTTTGTGACATCACAGTCAATCAAGTACAATCCCGATAAAGTTCTAACTCGTGACAATGCCACATATGCCATACCCTCCTTGAACACAGAACTGCCAATATTCACCAATGCACAGTCTACACTTAAACCTTGCGATTTATGGATTGTCACCGCATATGCCAAGCAAACAGGAAACTGTTTACGGCGAACATATAAATCTTTAACAAGCAAAAACCTAGCAGAACAACGACCAATTTGCTGTACTTCCTCAATGCCATCAAATTTAATTTTTAAAAATTCTATTCCATCTCTATTTCTGTATTTCTCAAAATCAACAACATTACCCATTGATCCATTTACCAGACCTCTTTCTACATGTAAATTCCTTCTCAAAATAATTCGGCAATTTAAACACACATTCAAAGTCTTTTCAAAACCCGCTGTTTTAGATATAGTCTTCTCTAATGAATCCAATTTTGATTTCAAATTGTCTGACAAAATAATTGTTGATCCCATATGCTCTAATTTGTCGATAGCTTCAAGTTTCACAATCTCTTGCTTTTCTAAATTCAACATTTTGTTGTTGAAGATGGCACATTCTGCAAGAGTTGGCATGAGACATATCCCGGATTTCTTCTCAGTAATTTTCTGAAAAATATTCTCAGGCACAATATCTTGTTTGGGATACAAATTTGACAGTAACCGTGCATTTAAAGCTTCTTTCCCATGCTCGGTCACTTTTCCAATTCTAATATCTTGTAGAATATTCTTGTAATCTTCATCCTTTGCCTGACGCATATTTTGATGCAGTTCTGCATAATTGAAGTTTAACCATATATTGACGTTGCCAATGCTCCCTAGGCACTTCCTGGTATCTTCATGCGTGAGTATTTTGAACACAGGTTGACCTTTTACTGGTGTCAGCTGTAGAAGATCTCCGAAAACAATAATGTGTTTCCCACCAAATAAGACATCATATTCAGTTTTAAGTACTTCTTGCATTCTCAAATGCACAAAGGCAAGCATGACATTGGAAACCATGCTTACTTCGTCAATGATAAGTAGTTTCATTTTCCTCAAAACTCTTGAAACTTCACAGCAAGCATCTCCAGATAACTTGTTGTATTGTAATTTGTTGTCATGCTCCACCGGCAGCATCAATAGACGATGCAAAGTAATACCTTTAATATTATGTGCTGCCAGTCCAGTAGGAGCGGTGACAACACAAGACAGCGATGACTCAGTCCTTTCCTGCAAATAACAAGAGATTGCTTTAATGAGGAAACTTTTTCCAGTTCCCGCTTCTCCACTCACGTACAGTCGGACAGGCTTCAACGACGTACACGAGCACTCTTTCTTCTCATGACTTAATCCGTGCTCAATTTCCTTGGTAACTTCATCATATATTTTCCTCTGCTCAACGTTGAGTTGTTTTTCCAAGTCTTGTAAGTTAACTGAATCCTCCTGAGCATGTGCCATGGCTCTTTCTACTTCATTCATAGCAGTGGCAGCTTCATTTTCGATAATAGGTCCTCCAAGTGGATCTTGACTCAATGAAACAGAACTCTGACTGTCCTGAGAACTGTCTCTGGCAATCTTGGCTGCAATCGTTGCTTCCTGCTCAATTTCCAAAGTTAGCATTTCTTGATATTTAGAAAAAGCAGGACATTCTATGGACTCCTTGGCTGCATTGAAAGAGTCTTCGTAACAGAGGAAATCTCCAAGCAGTTCCTCTTCTGCACGCCAAGGCTTGAAAAGTTGCAAAAGTGCTAAATAGAAAAACTCCTTTTTTTCTGGAGATTCGCCACTTAATTTTCGATGGTTTACTAATTGGCATTTTCTTTGCTTGACCAGGCATCCCTCACTTCCAATTACAGCATACACTCCTTTCTCAATATCTTCTTTGATGTTCCTCTTGAATATATAATTTTGGAGAACCTCATATAGACAAACATTCTCAAGGTGACTGCTTCGATTTGGATAATATGTATCCAACATGTTGGTCTTCAAAATGTCGGTACTGTTTGGTTCCTTTTCTGCCAAATACTCAATTTCCCGAACAGGTTTTAGAACTCGATTTCGCGTTGCAGCAAGACCAAGACTCGCCCAAACGAGACTCCTGGATTTGGCATAGAGACTTGCTGAAGACAATCGATCAGAACATTCGTAAGCTCCGATTTCTCGATGCGACAACATCTTCAGACTGAAACTGTACAACTTCTTGCTGAGGCTCTTTTCATGGGAAATGTCCTCCCACATATCCTTCAGTTCGGTCTTTTCTTTTTTGGTGATGTAAGATGTCACATACCGAGCCACAGCCATACAGTTGTCAGCCACAAACTGTATATCCATGTTGGCATTCCACATGGACAAAATCACTGGGTTGTAGTCATTGATGTACTTGGACTCTTCGTTCCTTTTCAAATTGTATGTATTCTTGGGTGATTTCCTCGTCACATTATGTCGCAGCGAAGACATCAAACTGTTCACTCTTCCTTTAGAAATCACCGGTCGTGGAAAGTTGAAACGACATTTGGTGTAGAACTTGTCCTTGTTTCTGAATTTACGACGACAGTACTTTCCACAACGATGGCTTTGGAAACGTAGAACTTGTTCTCTTAGACTTTTCTTCTCCGTTGCGTTTGGAACAGCACACGTAGAATACTGTTCGATGAAATTCATCACTAAGTCATCCGGATCTGTTCCAAATTTAGGTGCATCCTTGATCCACAGCAACATATGTATATGAGGGGCACCTCTTGCTTGGTACTCCTTTCTCCAGAAGAAATCCAACACCTCTCCAAGAGGTGGATTCTTTTTATTTGTGATGAAAGACATCATAGCTTCAAATCTATGATTGAAGTACCTGCATACATTCACAGGATCCAAAGAACACAGTTCTCCAGGTGTCTTGAATTCAATGTTTTCAATATTTCCATTTGCCTCTCGTAGAAATTCAAGTAAGTCATCCCAGCCATACTCGGCACAGCTCAGAGTGAGGAACCATGTCGGAGTTCCTAAGTTCCTCAGCATACATTTTAAGTCACCATGACAACGGTACCAGTACTCATTAGTACCACGCTGACACGCCATGAGATTAATTAAGTGAGAATCCAAAATACTGTCTTGGACATTGACTTTATGCATAAAGTCACTTGCCGAGATGTTTCGCATCTGTATACCACTTTTTAAGATGTGGTTCACTGCATATGACAGTCCAGACAGATCGCTTTCAAACAGGAGATGAAACAAATAGGGAATGCATTGCCGAAACCTAGGATCTTCTGCATACAATCGTAAAGTCCGGTATTCAGACGCAGGAATTTCACGAGGTCGCTCATCATATCTTCCTCCTTGACCTGTGGGAAATAGCTGTGGGAAACACCGAGCTTCCAAACTTTCCTCCCAAACACTAATGGGACTCCCTTTGGCTTGTTTCATTTGAAACAACTCAATAGCATTCCCCATCACTTCCTTGGAATGCAAAGGATGAACACTATAATGTTCATATATTTCTTCACTTTTAGAGGCCTCTACTTTCTCAATTTGGCCAGCACACAAATCGCTATCCTCTTCATCACTTACTTCCTCTTCTGCAACATATACATTCTTATAGTACTTATTATTTTTCTTCAAATACACTGTTGCCTTTTTGACTTTCCTAACATCCACTAAATCTTGCCATATTTTCTTATTCTTTGTCGGAACCCCATTAACCAAGATAACCAGAGGTTCCTCTTCCACTTTTTCTATTCCAATTGTGTTAATGTTTTTGTTCAAATCTAGAGGCAAATAAACAACTCTTCCCTTTAATCCTCTCTGTAAATCTGCTGGAGGCAATTTCCCTGTCTTTGGCTCCATTCTTACAATAGCCTGAAAGGGATGGATACTTTGAATCAAAATAGATTCATAAGTATTTAAATCCTTCAATTCAGAAGGAATCTCAACCAATTCCAGATTATTATGAACTGCCCTAGCAGGCATCTGGTTTTGGTTTAATTTATTACAACAATAAGTACACACACGTTGATCCGATCCCAAATCAAAATAATTTTCTACCATCAAGTATGTGGCTAAATCCTTCCATTCACTATTATTTTCCCTTTCACTTTTTGCATATAAATCCACTACCTTAGTCTGATTCTTATAATAAGTGCGTCGACAACATACACAAGTGAAATTAGGCCTCTCACTTGATTTCATCTGAAACGTGGCAATTTCCTTCTGAAAATTATCTGTACTGGAAACCTGTACATTATCTTCCACATTACCCTCTACTTCAGGGTCAATTTGAACATTCTCATCTTTACTACCAAAGTAACAAAACTCAATTTCTTCACAAAGATTCTTCACATCTATTTCAGAACCATGCAAAAGAGCAGCACATAACTGTTTAAGCATAATTGCTGGACTCTTAGCATAATACAACATTCTCACTAATTTTCTCACTTTATTATGATGCACTGCTAGCATCCTGAAATGATGAAAAACACTCTGGCATACTCTCCTGGAAAGACAAGCCAGTGAATGACCACGCAAACCTGTCATTTGTCTCACTCTGCAAGGATCTAAATCTTGCAACAACTTCATTTTCTGCTTCAAACTTTTCTTATTAAATGTCCGTATAAAATCACAAAGCAAATTGATGGAAACCTGTCGCACACTGCAAATAGAACTACACTTCCAAATGTACACAGGACCCTTAGGACGTCTTCCTAAAACCTCATCACTTAGCGCCTCTTCTGTCTCTGTTGTCACAAGTTGTTCTTTTTCAACTGGACAACCATCCTTCACTTCATAAGCTCGACCACTGATGTCAACTGCATGCACCAAATCATTATCCTGAAAATAAGTCTCCTCATTAAAAAATGCCTCAGAACTTGAACTATGCATCCATTCTCCAGAAAAAACTTCACAAAAGTTAGTACGATTTACTACTCTCATCCATCTACTTTTTGTTTTGAAATCAGAAATTACCTTGCTTAGTTTCCTAATTCTATTGATTACCAAAATAAACAACTTTCGCTTGATTTCAAAAGCATGATCAATAATTTTCTCTACATTTTTCTTCTTCCTATAAAATGCCGCTTTCTGTTGGCCTTTCTTTTTAATATTTTTCAATAAATTAACTAATATCCTATTACGGAACATTCGTTGTCGAATGTCCCTAAACTGTTGTTTCCTTCTACTATCATGCACAGAGTTATCTCTTCCTCTACCAGTAACATTTGTGATGGGTCTCTCCTTTCCATTTAAATTACTTCTCTTTTTGTGAACAGACACATTTTTTTGAGCAAAATTTTTTTTACTACAAATATTTCTTAAGAATGATTTCGTGCTCTTACCCGGACCTTTCTTGGTGTTTTGACAAGTATTTGGGGAAGAGGACTGCTGCAATAAAACATCATCCTGCTGTCTTTGACGTTTTCTAGCCTTTCGTATTCGACTTCTGGAAGGCATTTTCCAAACTATGAAAGAATCTGCAGTTGAATCTGTGAAAAAATATAATATAAAATGTTATTAACCACTATTACCAAACAGTAAATAAATAACAGTCATCTAAAACTTAATGCCGTACTAATTATTTAACATAGCAAATATTTTCCACCAGCACTGCATCACAAAAATGACACTCAATGGTACAAAACAGGCATACAACACTCATAAATCACTCCCTAATATTTTAAATCATTAATTCAGGATGACGATAAGATGTAGCCTATCTAAAGGTTTGTTTAGGCCCAGATCTTTGGACTGGGGTGAATGTGTGTCATTGATCCACATTCAGTCCATCACCTGTTTTGTTTATTTGAGGTGAGGCCAACACATGGTTGCAGATAAGATTTTCACTGAAAAAAAACCAAGGTAAAAAAACATGTGAAGGCCTACCAATGAAGTAAATCATTAAATGAAAACCAATACATTTCTGGAAATATGCACTACTAGTGCTTCATAAGATGTTTTGGATCATATTTATAAGTTATTTGAGTATCTAGTATGCTATTTTACATTCTTCATGGTGCAAATTTATTGTAAATACGCTCCCACCTGCGGTTGGCAAATTTAGATTTTGATTATGGGAGTTAGATAGGCATGTTAATAATTTCCCAAAAATGGTATATAACCCCAAACAACCTTTGAAGCAAATGCTCTTAGCCATGTTATCCACCTCCCATTGGATAACATGGCTAAGAAGTGCTTGCAAATGTGATAAAAAAAGGCCTGCAATGCATGAATAACGCAGAAAAATCAGCGATATTCATGCATTTTCCAACAAATGCTCTTAGCCATGTTATCCACTTCCTATTAAATAACATGGCTAAGAACTGCTCAGGGCACCATGAGGAACGCTTTCCATTTAAAAAGGGAAAAATAACATCAAAGACACTAAAATGCCTTCTAAATATGAACCCAAACAACCTATGAAGCAATGTGAAAAAAAACTGCCGCAATGCATGAATATAGCAGAAAAATCAGCGATATTCATGCATTTTCCAGCAAATGCTCTTAGCCATGTTATCCACTTCCAATTAAATAACATGGCTAAGAACTGCTCAGGGCCCCATGAGGAACGCTTTCCATTTAAAAAGGGAAAAATAACATCAAAGACACTAAAATGCCTTCTAAATATGAACCCAAACAACCTATGAAGCAATGTGAAAAAAACGGCCACAATGCATGAATATAGCAGAAAAATCAGCGATATTCATGCATTTTCCAGCAAATGCTCTTAGCCATGTGATCCACTTCCTATTAAATAACATGGCTAAGAACTGCTCAGGGCCCCATGAGGAACGCTTTCCATTTAAAAAGGGAAAAATAACATCAAAGACACTAAAATGCCTTCTAAATATGAACCCAAACAACCTATGAAGCAATGTGAAAAAAAACGGCCACAATGCATGAATATAGCAAAAAAATCAGCGATATTCATGCATTTCCCAGCAAATGCTCTTAGCCATGTTATCCACTTCCTATTAAATAACATGGCTAAGAACTGCTCAGGGCCCCATGATGAACGCTTTCCATTTAAAAAGGGAAAAATAACATCAAAGACACTAAAATGCCTTCTAAATATGAACCCAAACAACCTATGAAGCAATGTGAAAAAAAACGGCCACAATGCATGAATATAGCAGAAAAATCAGCGATATTCATGCATTTCCCAGCAAATGCTCTTAGCCATGTTATCCACTTCCTATTAAATAACATGGCTAAGAACTGCTCAGGGCCCCATGAGGAACGCTTTCCATTTAAAAAGGGAAAAATAACTTCAAAGACACTAAAATGCCTTCTAAATATGACCCCAAATAACCTATGAAGCTCTAACAGTACATATCCTGAAATTTAATTCATTTCAAAATTCGTTTTTAAACACAGCATATAAATCAATTGTATACCTGCATTCATGAAGAAATGACTAAAAATGTCCTTGAGACACATGAAAGTGTTTTCTGGAATGCCCTAGCACCATTTTTGGGACACTATTAACATGGCTAGGTAACTCCCATAATCAAAATCTAAATTTGCCAAGCACAAGTGGGAGCGTATTTACAAGACACTTGTCCCATGAGGAACACTTTACATTTTAAAAGGCGAACACAACATCTTAGACACTCAAATACCTTATAAATATGGCCCAAAACAACCTATGAAGCTCTAGCAGTACATATCCAGAAATGTAATTGATTTCTTAAATCGTTTTTAAAAGCAACATATCTGTTTCAGCTTACATAACAGACCATGAAATGGCCTCCATGTATTACAATATCTTGTGTAACTGCATGCCAGAATGTTACACCAAATATGCAATTATAATTTCTCTTTGAAACTAATTCTATTAGTATATCACTAGAGACAAAACCACATTTTAAAAACACAGCTTTCTTCATCATTTTCTCCTTAAATCATACTATTCTCTATCTAAATTAAATAAATCTTTTCTCACCTTAGCAAATATTTTTTGAGTTTTGAAAACAGTCTCAGAAATACACCAAATTGTCTTCAGCAGAAGAAAAAGGATGCACTCCAAAGGCTGCAGCTATTGAAAGCACAGAAATACAGATATTCTTTTCACATATCTCTCATATTAGCCAATCATACCTCTTCCCTCACTTTTTTCAAATCAAAACCCTTCCCCCCTCTGCCCTGTCTGCCTTGTTTCCATAGCAACCACCTCCTGGAAGACCTCTCATGTTTGCAAATTCACACAACAATGTTTCAATTGAACTCTGAACTCTCAGTGCACCTGCGTATCCAGTGCAATCTTTCATTAAATGTTTCTTCCTTGACCATTCAAATTACATCTTTCAAAGAACACATCCATGCACCCTAACTTTCTGTTTTCAGAAATGGAAATGCACCAATCACTGCTAATGAATCATTAGCATTGTAAATCCACAGTTTTTTTTCTTTAGAAACTCCTACTGTTTCAACTGCCCTTTCATTACCACACTTCATCTGACTGCAGAACAACCTTCTTCCACCATGTTTAACGTCTGGATTGTTGGACATAGTTACATCCACTGGGCTCAAAGGTATGCTGAGAGCAGAAATTTACACAACCTCAATTTACAAGATGTGGAAATTAAGTGGTTGGGCCAAAGAGGATTAAAATGTCACCAATTGATACCATTGGTGAAAACCTTTATGCATTTGCCAAAACCTGACCTGTTAATAGTGCACTGTGGAGGTAATGATTTGGGCACTTTGACAGGGGTAGGTCTGGAAATGCTTTTAAAGGACACCTTGGAGCAATTAATGGCACTTTTTCCTCAAACTGCCTTGGTATATTCCAATATATGCCAAAGACAGAAATGGAGGTGGTCCAACCAATTTTGTCCACAAATTGAGAAAGCGAGGAAGCATGTAAACAAATCTGTTTCAGCTTACATGAGAGACCATGGAATGGGCTCTCTGTACAACAATAACTTGCGTTACTACATGCAAGATATCTACAGAGGAGATGGAGTTCACTTCTCAGATGAGGGCAACAGAATTTTCATTCTGAATTTAAGACTGTGCATTGGTACCTACTTATAAGTACCTAAATGTACCATAAACCCAAAAGCTCTTCTCAGAGCTACCCTACATCTGATCACTCACAATTATTATTTTTCTCTAACTTTTTTCACTAATTTTCCACAAATTTCGCTCCCCGGAGCGCTACCCGGTTCGCTAACCGAAAGCTAACCTCGCGGAATTTAAAAAAAAAAAAAATTTTTTCCGCACATATAAGCCTCCTCAGCCACGCTCAGAAAACCTAGGGGGTCAAGATAAGTCTACCATAACCCCTTCTACCCATTCTAAACATTATTTGCCCTCCATCTTGTATCTTAATGCGAACGAAACACAAAATGGTGGACTCCCGTGACGCTTAAGGTTCGCTAACCGGGCAGCTTCCCGGAAAGCGGTCCTAAAAAAAGGCGGGAAAGTAATTTACAGAAAAACGACTAGAGACACTCTCACCAAATATAGATTAGCTCATACTACATAACAATCCCTTCCATTCTCACAAATTTCATTGAAATTCCATTTAGCCATTTAGCCTGTAGACCTCTCCAAGTACCGTGAGGTAAATTACTTCACAAAACACATCTGAATTGTTGGAATTGACAACCAATGAAAATGTTACTTTCATTTTCTACTTTTATTACCTGACATTTAATTGGTTATATACCTGTATATATATAAAGGGAGAGAAGGAAACACAGCCATTTTGACTACTACTTCTTGTTGTACCTCCTATTTCAATAGCTTCAAAAAACTTCAACTTCTTTGTGAAGGTAAGTTATAATTTAATATATTGTGCACTATGACTTAATATAGTAGACTTTTTCTGCTACATATACACTATCCCTCTGTAGTAGTAATGTATTTAGATAGACTTCTCTGTTATAGTTATCAATGGAGTAAGGCTTGTCTTGGTTAAATCACATACACTTTTTTTTAGTCCTATTTCCACTCTCATACTATACACTGCCAAAAGATAAATTCACTGATAAAAACTGCCTATCTAAAATTAATCCCAACAGTGCCCTATCTCTACTAATATATATTTTTTTAATCCAAATTTCAGGCAAAATGGAAGGCGAGCAGCAAGTTTCATTTTCGATTGAACTGAAGGAGAGCAGCCAAGACAAACTTGATGACTTTATGGATGACAGTAGAGACCACGAACTTCTACAATGTGTTGAAGCAGTAGACAACTTGCTTCAAAATGAAAAACAATTACACCCTATAATAAATTATGACATTTCTGACAATGAAATGTTAGAAAATTTAATAAAGTATGAAACACAATCATAATAAAAAAAATAAATAAATAAAGAAAACAAAAAAAAACAAGAAAAACAACAAACAATTAACATACAGTATTAGAAAAGTCTTTCATTCTTTTATCCATAAAGTTTGCTGCCCAGAAAGCTATCCGGTTCGCGAACTTGGCGCTTACCACGCAAAAAAAAATTTTTTTTTTTGGACCCTCCTAGGCCCTTTTAAAACCTCCACATAAAACCTAGGGGGTCAACGAGGATCTACTATGCCCCCTTATGGTAATTTCCCCCTTTGTTTTGGCCTCCTCTTGTCTCTCGATCCTACCGAGAGACAAGATGGCGGCCGCTCCGGACTGTTTAGAATGTTGACAGACACCGGAGGGCCAATCAGCTTCTCATCGCAAAGTTCCGTTACGCGAAAGGTTCGCTAACCGGATAGCTGCCCGGAGCGCTGTTACAGATATATATCTTGATTTAAACGTTAATTTCTCAAAATCCACTGAAGCACATATATTGAGACCTAGCAAAGGCACATCAGGCTAACAGTCCCTACAATTTTGCCAAGTTTCGTGAAAATCCATTCAGCCGTTCGGGCTAAAAGTGAGTCCAACCGCCCTATGGAAATTAACATGGGAAAAAGGCGTTTTGGGACCCCCCTTTTTTCTCGGCCCCCCCTCCACAAAACCCCCCCAAATTTTCAAGGTCTGCTCAGAAACAAAATGTGCCATTTTCCTGAAAATTTCAGCCAATTCCGTCCACGAACGCAAAAGTTATTAGGCATAGAATTTTCAGAAATCCCATAGGGAAAAAATCCTAACTATATATACCTACTGGCGACCGCCAGTAGGTAATATATATATATATATATATATATTCACTGAAAAAACCATAGGTTTCACACCAGTTATAGTTAGGAATTAGCATTTAAAAAACCTATGAAATTCACTGAAAAAACCATAGTTTTCACACCAGTTATAGTTAGGAATTAGCATTTAAAAAACCTATTAAATTCACTGAAAAAACCATAGGTTTCACACCAGTTATAGTTAGCTGGACATTTTACTGACATAAAACCATTGAAATTCCCACGTTATAGTTAGTTGGACTCACTATAACTTGCGCGTGCAATGCACTGCTGATGACATCACATATTACATCACTCATGACATGGTCAGTGACATCACTCATGACATCACTGATGACACCATCCTTGTGACAGAGTGACAGACCTCCTTTCACTGTAAAGTAACCTTTGAAACACATATTCAAAAATAGAAACTAACATTAACAAAAAAGTGGATATACCCATACCAGTTACAACAACCAATTCAGTAATTTCACCATCTATATACAAATTCACACATTCACCAACAGTTTTATGTATTCACTCATACATATACTCACTCATCATATGTAGTGATACCCCTATTCATTCTGTTACACACTGACAGTCATCAAAAACTTACTCATACATATACTCACACATACAAATAAACTAATAAACATCCATTTATTTGCATATACAACTATACACACATTAGCACATTACTTCTAAGGAAACTTACACATACTTACTCTCTTAAACAATCACTTATAGAAACACATACTTATTTAAACAGGAACTCTTTCAATCTCTCACTCTCACATATACTTACTTATATACATCAATTCTCATATATACAAGATTAAAACATATGTAGTTACTCATAAAGACACTAGTGAGAGAGGCATTCACTCTCTAACACACACATATACACACTCATCCACCCATACAATCCTACACAAATGCTGTCTTCAAAACACATACAAACAGTGAGTCAGTCATTGATGCATCTATGTGCTAAGTAACAGCCCCACCAAACCATACAGACACTCATACTGATACTAAAAAAAATCTAATAACCCATATACACACACATGTAGCTACTCACCAACCCATGCAGCCACTTATACACAAAGTAAAACACTGATACATATATTTAAATATTAAAACATTACTCGCTAATATATGTATTCACTAAGATACACTAAATAAGCCAGTTAACCAATCAATTTCTTTAAAAAAAACATCCATTCAGACACTTATTTAAACATTTATTCTTCCATCGACCTTAACATATACATATATAAAACATATTTATTTTTCAGAAAGGCACATATTCATTGGATGGTGTCATCAGTGATGTCATGAGTGATGTCACTGACCATGTCATGAGTGATGTAATATGTGATGTCATCAGCAGTGCATTGCACGCGCAAGTTATAGTGAGTCCAACTAACTATAACGTGGGAATTTCAATGGTTTTATGTCAGTAAAATGTCCAGCTAACTATAACTGGTGTGAAACCTATGGTTTTTTCAGTGAATTTAATAGGTTTTTTAAATGCTAATTCCTAACTATAACTGGTGTGAAAACTATGGTTTTTTCAGTGAATTTCATAGGTTTTTTAAATGCTAATTCCTAACTATAACTGGTGTGAAACCTATGGTTTTTTCAGTGAATTTCATAGGTTTTGTTAATGCTAATTCCTAACTATAAGTTTCACTTTATAAATAAGACTGTTAGCACTCTAGTTGTTCTTTTTAACACTCTGGTACATTCTGTCATTGGGCTACAGTTGGGCTACATCTAGTTGAAATTTGGGCTACATTTACAATTTTTGGTCTCTGGTGGCCATCTTTGGGCTACATTGGGCTACTTTGGGCTACATTTTGGCTCTAACATATATTAAGCCCAATGTAGCACAATACATATTTTTATAAAGTTAAAGGAGCGCGCACCAGTAAGCGCTCGATAAAAAAAGGTGGGAAAGCAATTTACAAAAAAACCACTAGAGACACTTTCATCAAATATAGAATAGGCCCTACTACATAGCAGTCCCTACCATTTACCCAAATTTGAAAATTATGCTGTAGGCCTGACTAAATATCCTGAGGTAAATTACATGACAAAAACACACTTGTAATGTTAGAATTTACAACCAATTAAAAAGTATCTTTCATTTCATTTTCTACGATTATTTCCTGACGTTTGATTGGTTAAGTACAAGAATATATATAAAAGAAGAGAGGGAAACACAGCCATTTTGACTACTGCTTCCAGAAGTACATTTGAAAACAAATATCACTGACAACTTCAACTACTGATTTCTCTAAGGTAAGTTCTAATTATGGAAGTATATTGTACACTTTAAGTTAATTTCTTAAAAAATATTCTGTTAGTTATATGCTATCCCTCTTTAATAGTTAGAGATAGAGATAGACTTCTCTGTAATAGTTATGGATTGAGTTAGGCTTCTCTGGTATACAGTACCCTAGCTCTACTAATATAGTTAATTTGTATGCAATTTTCAGAAAGAAAATGGAAGGAGAAAATCAGGCAAATGATACTTCTATCAAAGTAAAGGTGGAAAAACCAGAAGATCAAAAAAAAGAAGTTGATTTCATGGATGACTCTTTGGATGAACAGTTTATAGAATGTTTGGAACAAATGGAATCATGTACTAATAATTATGAGGAAATTCCGGACAATATTATGTTAGAAATTTTATTAAATTATGAAAAAGAATCAGAGGAATAAATTTATATTTAATAATTTCAAATTGTTTGAGACAATATTCATTTTTATATGTAATTCATAAAGTATTACCAAAAATGTTTAAAATATAAAGTGAGACTTATAGTATACTGTTCAACTATTTTTCTGTTACATAGTAAGTTTACTCATAGTTACTACCTTTCTCACACTATATTATCTCCTATGTATATTTTACACCTCTTTTTCATAAGGGAGCAGGATAGACTACTCATGATCCCCTAGAAATTCGCAGGGAGTGCTTATAAGATCTGTTTCTCCTTTCCAGACAGACTATGTTATGAATTCCATATACCACAAAAAATACAATAACAACATGCAAGATATCTACAGAGGAGATGGTGTACATTAAATTAAAGTCTCTGCATTGGTACCTACATGTAGGTACTTACAAAAAATAAAAAAACAATTAATAAACATACAATTTTTTAAAGTGATTATTTTTCCAAAGTACCCTCCTTGGAGCACTCCCCGGTGCGCCCCCCGGTGCGCGTACCGGGCGCTTCCCCCGCGAAAAACGCAAAAAAAATGGCCCCCATATCAAACCTAGGGGGTCAGGGGGGGTCTACCCTACCCCCTTATGGTCAATTCCCCCCTTTGTTTTTGCCACCTCTTATGACTAGATTTTACCGATAGACAAGATGGCGGCCGCTCCGGACTGTTTAGAATGTTTACAGACAACTGAGAGCCAATCAGCTTTCTGCGCGCAAGTCGCGTGTCGCGCCTGGAGCGCTCACTGGTGCGCGTACCGGAGCGCGGCTACAGATATATATATCATCAGTGATGTCATCAGTGATGTCATTGACCATGTCATGAATGATGTAATATGTGACATCATCAGCAGTGGATTGCGGGTGCGCGATATATAGTTAGCGCAACTAACTATATATGGAATTTCAATGGTTTTATGCGAGTAAAATAAGGTTTTGTAAATGCAAATCCCTAACTATATATGGTCTATAACCTATGGTTTTTTCATTGAATTTCAATGGTTTTTTAAATGCAAATTTCTAACTATATATGGTCTATAACCTATGGTTTTTTCTGTGAATTTCATTGGTTTTTTAAAAGCTAACATCTGTAGCTGTAAAATGTATTCTTCTTTAAATCCCAAAATATATTTAGATGTTTATTGATAATTTTTTTTTTAATTTTTTTTTTCTTCGCTTCTAGTTCGCGAACCGGGAAGCTTTCCGTTAGCTCATCTCGATGCCGCGATCTAGTCCGCGAACCGGTCAACGTTACGTTAGCGGAACTGTGACGCGTCGCGGAAGCGCGACGTATCACGTTATCGCGTAATGCGTCTAATGACGCGCCGCGTTAGCGCTCCCGGAAGTGCTCGGGACCGCGAACCGGAAGCGATCTGGGACGCGGCGCGCGCCGCGTAACGTAAGCGGAACAGGTCATGTGACTTGTTTATCAAACTTTTCATTGGTTCATTTCACTTTTGGTTTCCAAATGATGTATGACTAGGTCATGTGACCTAAAAATAACACTTTTCATTGGTTCAGAACTTTTGCTTTCCCCAAATCATGTAAACCCCTCCTTATTTCCTCACTCTGACTTTCATCTTGGTGAGAGAAAGACCATTTAGCTAGAATTGAACAATGGCTTCTGTACTTGCTGCAGCTGGTGGAACCCCACCACCACCTCCACCTCCTCATAAGAAGAGAGGACCACCTAGTCAATTTATCACTAACAGAGAGGAGGAAGAGGAGGAAGAAGAAGAAGAGGACAGAGAGGAACAACAATTTGTCGAAGAGTTGCCCCGGGTTTCAAAGCGAAAAACAAGTTTCATCTGGCAGTTTTTCTCCATCCCTCCTGGATCAAAGAAGGTGAATGCTAAATATGCCACCTGCCTCATCTGTGATTACAGATTGTCGAGAGGCACAGATAAGAAATACAGTATGGGCAACTATACGATGCATCGACACATGAGCAGGTGGCATCCCTTAAACTACAGCCGGGCTGAGTTAAGGGATCTTCAAGACAATCCCACGACAACTCCTGTGGCCAGATCGACCTCCACAATGTCTTTGACGGGAAGAGAGGCACAAGAAACTGTGCCAAACATTCAACCCAACTTCCAGCATATGAAGTTAAGTTGTATATACTGTGGTGCTATGCTGTCATATGGCAACATGAGCGTCAACCTGATGAACATGGCGTACGAAAATCATAAATGCCCTAATGCACCCAAGAAATAATTTTTTTTTTTGCTCCAGTTGAGCCGTTTTCAATGCCTGTTTTTTGTTGTCTCCCCTCCATAAAAAACACAAAAAAAACATAAAACAGTTCTAAAAATACAAAAAAATCAAAAAATGTTCAAAAAAAAAAAATAAATAAAACAACAAAAACAAAAAAAAACAGTTCTTTTCAGAACTACCTCCCCTTTCAATCAAAATTGCTAGAATGTTTATCACTCTGGCAAGCTCTATTTCTTTTGGTTCGCTTCAAGTTCGCTGACCGGTTCGCGAACTTTAAGCGAACTAAAAAAAATATTTTTTTTAAAAAAAGAAGAGTTAGTATAAGGGAAGTAAACAGAGAATAATGTAAAAAGAAAGACAGCTATAGAGAGTAAATGAGAGATACTGTCAATGACATCATCAGCAGTGCATTGCGGGTAAAAAGAGTAGAAAACATTTACCTTATAATTCTTGTTACCTTTTTTTAAATATTTTTTCATACTTTCAATCTGTAAAAAAAAGAACAAACATTTCCAAAAATATTAAAACATGTATTTAAAAATTAGAAAAGACAAGGGAAAAGGTTCAAAAACAAACAGTTTTTCAACAACTTTGACATTTACAGAAGTCTCTGCTTCTCTACGTCCCCTACACAATCCTAAAGATATATATTCTAAAGAAACTGTATCTTGATGTTGATGAACTGAGCCCTATTTTGGAACATGATGTTTTTCTTGCACTGCTAATGTCTCACAATAGTGATGCAATAGCAGCGCAAAAAAGATGTAAAGCCATCATAAAATTGTGTCTAACATTGTAAATGCTTGATTTAGGATGCAAATAAGATGTGTGCTTTCAAGAGCTTTCTTTGAGGTGAGGCCTCTTTTCTTTTTTAAAAAAAAACACTACCCAGAAGTACAGCACTGAAAGCATTAAAATTGATATTTACAGAACTCAGCTTACCCATATGTACCTCACATTTCTAAATGTATATCATAAGGACAAAAAGCATAACATTAATTATACATGTTAAATGGTTTCTTTTTGCTGTTCTCAGAATGTATCAAATTTCACTTAAATCAGTGACTTGAAGGTATTCATCATGTAACAGCGGGGAAAAAAAAACACAATCAAAATGACTGTGTTTAAAAAACCCATACAACCTTCGAAATCTGATTTCAAAACTCCTTAAAATTAACTTACTTTCAATGACGTCGAACGATCTCCTATGAACAGCATCCACTCTGTTGTGCTACAAATATTTTCAGCCCGCCACTTTCTGAAAGAAAACCTCCATCGATACGTAAAATATGTTACATAGAAAAAAAGACTTCTCTCATTATATCACATGTTTCCACTAGGCCAAATCATGTTGCCGCGATTCGCAAGTCTTGTTATTCTTCCAATCAAATCCCGACATTTTCTATTTTCGCAACTTTCAAAAATAAAATATTTTAGATTATTTTCACAATCCTGGACTACTAATAACTTACTCTTCTTTGTCACTCATGTTCTCCTTTTCCTATGACACTGATACTGCTTACTATGAAGCAGACTTACTTGCATTAAGTTTATATAGTTGGATTTTTAATCTAGACAGCATTGCAGACTTACATTCCCTCTACTTAAAATTTTGGTTTTAAAAACACCAGGTAAGAATTTTTAAGGTCAAACGGCAATTTTTTTTTGAACGTTACAACGGAATCATTACAGAATGACCAGCCGTTTCCAGACTTTAAGTAAGCTGTATAATGTCCTGATGTTGTTGATGGACCATCGTGATAGATAATTGCTACAGTAACAAAAGTCCTCCCTGATATTGACAGCTGAGAAGCCACAAATTTTTTTATTAAAGTTGACAATTTTGATCCATCAGGCCTACAACGTTGGATCATTAAAATGACATACTGGCCATATCTACGTATAAATAATGTTGACATCATATCACATTTACATTGGCTACACTCCATGTTGTGATCCGCTGCATTTACTAGCTTATTAAAGGAGACTGATTTACTGTCTGGCAAAGTTAAATATATAAATCTTTCTGAGTCTACACTAGTAGTACTTGATACCATACAGTTCTCGCAGTCATGCTGCCATTGATAAGAAAGCCCAAACAGGTGATCTACATCTACACCCTCAACTTGCAATATATCAAGCATATACATTAAAAACTCCTGACAATCTTGCTGATTATTTTCAGAGAAGTCTGTTTGACCTGAACATTCATCTAACAGATAACGAACTTCAGACACACTTTCTACTTTTGTTCGATCAGTGCTACATTTCTCGAAAACAGAATTCAACAAACAGCATAAAATTTGTTCAGAATTCAACAGAATCTGTTCTTTTAAACTCTCTAGTGAAAAGAGAACATTAACCACTACATTTGCATAGCAGTTGACACCAGAACTGTTTTCAAATTGAAAACCGACAACATCTTCAACAGAATCCACTTTCTTTCTGCTAACAATTTTCGGTTCATTGACTTTTAGTCTTTTTGCAACAACCTCCCTACTATTACTGCTATTTCTACGTTTGCGGCCTACCACACGTTTCTCAAACAAAGGATATTGAGGCAAATGTGGCGCATACTCTCTTCTTAACCTATTGTATTCCTTAACACAATCTAGATCCGCACAAATGTTTGTGACATCACAGTCAATCAAGTACAATCCCGATAAAGTTCTAACTCGTGACAATGCCACATATGCCATACCCTCCTTGAACACAGAACTGCCAATATTCACCAATGCACAGTCTACACTTAAACCTTGCGATTTATGGATTGTCACCGCATATGCCAAGCAAACAGGAAACTGTTTACGGCGAACATATAAATCTTTAACAAGCAAAAACCTAGCAGAACAACGACCAATTTGCTGTACTTCCTCAATGCCATCAAATTTAATTCTTAAAAATTCTATTCCATCTCTATTTCTGTATTTCTCAAAATCAACAACATTACCCATTGATCCATTTACCAGACCTCTTTCTACATGTAAATTCCTTCTCAAAATAATTCGGCAATTTAAACACACATTCAAAGTCTTTTCAAAACTCGCTGTTTTAGATATAGTCTTCTCTAATGAATCCAATTTTGATTTCAAATTGTCTGACAAAATAATTGTTGATCCCATATGCTCTAATTTGTCGATAGCTTCAAGTTTCACAATCTCTTGCTTTTCTAAATTCAACATTTTGTTGTTGAAGATGGCACATTCTGCAAGAGTTGGCATGAGACATATCCCGGATTTCTTCTCAGTAATTTTCTGAAAAATATTCTCAGGCACAATCTCTTGTTTGGGATATAAATTTGACAGTAATCGTGCATTTAAAGCTTCTTTCCCATGCTCGGTCACTTTTCCAATTCTAATATCTTGTAGAATATTCTTGTAATCTTCATCCTTTGCCTGACGCATATTTTGATGCAGTTCTGCATAATTGAAGTTTAACCATATATTGACGTTGCCAATGCTCCCTAGGCACTTCCTGGTATCTTCATGCGTGAGTATTTTGAACACAGGTTGACCTTTTACTGGTGTCAGCTGCAGAAGATCTCCGAAAACAATGATGTGTTTCCCACCAAATAACACATCATATTCAGTTTTAAGTACTTCTTGCATTCTCAAATGCACAAAGGCAAGCATGACATTGGAAACCATGCTTACTTCGTCAATGATAAGTAGTTTCATTTTCCTCAAGACTCTTGAAACTTCACAGCAAGCATCTCCAGATAACTTGTTGTATTGTAATTTGTTGTCATGCTCCACCGGCAGCATCAGTAGACGATGCAAAGTAATACCTTTAATGTTATGTGCTGCCAGTCCAGTAGGAGCGGTGACAACACAAGACAGCGATGACTCAGTCCTTTCCTGCAAATAACAAGAGATTGCTTTAATGAGGAAACTTTTTCCAGTTCCCGCTTCTCCACTCACGTACAGTCGGACAGGCTTCAACGATGTACATGAGCACTTGTTCTTCTCATGACTTAATCCGTGCTCAATTTCCGTGGTAACTTCATCATATATTTTCCTCTGCTCAACGTTGAGTTGTTTTTCCAAGTCTTCTAAGTTAACTGAATCCTCCTGAGCATGTGCCATGGCTCTTTCCACTTCATTCATAGCAGTGGCAGCTTCATTTTCGATAATAGGTCCTCCAAGTGGATCTTGACTCAATGAAACAGAACTCTGACTGTCCTGAGAACTGTCTCTGGCAATCTCGGCTGCAATCGTTGCTTCCTGCTCAATTTCCAAAGTTAGCATTTCTTGATATTTAGAAAAAGCAGGACATTCTATGGACTCCTTGGCTGCATTGAAAGAGTCTTCGTAACAGAGGAAATCTCCAAGCAGTTCCTCTTCTGCACGCCAAGGCTTGAAAAGTTGCAAAAGTGCTAAATAAAAAAACTCCTTTTTTTCTGGAGATTCACCACTCAATTTTCGATGGTTTACTAATTGGCATTTTCTTTGCTTGACCAGGCATCCCTCACTTCCAATTACAGCATACACTCCTTTCTCAATATCTTCTTTGATGTTCCTCTTGAATATATAATTTTGGAGAACCTCATGTAGACAAACATTCTCAAGGTGACTGCTTTGATTTGGATAATATGTATCCAACATGTTGGTCTTCAAAATGTCGGTACTGTTTGGTTCCTTTTCTGCCAAATACTCAATTTCCCGGACAGGTTTTAGAACTCGATTTCGCGTTGCAGCAAGACCAAGACTCGCCCAAACGAGACTCCTGGATTTGGCATAGAGACTTGCTGAAGACAACCGGTCAGAACATTCGTAAGCTCCGATTTCTCGATGCGACAACATCTTCAGACTGAAACTGTACAACTTCTTGCTGAGGCTCTTTTCATGAGAAATGTCCTCCCACATATCCTTCAGTTCGGTCTTTTCTTTTTTGGTGATGTAAGATGTCACATACCGAGCCACAGCCATACAGTTGTCAGCCACAAACTGTATATCCATGTTAGCATTCCACATGGACAAAATCACTGGGTTGTAGTCATTGATGTACTTGGACTCTTCGTTCCTTTTCAAATTGTATGTATTCTTGGGTGATTTCCTCGTCACATTATGTCGCAGCGAAGACATCAAACTGTTCACTCTTCCTTTAGAAATCACCGGTCGTGGAAAGTTGAAACGACATTTGGTGTAGAACTTGTCCTTGTTTCTGAATTTACGACGACAGTACTTTCCACAACGATGGCTTTGGAAACGTAGAACTTGTTCTCTTAGACTTTTCTTCTCCGTTGCGTTTGGAACAGCAC
Source organism: Lissotriton vulgaris (assembly GCF_964263255.1). NCBI lineage: Eukaryota > Metazoa > Chordata > Amphibia > Caudata > Salamandridae > Lissotriton > Lissotriton vulgaris. The sequence continues at coordinate 1,308,975,519 of NC_141685.1, forward strand.
ACGTAGAATACTGTTCGATGAAATTCATCACTAAGTCATCCGGATCTGTTCCAAATTTAGGTGCATCCTTGATCCACAACAACATATGTATATGAGGGGCACCTCTTGCTTGGTACTCCTTTCTCCAGAAGAAATCCAACACCTCTCCAAGAGGTGGATTCTTTTTATTTGTGATGAAAGACATCATAGCTTCAAATCTATGATTGAAGTACCTGCATACATTCACTGGATCCAAAGAACACAGTTCTCCAGGTGTCTTGAATTCAATGTTTTCAATATTTCCATTTGCCTCTCGTAGAAATTCAAGTAAGTCTTCCCAGCCATACTCGGCACAGCTCAGAGTGAGGAACCATGTTGGAGTTCCTAAGTTCCTCAGCATACATTTTAAATCACCATGACGACGGTACCAGTACTCATTAGTACCACGCTGACACGCCATGAGATTAATTAAGTGAGAATCCAAAATACTGTCTTGGACATTGACTTTATGCATAAAGTCACTTGCCGAGATGTTTCGCATCTGTATACCACTTTTTAAGATGTGGTTCACTGCATATGACAGTCCAGACAGATCGCTTTCAAACAGGAGATGAAACAAATAGGGAATGCATTGCCGAAACCTAGGATCTGCTGCATACAATCGTAAAGTCCGGTATTCAGACGCAGGAATTTGATGAGGTCGCTCATCATATCTTCCTCCTTGACCTGTGGGAAATAGCTGTGGGAAACACCGAGCTTCCAAACTTTCCTCCCAAACACTAATGGGACTCCCTTTGGCTTGTTTCATTTGAAACAACTCAATAGCATTCCCCATGACTTCCTTGGAATGCAAAGGATGAACACTATAATGTTCATATATTTCTTCACTTTTAGAGGCCTCTACTTTCTCAATTTGGCCAGCACACAAATCGCTATCCTCTTCATCACTTACTTCCTCTTCTGCAACATATACATTCTTATAGTACTTATTATTTTTCTTCAAATACACTGTTGCCTTTTTGACTTTCCTAACATCCACTAAATCTTGCCATATTTTCTTATTCTTTGTCGGAACCCCATTAACCAAGATAACCAGAGGTTCCTCTTCCACTTTTTCTATTCCAATTGTGTTAATGTTTTTCTTCAAATCTAGAGGCAAATAAACAACTCTTCCCTTTAATCCTCTCTGTAAATCTGCTGGAGGCAACTTCCCTGTCTTTGGCTCCATTCTTACAATAGCCTGAAAGGGATGGATACTTTGAATCAAAATAGATTCATAAGTATTTAAATCCTTCAATTCAGAAGGAATCTCAACCAATTCCAGATTATTATGAACTGCCCTAGCAGGCATCTGGTTTTGGTTTAATTTATTACAACAATAAGTACACACACGTTGATCCGATCCCAAATCAAAATAATTTTCTACCATCAAGTATGTGGCAAAATCCTTCCATTCACTATTATTTTCCCTTTCACTTTTTGCATATAAATCCACTACCTTAGTCTGATTCTTATAATAAGTGCGTCGACAACATACACAAGTGAAATTAGGCCTCTCACTTGATTTCATCTGAAACGTGGCAATTTCCTTCTGAAAATTATCTGTACTGGAAACCTGTACATTATCTTCCACATTACCCTCTACTTCAGGGTCAATTTGAACATTCTCATCTTTACTACCAAAGTAACAAAACTCAATTTCTTCACAAATATTCTTCACATCTATTTCAGAACCATGCAAAAGAGCAGCACATAATTGTTTAAGCATAATTGCTGGACTCTTAGCATAATACAACATTCTCACTAATTTTCTCACTTTATTATGATGCACTGCTAGCATCCTGAAATGATGAAAAACACTCTGGCATACTCTCCTGGAAAGACAAGCCAGTGAATGACCACGCAAACCTGTCATTTGTCTCACTCTGCAAGGATCTAAATCTTGCAACAACTTCATTTTCTGCTTCAAACTTTTCTTATTAAATGTCCGTATAAAATCACAAAGCAAATTGATGGAAACCTGTCGCACACTGCAAATAGAACTACACTTCCAAATGTACACAGGACCCTTAGGACGTCTTCCTAAAACCTCATCACTTAGCGCCTCTTCTGTCTCTGTTGTCACAAGTTGTTCTTTTTCAACTGGACAACCATCCTTCACTTCATAAGCTCGACCACTGATGTCAACTGCATACACCAAATCATTATCCTGAAAATAAGTCTCCTCATTAAAAAATGCCTCAGAACTTGAACTATGCATCCATTCTCCGGAAAAAACTTCACAAAAGTTAGTACGATTTACTACTCTCTTCCATCTACTTTTTGTTTTGAAATCAGAAATTACCTTGCTTAGTTTCCTAATTCTATTGATTACCAAAATAAACAACTTTCGCTTAATTTCAAAAGCATGATCAATAATTTTCTCTACATTTTTCTTCTTCTTATAAAATGCCGCTTTCTGTTGGCCTTTCTTTTTAATACTTTTCAATAAATTAACTAATATCCTATTACGGAACATTCGATTTCGAATGTCCCTAAACTGTTGTTTCCTTCTACTATCATGCACAGAGTTATCTCTTCCTCTACCAGTAACATTTGTGATGGGTCTCTCCTTTCCATTTAAATTACTTTTCTTTTTGTGAACTGAAACATTTTTTTGAGCAAAACTTTTTTTACTACAAATATTTCTTAAGAATGATTTCGTGCTCTTACCCGGACCTTTCTTGGTGTTTTGACAAGTATTTGGGGAAGAGGACTGCTGCAATACAACATCATCCTGCTGTCTTTGACGTTTTCTAGCCTTTCGTATTCGACTTTTGGAAGGCATTTTCCAAACTATGAAAGAATCTGCAGTTGAATCTGTGGAAAAATATAATATAAAATGTTATTAACCACTATTACCAAACAGTAAATAAATAACAGTCATCTAAAACTTAATGCCGTACTAATTATTTAACATAGCAAATGTTTTCCACCAGCACTGCATCACAAAAATGACACTCAATGGTACAAAAAAGGCATACAACACTCATAAATCACTCCCTAATATTTTAAATCATTAATTCAGGATGACGATAAGATGTAGCCTATCTAAAGATTTGTTTAGGCCCTGATCTTTAGACTGGGGTAAATGTGTGTCATTGATCCACATTCAGTCCATCACCTGTTTTGTTTATTTGAGGTGAGGCCAACACATGGTTGCAGATAAGATTTTCACTGAAAAATATCAAAATAAAAAAACATGTGAAGGCCTACCAATGAAGTAAATCATTAAATGAAAACCAATAAATTTCTGGAAATATGCACTACTAGTGCTTCATAAGATGTTTTGGGTCATATTTATAAGGCATTTGAGTATCTAGTATGCTATTTTACGTTCTTCCTGGTGCAAATTTATTGTAAATATGCTCCCACCTGCGGTTGGCAAATTTAGATTTTGATTATGGGAGTTAGATAGGCATGTTACTAATTTCCCAAAAATGGTGTATAACCCCAATCAACCTTTGAAGCAAATGCTCTTAGCCATGTTATCCACCTCCCATTGGATAACATGGCTAAGAAGTGCTTGCAAATGTGAAAAAAACGGCCGCAATGCATGAATATCGCAGAAAAGTCAGCGATATTCATGCATTTTCCAGCACATGCTCTTAGCCATGTAATCCACTTCCTATTAAATAACATGGCTAAGAACTGCTCAGGGCCCCATGAGGAACGCTTTCCATTTAAAAAGGGAAAAATAACATCAAAGACACTAAAATGCCTTCTAAATATGACCCCAAACAACCTATGAAGCTCTAACAGTACATATCCTGAAATGTAATTGATTTCAAAATTCGTTTTTAAACACAGCATATAAATCAATTGTATACCTGCATTCATGGAGAAATGACTAAAAATGTCCTTGAGACACATGAAAGTGTTTTCTGGAATGCCCTAGCACCATTTTTGGGACACTATTAACATGGCTACGTAACTCCCATAATCAAAATCTAAATTTGCCAAGCGCAAGTGGGAGCGTATTTACAAGACACTTGCCCCAAGAGGAACACTTTCCATTTAAAAAGGGAAAAATAACATCGCAGAAAAGTCAGCAATATTCATGCACTTTCCAGCAAATGCTCTTAGCCATGTTATCCACTTCCTATTAAATAACATGGCTAAGAACTGCTCAGGGCCCCATGAGGAACGCTTTCCATTTAAAAAGGGAAAAATAACATCAAAGACACTAAAATGCCTTCTAAATATGACCCCAAACAACCTATGAAGCTCTAACAGAACATATCCTGAAATGTAATTGATTTCAAAATTCGTTTTTAAACACAGCATATAAATCAATTGTATACCTGCATTCATGAAGAAATGACTAAAAATGTCCTTGAGACACATGAAAGTGTTTTCTGCAATTCACTAGCACCATTTTTGGGACACTATTAACATGGCTAGGTAACTCCCATAATCAAAATCTAAATTTGCCAAGCACAAGTGGGAGCGTATTTACAAGACACTTGCCCCATGAGGAACACTTTACATTTTAAAAGGAAAACATAACATCTTAGACACTCAAATACCTTATAAATATGGCTCAAAACAACCTATGAAGCTCTAGCAGTACATATCCAGAAATGAAATTGATTTCTTAAATCGTTTTTAAAAGCAACATCTCTGTTTCAGCTTACATAACAGACCATAAAATGGGCTCCATGTACCACAATAACTTGTGTTACTGCATGCCAGAATGTTACACCAAATATGCAATTACAATTTCTCTATGAAACTAATTCTATTAGTATATCACTAGAGACAAAACCACATTTTAAAAACACAGCTTTCTTCATCATTTTCTCCTTAAATCATACTATTCTCTATCTAAATTAAATAAATCTTTTCTCACCTTAGCAAATATTTTTTGAGTTTTGAAAACAGTCTGAGAAATACACCAAATTGTCTTCAGCAGAAGAAAAAGGATGCACTCCAAAGGCTGCAGCTATTGAAAGCACAGAAATACAGATATTCTTTTCACATATCTCTCATATTAGCCAATCATACCTCTTCCCTCACTTTTTTCAAATCAAAACCCTTCCCCCCTCTGCCCTGTCTGCCTTGTTTCCATAGCAACCACCTCCTGGAAGACCTCTCATGTTTGCAAATTCACACAACAATGTTTCAATTGAACTCTGAACTCTCAGTGCACCTGCGTATCCAGTGCAATCTTTCATTAAATGTTTCTTCCTTGACCATTCAAATTACATCTTTCAAAGAACACATCCATGCACCCTAACTTTCTGTTTTCAGAAATGGAAATGCACCAATCACTGCTAATGAATCATTAGCATTGTAAATCCACAGTTTTTTTTCTTTAGAAACTCCTACTGTTTCAACTGCCCTTTCATTACCACACTTCATCTGACTGCAGAACAACCTTCTCCCACCATGTTTAAGGTCTGGATTGTTGGACATAGTTACATCCACTGGGCTCAAAGGTATGCTGAGAGCAGAAATTTACCTAACCTCAATTTACAAGATGTGGAAATTAAGTGGTTGGGCCAAAGAGGATTAAAATGTCACCAATTGATACCATTGGTGAAAACCTTTATGCATTTGCCAAAACCTGACCTGTTAATAGTGCACTGTGGAGGTAATGATTTGGGCACTTTGACAGGGGTAGGTCTGGAAATGCTTTTAAAGGACACCTTTGAGCAATTAATGGCACTTTTTCCTCAAACTGCCTTGGTATATTCCAATATATGCCAAAGACAGAAATGGAGGTGGTCCAACCAATTTTGTCCACAAATTGAGAAAGCGAGGAAGCATGTAAACAAATCTGTTTCAGCTTACATGAGAGACCATGGAATGGGCTCTCTGTACAACAATAACTTGCGTTACTACATGCAAGATATCTACAGAGGAGATGGAGTTCACTTCTCAGATGAGGGCAACAGAATTTTCATTCTGAATTTAAGACTGTGCATTGGTACCTACTTATAAGTACCTAAATGTACCATAAACCCAAAAGCTCTTCTCAGAGCTACCCTACATCTGATCACTCACAATTATTATTTTTCTCTAACTTTTTTCACTAATTTTCCACAAAATTCGCTCCCCGCACATATAAGCCTCCTCAGCCACGCTCAGAAAACCTAGGGGGTCAAGATAAGTCTACCATGACCCCTTCTACCCATTCTAAACATTATTTGCCCTCCATCTTGTATCTTAATGCGACCGAAACACAAAATGGTGGACTCCCGTGACGCTTAAGGTTCGCTAACCGGGCCGCTTCCCGGAAAGCGGTCCTAAAAAAAGGCGGGAAAGTAATTTACAGAAAAACGACTAGAGACACTCTCACCAAATATAGATTAGCTCATACTACATAACAATCCCTTCCATTCTCACAAATTTCATTGAAATTCCATTTAGCCATTTAGCCTGTAGACCTCTCCAAATACCGTGAGGTAAATTACTTCACAAAACACATCTGAATTGTTGGAATTGACAACCAATGAAAATGTTACTTTCCTTTTCTACTTTTATTACCTGACATTTGATTGGTTATATACCTGTATATATATAAAGGGAGAGAAGGAAACACAGCCATTTTGACTACTACTTGTTGTTGTATATATCATTTAGAATATCACTAATAACATCAACTTGTTTCTAAAGGTAAGTTGTTATTTTTAAAACTGAAGTATATTGTGCACTATAAGTAAATATGGTAAACTTTTTCAGATAGTTATATACTATCCCTCTGTAAGAGTTAGACATTGAGAAAGGCTTCTTTATTATAATTATGGACTGATTTAGGTTTCTGTGGTATAATTATGAATTTACTTAGGCTTCTTCACAGGCACTTTTTAATAGTACTACTTCACGCCTGAAACCATACAGTGCCCATAGATTACTTCTCTGTTATAAACTCACAAGTGCCTGTCTGAACTTAAACCCAACAGTGCCCTATCTCTACTGATATATTTATTTTTTATGCAAATTACAGCAATAAAATGGAAGGTGAGCAGAATGTTTCCTTCGAAATTGTTCTGGAGACCAACACAGAAAAAGTTATTGCGGACAATGATGACTCAGATTTCATGGATGAATCACGGGACCATGAATTAGTTCAATGTGTAGAATCAGTGGATCATTTACTTCATTATGATGACGGTCAAATGTTTGAACTTATGTTCACTGAACAAGAACACATATCAGACAGTGAAATGCTAGACGTTGTATTAAATTTCGAAAAACAATCCGAAAAATAAAATTGTATGTAATATTAAAAAATTGTTTGAGTCTTTAATCATTTTTATATGTAATTCATAAACTAGTTAAATGTTAGAAATGTTATTAAATTTTGAAACACAATCACAACAATAAAAAATTGCTTAAAAAATAAAAAAATTAAAAAATAATTAACAAAACCAACAAATAATTAACATACAGTATTAGAAAAGTCTTTCATTCTTTTATCCATAAAGTTCGCTGCCCAGAACGCTTTCCGGTTCGCGAACTTGGCGCTTACCACGCAAAAAAAAAATTATTTTTTTTTTTTTTTGGACCCTCCTAGGCCCTTTTAAAACCTCCACATAAAACCTAGGGGGTCAACGAGGATCTACTATGCCCCCTTATGGTAATTTCCCCCTTTGTTTTGGCCTCCTCTTGTCTCTCGATCCTACCGAGAGACAAGATGGCGGCCGCTCCGGACTGTTTAGAATGTTGACAGACACCGGAGGGCCAATCAGCTTCGCATCGCAAAGTTCCGATACGCGAAAGGTTCGCTAACCGGATCGCTGCCCGGAGCGCTGTTACAGATATATATCTTGATTTAAACGTTAATTTCTCAAAATCCACTGAAGCACATATATTGAGACCTAGCAAAGGCACATCGGGCTAACAGTCCCTACAATTTTGCCAAGTTTCGTGAAAATCCATTCAGCCGTTCGGGCTAAAAGTGAGTCCAACCGCCCTATGGAAAACTCAATGCAAAAAACGCGTTTTGGGACCCCCCTTTTTTCTCAGCCCCCCCTTGACGAAACCCCACCAAATTTTCAGGGGCTGCTCAGAAACAAACTGTGCCATTTTCCTGAAAATTTCAGCCAATTCCGTCCACAAACGCAAAAGTTATTAGGCATAGAATTTTCAGAAATCCCATAGGGAAAAAATCCTAACTATATATACCTACTGGCGACCGCCAGTAGGTAATATATATATATATATATATATATATATATATATATATATATATATATATATATATATTATCTACTGGCGGTCGCCAGTAGGTAGTTATAGTTAGGATTTTTTTCAATGTTAAATCTCAAAATTCTATTCTATTTGGAATAACTTTGGCGCCGGATGACGAATCTGCCTGAAAATTTCCTGAAAATGGCGGGGTTCCGGTCCTTCCCTGAAAGTTTGGGGGGGATACGTTAAGCGGGGGCCGAGATAAAAGGGGGGTCCCAAAACGCGTTTTCCCCATGTTAATTTCCATAGGGCGGTCGATTTCACTTTTAGCCCGAACGGCTGAATGGATTTCCACCAAACTTGGCAAAATTGTAGGGACTGGTAGCCTGATGTGCCTTTGCTAGGTCTCAATATATGTGCTCCAGTGGATTTTGAGTAATTTAGGTTCAAAAAAAGATATATATCTGGGCGGAGCCTAACCACACATCTGATCTGATTGGCTGTCAGCACTTCATCCAAGAAGTGTTGGCAGCCATCTTGGGACCAATATACATGATAGCACCTCATTAAAAAGCATTGTAGTTAATAGAGGGTTTTAGGACTTTAGTTACATTATAAATCATTTGTTGATGGTACCATACTCGTTTTAGGAATTGTGGTGGGTTCTAAGGTGATTTTACCATGTGAAAAAACCTTCTGCTGTGATATCATGAATATTGTTTGAAAGAAAACTAATATCTCATGATTTTCCCACAGTGGTTTGGAAGGGGATCTATAAGCTAAACTGAAAGCATATTTTCTGTAAATTCACATTATCTTTCTCAGTCATGTGAAAATGAAGTCTGACATTCTCAGTAAAACATGTACATCCAACAAGGACAGAGACTGTCAGTTGATTCCTTTGTGTTCTACTGCAGCCTCCTAGAGTGTTCTAAAGAACAACTAGAGCGCTAACAGTCCTACTTATTACAAAGGTATGGCACACCTGAAGCCATCTTGATTGGAATAAAGTGGTAACTCTTAAAACATTTAATTTAAAAAGAAACAACATGAGGGGGTATATTTTGCCATAGAAAGTATGATTAGTGCTGCAGAATGAAAAATTAGGGCACATTTTGAGTGACTTCTCAAATCCTTTTCTATTTCATTAAAACATTCTGACATGCAGTCTCCCAAAATGGCCACCAGAGACAAAAGAGCCCAAATGTAGCCCAAATATCACCCAGATGTAGCCCAAGTATAGCCCAATGACAGAATGTCCCAGAGTGTTCTAAAGAACAACTAGAGCGCTAACAGTCCTACTTATTACAAAGGTATGGCACACCTGAAGCCATCTTGATTGGAATAAAGTGGTAACTCTTAAAACATTTAATTTAAAAAGAAACAACATGAGGGGGTATATTTTGCCATAGAAAGTATGATTAGTGCTGCAGAATGAAAAATTAGGGCACATTTTGAGTGACTTCTCAAATCCTTTTCTATTTCATTAAAACATTCTGACATGCAGTCTCCCAAAATGGCCACCAGAGACAAAAGAGCCCAAATGTAGCCCAAATATCACCCAGATGTAGCCCAAGTATAGCCCAATGACAGAATGTCCCAGAGTGTTCTAAAGAACAACTAGAGCGCTAACAGTCCTACTTATTACAAAGGTATAGCACACCTGGAGCCATCGTGATGGGAATAAAGTGGTAACTCTTAAAACATTTAATTTAAAAAGGAACAAAATGAGGGGGTATATTATGCAATAGAAGGTATTATTAGTGCTGCAGAAAGAAAAATTAGGGCACATTTTGAGTGACTTTTCAAATCCTCTTCTATTTCATTAAAAAATTCTGACATGCAGTCTCCCAAAATGGCCACCAGAGACAAAAGAGCCCAAATGTAGCCCAAATATCACCCAGATGTAGCCCAAGTATAGCCCAATGACAGAATGTCCCAGAGTGTTCTAAAGAACAACTAGAGCGCTAACAGTCCTACTTATTACAAAGGTATGGCACACCTGAAGCCATCTTGATTGGAATAAAGTGGTAACTCTTAAAACATTTAATTTAAAAAGGAACAAAATGAGGGGGTATATTTTGCCATATGAATTATGATTAGTGCTGCAGAAAGAAAAATTAGGGCACATTTTGAGTGACTTCTCAAACCCTCTTCAATTTCATTAAAAAATTCTGACATACAGTCTCCCAAGATGGCCACCAGAGACAAAAGAGCCTAAGTGTAGCCCAAATATCACCCAGATGTACCCCAAGTATAGCCCAATGACAGAATGTCCCAGAGTGTTCTAAAGAACAACTAGAGCGCTAACAGTCTTACTTATGACAAAAGTAAGGCACACCAGAAGCCATCTTGATTGGAATGAAGTGGTAAGTCTGAAAACACTCAATTTAAAAAGGAACAGCACGAGGGGGTTCATTTTGCCATAGAAAGTATGATTAGTGCTTCAGAAAGAAAAATTAGGGATCATTTTGAGTGACTTCACAAATCCTCTTCTATTTCATTAAAAAAATTCTGACATGCAGACTGAAACATGCACTTTGAATACCAGCAGCAGACGTCCCTGGTGAGCAGTAGCTTTACTACAGTGATCTAATGTGCAACTAGAGTGCTAACATTCAGAATTTATGGCAAATGTGTGACACATCTGAATGCCTTCTTGATGGAACCAAAGTAAACAAGCATTGAAAATGCAATAGATCTCGCCCTCGTTTAAGTTAAAGCCATTCTGTTTGTAATGAGGTGGCTTTTTAGCTTTGCTTTTATTAGTGTTTTTTCAACTTTCATGTAAATAACATGCATCTGTATGCATATAAGTATATGTATGCATGCATTTATGTTTGTATTTATATAGATATACAGATGATATATGTTTATATATGTATGTATATATATATATTCACTGAAAAAACCATAGGTTATAGACCATATATAGTTAGGAATTAGCATTTACAAAACCTTGAAAATTCACTGAAAAAACCATAGGTTATAGACCATATATAGTTAGGAATTAGCATTTACAAAACCTTGAAAATTCACTGAAAAAACCATAGGTTATAGACCATATATAGTTAGGAATTCGCATTTACAAAACCTTATTTTACTCACACAAAACCATTGAAATTCCATATATAGTTAGTTGCACTAACTATATATCGCGCACCCGCAATCCACTGCTGATGATGTCACATATTACATCATTCATGACATGGTCAGTGACATCACTGATGACATCACTGATGACTTCTCAAATGACATCACTGATGACATCACTGATGACAACATCCAGTGACTGTATGTTTCTGTAAAGTTAAAATATGTCTTACATATTGAAGAATGAGTGGATGTATAAGTGTCTGGATGAAGGATTTAGTAGGTGCATGACTGACTGTATGAGTGAGTGATTAAATGTGTCTCACTGAGTGCATGGGTTAGTGACTAAACTGTCTTAATTTGTGCATCATTATGTCTGTTGTTCTGTAAACTGTTGCATGTGTTGATAAGTAGCTATATGAGTAACTATATGGGTTATTGATTGGTTGCCCAAGTATTTGTATGGGAGACTGAGTGTGTGTGTGGGTGGCTGGGAGGTGTATGACTCTGTGCATAGATGTGTGAGCAGTTGATTCACTAGATGTATGGTTTCAAAAGTGCATGTGGAAACAGCTGTATGGGCGGTTGACTGTGTGCATGAGTGTATTGGTGAGTGAATGGATATCTCAGTGCTACATGTCAAAGTAAGTACATATGTAAAACACAGTACATGTGAGAGTTGACATATATAAACAACTGTGCATAAGAGCCAGTGAATGTGTGAGTGGCTGTATGGATCATTGTGAACTTGTATCAGGGATTGTATAAGAGAGTAAATATGTGTTAGTATATGTTTGAATAAGTAAAGTTTGTATAACTGTATAGTTGAGGAAATGGAGGTGTGATTGATTCTTTGCATGACTGACTAGGTGTGTGAGTAACTCCATGGATGAGTGACAGTCTGTGAGTGTCTGTTTACACTGATTGTATCAAAGGTTATATTAGAGTCTGAAGAGGTTCATCGTATTATCACATGAATGATATCATCAGTGATGTGATCAGTAATGTCAAATGAGATGTCATCAGTGATGTCATCAGTGATGTCATTTGAGATGTCATCAGTGATGTCATTTGAGATGTCATCAGTGATGTCATCAGTGATGTCACTGACCATGTCATGAATGATGTAATATGTGACATCATCAGCAGTGGATTGCGGGTGCGCGATATATAGTTAGTGCAACTAACTATATATGGAATTTCAATGGTTTTGTGTGAGTAAAATAAGGTTTTGTAAATGCGAATTCCTAACTATATATGGTCTATAACCTATGGTTTTTTCAGTGAATATATATATATATATATATATATATATATATTCACTGAAAAAACCATAGGTTATAGACCATATATAGTTAGGAATTAGCATTTACAAAACCTTATTTTACTCACACAAAACCATTGAAATTTCATATATAGTTAGTTGCACTAACTATATATCGCGCACCCGCAATCCACTGCTGATGATGTCACATATATATATATATATATTCACTGAAAAAACCATAGGTTATAGACCATATATAGTTAGGAATTAGCATTTACAAAACCTTATTTTACTCACACAAAACCATTGAAATTTCATATATAGTTAGTTGCACTAACTATATATCGCGCACCCGCAATCCACTGCTGATCATGTCACATATTACATCATTCATGACATGATCAGTGACATCACTGATGACATCACTGATGACATCTCAAATGACATCACTGATGACATCACTGATGACAACATCCAGTGACTGTATGTTTCTGAAAAGTCAAAATATGTCTTACATATTGAAGAATGAGTGGATGTATAAGTGTCTGGATGAAGGATTTAGTAGGTGCATAACTGACTGTATGAGTGAGTGATTAAATGTCTCTCACTGAGTGCATGGGTTAGTGACTAAACTGTCTTAATTTGTGCATCATTATGTCTGTTGTTCTGTAAACTGCTGCATGTGTTGATCAGTAGCTTTATGATTAAGTATATGGGTTATTGATTGGTTGCCCAAGTATTTGTATGGGAGACTGAGTGTGTGTGTGTGTGTGGGTGGCTGGGAGGTGTATGACTCTGTGCATAGATGTGTGAGCAGTTGATTCACTAGATGTATGGGTTCAAAAGTGCATGTGGAAACAGCTGTATGGGCGGTTGACTGTGTGCATGAGTGTATTGGTGAGTGAATGGATATCTCAGTGCTACATGTCAAAGTAAGTACATATGTAAAACACTGTACATGTGAGAGTTGACATATATAAATAACTGTGCATAAGAGCCAGGGAATTTGTGAGTGGCTGTATGGATCATTGTGAACTTGTATCAGGGATTGTATAAGAGAGTAAATATGTGTTAGTATATGTTTGAATAAGTAAGGTGTGTATAACTGTATAGTTGAGGAAATGCAAGTCTGATTGATTCTTTGCATGACTGACTAGGTGTGTGAGTAACTCCATGGATGAGTGACAGTCTGTGAGTGTCTATTTACTCAGAGTGTATCTAAGATTATATTAGAGTCTGAAGAGGTTCACCGTATTATCACATGATTGATGTCATCAGTGATATGATCAGTAATGTCAAATGAGAAGTCATCAGTGATGTCATCAGTGATGTCATTTGAGATGTCATCAGTGATGTCATCAGTGATGTCATCAGTGATGTCACTGATCATGTCATGAATGATGTAATATGTGACATGATCAGCAGTGGATTGCGGGTGCGCGATATATAGTTAGTGCAACTAACTATATATGAAATTTCAATGGTTTTGTGTGAGTAAAATAAGGTTTTGTAAATGCTAATTCCTAACTATATATGGTCTATAACCCATGGTTTTTTCAGTGAATTTTCAAGGTTTTGTAAATGCTAATTCCTAACTATATATGGTCTATAACCTATGGTTTTTTCAGTGAATTTCAATGGTTTTTTAATAGCAAATATCAAAAGCTTTAAAATGTCAAGTACGTGGTAGGTAAAAACATTTTCGTGTTTATGCACGCTTATGTGCTTTGAACGCTGCCCCCCCCCTCCTCTTTTCTTTTAGGAGTATTCTCTCTTTGCAGATAGTGAAGGGTAGGTAACGCAGGCCTTTGCCCCCGTTGTAATCCGTCGTTCCTGCTTCCCTCTCCATTTGATTGATTGTTATCCTAGCATTTATTGTTTTGGAATTGGTTCTCTTTGGTTCATTCTCTATTTATAAATAAGCACAGAGTCGCAATACTCTGTTTAGTCTTTGCAGATAGTAAAAAATCGTTAAAAAAACTAAAGGAATCAAGCAAAATCAGTAGGCCACTAATGGGATCTCTTTTTGACCTCGCTAAAATAGAAACATTATGAACAATCCCTCATGAGAAATACGAAACTAGTGAGAGGAACTGAGCTCGACACCATGATGGCTGCAAGACAGCTCGGCTCCGCCGCCTACCCCACCCAAAATAACGACAAACCCTATGCAAATATTATAAATATATACAACACACCAGCAAAGTAACAGGGTAAAACGTTTTATTAAATAACTATTAACATGGCAGCCTGTGCAACATCGATCCAAACAAGCCTTTGTATTTGGGGCTCAAAATCAACAAGTAACAGGGTAAAATGTTTTATTAAATAACTATTTACATGGCAGCCTGCTGCAACATCGATCCAAACAAGCCTTTGTGTTTGTGGCTCAAAATCAACGATCAATAGTAAGATTTTCATAGGAGAGTGTAGGTTCATGGTTTTCCATCCACAGACTAAAAGCCTGGAGTGGGAGTGAAAGAACAATAACTAGGTAAAAAGGAAGGCAGAGGTTGTGGGAAGGACTCTGGATATGGTATGTTGCTTGGTCCCTGAGATGCTTCGATGTCACTGCTTTGCACAAATGGCATAAGTCCTGGATGTTGGGTGCCATAGTTGAGGGTTCCGAGCAGCGCTTGTAACACTGTCTGAAGCTTATTTGCACCTGCTGCAGCTTCACTATTCTCAAAGTAAGTGGGGGCTGTTTGTAGACCTGACTGCATTGGAAAACAATGTGATACGGTGCCTCCCTGAACCGCTTGACGGAGGCCCCCGAGATAATTGCGCCTGCTCCACACCTTGTCCCACAATCCGTTTGACCTGAAGACACGTCCTGCGGTGCCCTGGTCCGACCATCACATATACCTGCGCCAGGAGACGGCGTGGGGTGCACTAGAAGGGAGAGGCGGCGCGAACGAGCCTCCCCCACCTCCCCAGGTGGAGGTTTCTCAGCTACACCCCAGCGGTTCACTCGACCAGCTGACTTGCGCCCGCTCTTGCAACACAGTGCCTCGCTCGGCCAGCTGAATTGCGCCTGCTCTTGCTATTACAACGTCTCACCCGCCATCCAACGGAATTGCACCCAATCTTGCGGTACAGCGACAGGCGGCTGCAACGGAGCTCACAAAATGGCGGTCGCTCCACAGACTTGGGCCTGGCCTGCAAGGATGGCTCTGGTCAACCGTGGAACTCGGACGCTTGAGTGCTAGGGCATGGGCCCCATTCCCAAAAGAGTCCCCTCAGCCTTGAAGATTCTACAACAGTCACCGGGACCCCCGACTCCCGCAGATTTCCGGTGGGGAGTGACTGCCATGATTGCTCGCGGAATGGCCACGACGTAGCCACGAGATGGTGGTGCTCTCATGCTGACGCCAGCTTCAGTCTGAAACATCCAGAAACACTGTAGACTACCAATTCGATCAGTTCCGGTGGAGCCCCAACGTGACCCGGTAGAGAAGAATTTGCCCTCCCCTCTTTGACTGATGGTTCTTGTTGCCTGTCCCTTCTGTTGTCATTTAACAGAACTTTTTGGACTGCTGAAAGGGGTTGTATTCCGACCGCTGGTTGGTGGAGACATTTTGACTATATTCTGGACCTGCGTTGTCGCGTAATGCGTCATATGACGCGCCGCGTTAGCGCACCCGGAAGTGCTCCAGTGCGCAAGGCGCAGCTTTCCGGAAGCGATCCAGGGCGCGGCGCGCAGCGCGTAACGTAAGCATAACAGGTCATGTGACTTGTTAATAAAACTTTTCATTGGTTCATTTTACTTTTGTTATTCTAATGATGAAAGGCTTGGTCATATGACCTAAAAATAACGCTTTTCATTGCTTTCGAACATTTTTTTTTTCCCAAATGATGAAAGCCCCACCTTTTTTTTTCTCACTCTGACTTGTAAAGCAAAGGACCCAGATGCATTTACAGTTTATCACTAACAATGTTCCAGGCTAATGTATTTTCCCGGGAAATTTACAACTGTCCTGCAAGTAAAATATTCCTATTTCGAGAAAAAGGGCGTTTCTTCGTCCCATGAGGGAGCCGTTGAACAAAAGAGGCTCGACCTGCTGTCTTAGTCGCTGATAGGCATGAATATCGGATTCTTATCGATCACTTTATGTTGCAGGAGTGGAAAACACAACAGCCCTTGACCATTTATCTTTACTGCTTTCCTGCGTATTATACCTTTTAACCGTCATGTGATCGGGCTGCTTTATTTCACTTGCCTTTTACTGATTCGAAAACAGTGGCTATTATTCAAAACTTTACCAATCTAGGTACTACTACCATGTTTTGTTTTAAAAACCTTTATTGTGAAAATGTCAGTATACAAATACGGGCCTATAACCACGTGGGCCGGCCACGGAGCAAACTGTAATCGTATATGATGAGGGGACATGTACACTGTAGAAGAACGTAACGGGCGGGCCATTAGGTTGCAAGAACTAAAGTGTCTAACAGTTGCGGAATCGGTGGACGTACATTTTATAATTAAAGTATGACAGGGCCAGTTACAATAAAATTATCTAGATATACATTTGCGGGCAAGTACCATGGGTGACGTTAATTCGAACTTTCAATAGTACAGTAATCAATAACACATCAGAACTTAATATCAATAGGGATGTCCAAATGTTCAATCAGTACTCATCCCCGCCCGCCATGTGCTTCAAAACTGCATACGTATCTCGTGATATCAAGGTTGGGCAACCAGTACACAACAAGGAGTTACGAGTCCCATTTATACCGGCGCCATTTTGGGCGAGGCCGGGCAGGTCCAGGATATAGTCAAAATGTCTCCACCAACCAGCGGTCGGACCAGAACCCCTTTCGGCAGTCCAAAAAGGTTCCGTTAAATGACAACAGAAGAGATAGGCAACAAGAACCATCAGTCAAAAGAGGGGACGCTTTCGGGAATGGGGCCCATGCCCTAGCAGGCAAGCGTCCGAGTTCCAAGGTGTCCCAGGGCCATTTTAGTGGACCAGGCCCAAATCCAAAGAGCCGGCCGCCATTTTGAGAGTCCTGTTGCAGCCGCCTATCGCTGCCCCGCATGAGTGGGCGCAATTCAGCTGGATGGTGGGCGAGACGCTGTAGCCGCAAGAGCGGGCGCAACTCAGCTGGATGGCGGGTGAGGCACTGTGCCGCAAGAGCGGGCGGAACTCAGCTGGATGGCGGGTGAGGCACTGTGCCGCAAGAGCGGGCGGAACTCAGCTGGACGGCGAGTGAAACGCTAAGAGGCGCACCACTGCAGATGAGGTGCCTCCACCTGGGGAGACGGGAGTGGCCCGTTTGCGCCACCTCCCCCCCCCCCCCCGGGCACCCCACGCCGTCTTTCGGTGCAGCAATGTAGGATGGCCACACCAGTGAAACTTGCTGAACACCACCTCGGTGCCATCCGGATCTCGGCGTGTTGTGCTGCCTTCGGCCTACTGTAGCAGCAAGTGCGGGTGCAACTCAGCTGGACGGCGAGTGAAACGCTAAGGGGTGCCCCACTGCAGATGAGGTGCCTCCACCTGGGGAGGTGGGAGAGGCCCGTTTGCTCCGCCTCCCCCCCCCCCCCCGGGCACCCCACGCCGTCTTTCGGCGCAGCATTGTAGGATGGTCAGACCAGTGCAGAAACTTGCTGGACACCACCTCGGTGCCATCCAGATCTCGGCACGTTGTGCTGCCTTCGGCCTACTGTAGCAGCAAGTGCGAGCGCAACTCAGCTGGACGGCGAGTGAAACGGTAAGGGGCGCCGCACTGCAGATGAGGTGCCTCCACCTGGGGAGGCGGGAGAGGCCGGTTCGCGCTGCCTCCCCCCCCCCCCGGGCACCCCACGCCGTCTTTCGGTGCAGCATTGTAGGATAACCACACCAGTACGACAACTTGCTGGACACCACCTCAGTGCCATCTGGATCTCGGCGCGTTGTGCTGCCTTCAGCCTATTCGCACATCGGTCCGCTACTAACACCGCCTCACAGGCCAACGGATTTTGTAGGCTTTTTATAGCCCAAAGCCGCATAACAGGTCATGTGACTTAATGAACGTTTGGATGCTAGCAGCTAAACGGGCGCTCCGCAGTAATATCAGGGTGTATTATATTCACAATACAGTCAATAGTTGGTGCATCTAGAGAAAGGGTGCGCATCCAATACCCTACAGAAACTCACTTTTCATAGCAATCTCTGAGCACACTAGTAATTAGTTGAGAGTAGTTACAACCATAATATATAAAGAATTCCAATAGCTGGCAATCCACTTCTTATCAAGAAAAAATATAAAAAATATAATCAAGTCCGTTCTCCAGACGTAGAATTCTCTTCAAATCTTCAAGGGTTTATTCCACAGTAACAAAAGTTTTATACATCGGTCTCTGCACATGGATGGTACATCAGCCAACACGTGTTTCGTCGTATATTCATATCATACATGGACTTCTTCAGGGCTGCAACCAAATAAATATTGCCCATAAGTCAATTGAACCTAAAGTTCATTGTCATAAGAAGAGAAAAATAAGTAGTTCCCTTCACCAACACCGAACAAAGTATACAAATAGAATCCAATCTAGTGTGTAGGTTCTCATAATGAGAAAGAAAAGGAGGTATCCATAGCCCAAACAAGAGTGAAAGTTCACACTCAATATACCCGTGAGTACCTTATAACCCAGTCACGTTCAGCTGAAAATAACAAAAGGTATAATCACCTCAAAATATATAGAATTTCGTGAATATTTTATTCCTTCGCCTTGTTTAACCTGGAAAGTTTTCTGGAAATGAGTGCAAACAAAAAGTCACCAAACGCGGCTATCTTAAGTCCTTGTATATCTATAAGTTAAAACTCCAAGGTCTATTCAGAGGTCTAACTTCAAATCTTGATATGTAATAATCTCAAGACCATAGTAACTAAAAAAAAAAGGACAAACTGGCGTGTTCCTAAGACATAAATTGTTGTCCCGAACCCTCACTATAAGCAAACCAAACCATTGTACACAGTAACACATATTATTATTGAACCGGCACTCATTATGAATTTTGCCAAAGATACTTGTTCTGTATTCCTGTCTATAAGCTCCAACGCTTTCAATAGTATCCCCTGAAAGACAAAGTACTATATGTGTCTCTCCCATTATCATTGTAGTAATAGGAATAAATATGACAGTTCCATATAGTTCTCACCTCGTTATAAATTTTCACGAAGTGGATATCATATAACGGAGGTAACTTGTTATTCCTATTTTAACTAAAATTAGAAAGAAAATATATACATTAACACCCAAAATATATAGATGTTAAGTAAACAATTTAAATGTACCAGAACTCACCACAATTCTTATTCAAAAAGCAGACTGAGGACTCAGACTAAAAAGAAAATATAGGTAAAAGCAGTGTCACAGTCAATTATGAGACCTATAAGTAGTGCATATCTCTAATTTAAAAGAGAGGACCATATTCGTCTTACCCCCAACTTGTAGGGTGCTTCCTCCTCGTCCTCGTTAGTGTATAAATCTCCAATTATCTCCTCTAAGCAGGTAATAAATCACACGGCTACTCCAATCTACATCCCTACAAAAACGACAAAAATATATCATACTCAGTACGTTTATTCTTAAATTAATAGTCACGTTAGTGACTGCGACATACCCAAAATAAGGTCCGGTCCTCCATTCTCCTCCTGAAAAGAGAGGAGACGCTGTAATATTCAAAGAGAACTCGTAACGAACGAAAACAGTAATCAACTCTACACCGAGGCATACCTTCACGGTGGCAGCAACTATCCTTGCTGCAAGTCGGCGTTCTGCGTAGGCGCCATATTGTAACGTCTTAATAAAGAGCTGAGAGCGGGCGCCATATTGTAGTGGTAAAATCCACATAATATAATGGGAGGTTAAACCATATTATATTTTTATATTGAAATGAACTATGTATAACCTCCGAAAGAATTAAGGCATTCAAAATAAAGAGTGAACGCCAAATAAGTTACCGTAGCGCAATATCTAAAGGAGACAAAAAATATACCTAAAATTGGAATTCGCTCTTAAGTTATATGTTTTATTCCATATTAGTTTAGTACCGCATGTCTTTAATCGTACTTTTCATATATATTTTCGCACTCAATATTGATATATACTAAGGTCGCGCGACCCGCCCACAAACAACCTTAGCGGTAAACCCCAGTGTGTCTAAATACATCGGATTACATATGAATCCAAAAGACAAGTAATAATACTGTGATTAACGTTTGGTCAACTTACTAGAATAGTATTTAAAGTATTTAACCTAAAGTGTTAGTAAAAGAGGGAATATTAGAATTAAAAGTAAAAGTAAAAAGGAGGATCATTTCCGTGTGTGTCATATAAACCGGGCAATGATACAATATAATCAGTCCTAGTTTTTTCGGCAAACGAATTACAAACATCAAGGAGGCACACTATAAAGCACAAATAAGAGAATGTGACAATGTAAGGAACAAAATAAAAGGGTATTATTAGTTTCAATCAACATTTTGCATTGTCACTAATGTCATGTTGTGTACCCTCTTCACAGTTCATATCATCTATGAGGGTTTGACAATATACAAATGAAGTGAAAATGAAAGAAAAGAGAACATTCAGGGCCCCATTGGTGGCATATGTACAATAAAATTCCTAGATTACATCCAAAGTCTCATTATGATCACGATTAGATTATCTACGTTAATGACCATAGTTCTAGAGCAGACTATTCATAATACAAGTTTCCAATAGAATAATAACAAAAATAATAACCTGGCATTTCATAATACAGACAATAAATATATTATTCTTGACCTAAATAGTATTGATATTCATTATTAATGTTGAGCCCCCTTTCAACTGCCTTCAGCTTCATGATCCAGATCACTTCTTTCCGTCTTAATCTTAACTGTCTGTTACCCCCCCTCGGGTCCTGTAAGACTTGGTCAATCCCATGATAACTAAACTGATGTTGTTGCTGGTTGTCAAAATTCTGTACACTATGGGCAGCAATAGGATATCTAGTGTCACCATTCTTCCAAGCCCGGAAGTGCTCCATCATCCTGTCTCTCAACCTCCTTATTGTGCTACCCACGTATATCTGACCGCATGTACATGATATCACATATATTACATACGTCGTCTCACAATTAATAAATGTGTCAATCTCGAACCTCTCTGAGCCATTATAGCTGAAGTTCATTACCTTTTTCCTAGCCCACCTACAAGAGTTACATTTGCCACATTTGTGGAGTCCTTTTATCTTAGATCTCAACCAAATTTCTTTTGTCTTTATTGGATAACTCGGGCTTAAATCATTAGCTAATGTTTTGCCCTTTCTAAATGTGATCGAAGGTCTCTCAGTGATGTAAGGTAACAGGTCTTTGTCCGCTTTTAACAGATGCCAATGTTTGTTAATAAACGAAAAAAGGTGCTTTGATTCAGTATTATACTGAGTAATAAGCAGCACCTTATCTTTTTGTTTATCCACTTTCTTTTGTTCTGCTAAAGTATGTGACCTTTGGAGCTTCAATGCTCTCTTTTCTGCTTTATTAATTACATCTCTTCCGTAACCTCTGGCTGAAAATCTACGTGACATATCCATTAAATTATAATGGAAGTCATCATCTTCAGAACAATTTCTCCTGGCTCTCACCATCTCGGCGTAAGGAATGGAGTTTTTTTGGCAATTAGGGTGGCAGCTTGTTGCATATAAAACTGCATTGCAGCTAGTTTCCTTTCTATACATTTTTTAACACAGTCTCATGTCTTTAACGAATAATTCAACGTCCAAAAATACAATCTTCCTAGTATCAAAGTGTGTAGTAAAACGTAGATTTGCATCATTATCATTTAGATATTCAAAAAAGCAAAGCAAGTCAGCCAGGGTACCAGTCCAAATCATGAGACAGTCATCAATGAATCTGCCCCAATATTGTATGTTGTCAATCCATCTTTGACCACGATGGCCCCAGATCCACTCCGCCTCGAACCACCCCATGAAGAGGTTAGCAAAAGGCGGAGCGAATCTGGATCCCATTGCGGTACCAAGGCACTGTTTATACCATTTCTGGTCAAATATGAACACATTGTTTTTTAGTACCAACTCTGTCATTGTCAATAACATATTAGTATGTTCAAATAATTCCACCGGTCTTTTATTAAGAAAAGTCTCAACTGCCCTAATTCCCTGGAAGTGATCGATGTTAGAGTATAGCGAGACAACATCTAAGGTCACCAAGTACATTCCTTCCTCCCAGGTAACATCAGACATAATATTGAGTACATGCTTTATGTCTTGTATATAAGACGGTAATGATTGAACATAGGGTCTCAAAAAAATATCAATGTATTGTGAAATCCTCTCCGTGGGTCCACCGATCCCAGAAATTATAGGTCTACCTGGTGGATTAATTCAGTCCTTATGTACTTTTGGTAGTGTATAGAGACAAGGCGCTCTGGGTGTCGATACTGTCAAATAATTGTATTCATCTATATCCAAAAGTGTTAAATCATACCACTCTTTAAGTTTGATATTAATATTAGTTTTCAGGGATTCAAGTGGATTACCCCTGAGAGCCTCATAATATCTAGGATCATTAAGCTGAGACAAGATCTCAGCTTTATATTTATCAGTGTCCATGGTAACAATATTACCACCTTTATCCGCCATCCGGATGGTAATACTGTCATCATTTCTGAGTGTAGTAAGGGCAGTTCTTTCAGCTGTAGTTAGATTATCAGGTTTCCTGTAGCGACAACCCTGAGTCCTATTGTCAATTAATCTGTCAATGTCCAATTCCACCATCCTATGAAATGTATCTATAGTGTTCCCTGTACCCAATTGTGGCGTCCACTTAGATTTGAGTTTTAAGCCACTGCTTTACAACTGTCCTGCAAGTAAAATATTCCTTTTTCGAGAAAAAGGGCGTTTCTTCGTCCCATGAGGGAGCCATTGAGCAAAAGAGGCTCGACCTGCTGTCTTAGTCGCTGATAGGCATGAATATCGGATTCTTATCGATCACTTTATGTTGCAGGAGTGGAAAACACAACAGCCCTTGACCATTTATCTTTACTGCGTTCCTGCGTATTATACCCTTTAACCGTCATGTAATCGGGCTGCTTTATTTCACTTGCCTTTTACTGATTCGAAAACAGTGGCTGTTATTCAAAACTTTACCAATCTAGGTACTACTACCTTTTTTTGTTTTAAAAACCTTTATTGTGAAAATGTCAGTATACAAATACGGGTCTATAACCACGTGGGCCGGCCACGGAGCAAACTGTATTCGTATATGACGAGGGGACATTTACACTGTAGAAGAACGTAACGGGCGGGCCATTAGGTTTCAAGAACTAAGGTGTCTCACAGTTGCGGAATCGGTGGACATACATTTTATAATTAAAGTACGACAGGGCCAGTTACAATAAAATTATCTAGATATGCATTTGCGGGCAAGTACCATGGGTGACGTTAATTCAAACTTTCAATAGTACAGAAATCAATAACACATCAGAACTTAATATCAATAGGGATGTCCAAATGTTCAATCAGTACTTGTCATTGGTGGATGTACTGGCAGGTCGGGGGTTATCCACCAAATCTCGTATTTGGGCAGCACTGTAATTCATCGGGTGCCACCTCTCCATATGGCGATGCATGGTATGATTACCATAACTTTATTTTTTTTCGGTTCCTCTGGAGAGTACATTGTGGCAGATGAGGCAGGTAACGTACCGGGCATTTACCTTTTTTTCATGTTGAGGAAATGAAAAAAATGACCAACATGTGCATGTTTCAAATTTTTTGTATCTTTCAATAGTACAGTAATCAATAACACATCAGAACTTAATATCAATAGGGATGTCCAAATGTTCAATCAGTACTCGTCCCCGCCCGCCATGTGCTTCAAAACTGCATACGTATCTCGTGATATCAAGGCTGGGCAACAAGTACACAACAAGGAGTCTTTTTTTCATGTTGAGGAAATGAAAAAAATTACCAACATGTGCATGTTTCAAATTCTTTGTATCTTTCAATAGTACAGTAATCAATAACACATCAGAACTTAATATCAATAGGGATGTCCAAATGTTCAATCAGTACTCGTCCCCGCCCACCCGTGCTTCAAAACTGCATACGTATCTCGTGATATCAAGGCTGGGCAACCAGTACACAACAAGGAGTTACGAGTCCCATTTATACCGGCGCCATTTTGGGCGAGGCCGGGCAGGTCCAGGATATAGTCAAAATGTCTCCACCAACCAGCGGTCGTACCAGAACCCCTTTCAGCAGTCCAAAAAGGTTCCGTTAAATGACAACAGAAGAGATAGGCAACAAGAACAATCAGTCAAAAGAGGGGACGCTTTTGGGAATGGGGCCCATGCCCTAGCAGGCAAGCGTCCGAGTTCCAAGGTGTCCCAGGACCATTTTATTGGACCAGGCCCAAATCCAAAGAGCCGGCCACCATTTTGAGAGTCCTGTTGCAGCCGGCTATCGCTGCACCGCAAAAGTGGGCGCAATTCAGCTGGATGGCGGGTGAGTCACTGTACCGCAAGAGCGGGCGGAACTCAGCTGGATGGCGGGCAAGACGCTGTACCGCAACAGCGAACGCAACTCAGCTGGATGGCGGGTGAGGCACTGTGCCGCAAGAGCGGGCGGAACTCAGCTGGACGGCGAGGGAAATGCTAAGCGGCGCCCCACTGCAGATGAGGTGCCTCCACCTGGGGAGGCGGGAGAGGCCCGTTTACGCCGCCTCCCCCCCCCCAGGCACCCCAAGCCGTCTTTCGGCGCAGCATTGTAGGATGGCCACACCAGTGAAACTTGCTGGACACCACCTCGATGCCATCCGGATCTCGGCGCGTTGTGCTGCCTTCGGCCTACTGTAGCAGCAAGTGCGGACGCAACTCAGCTGGACGGCGAGTGAAAAGATAAGGGGCGCCGCACTGCAGATGAGGTGCCTCCACCTGGGGAAGGGGGAGAGGCCCGTTTACGCCGCCTCCCCCCCCCCCCCGGGCACCCCACGCCGTCTTTCGGCGCAGCATTGTAGGATGGCCACACCAGTGAAACTTGCTGGACACCACCTCGATGCCATCCGGATCTCGGAGCGTTGTGCTGCCTTCGGCCTACTGTAGCAGCAAGTGCGGACGCAACTCAGCTGGACGGCGAGTGAAAAGATAAGGGGCGCCGCACTGCAGATGAGGTGCCTCCACCTGGGGAGGCGGGAGAGGCCAGTTCACGCCTCCCCCCCCCCCCGAGCACCCCACGCCGTCTTTCAGCGCAGCATTGTAGGATGGCCACACCAGTGCGGCAACTTGCTGGACACCGCCTCGGTGCCATCCGGATCTCGGCGCGTTGTGCTGCCTTCGGCCTATTCGCACATCGGTCCGCTACTGTCGCCGCCTCACAGGCCAACGGATTTTGTAGGCTTTTTATAGCCCAAAGCCGCATAACAGGTCATGTGACTTCTTTATAAAACTTTTCATTGGTTCATTTTACTTTTGGTTTCCTAATGATGAAATGCTTGATCATATGACCTAAAAATAACACTTTTCATTGGATTAAAACATTTTTTTTTCCCAAACGATGAAAGCCCCACCTTTTTTTTCTCACTCGGCAATCCAAAAAGGTTCCGTTAGATGACAACAGAGGGGACAGGCAACAAGAACCATCAGTCAAAAGAGGGGAGGGCAAGTTCTTCCCTACCGGGTCATGTTGAGGCTCCACCGGAAGTCATCGAATTGATAGTCTACAGTGTTTCTGGATGTTTCAGACTGAAGCTGGCGTCAGCATGAGAGCACCACCATCTCGTAGCTCCGTCGTGGCCATTCCGCAAGCAATCATAGCAGCCGCTCCCCACCGGAAGCCTGCGGGAGTCGGGGGCCCCCATGACTTTTGTAGAATCTTCAAGGCTGAGGGGACGCATTCGAGAATGGGGCCGAAGCCCTAGCAGGCAAGCGTCCGAGTTCCAAGGTGTCCCAGGGCCATTTTAGTGGACCAGGCCCAAATCCGAAGAGCCGGCCGCCATTTTAAGAGTCCTGTGGCAGCCACCTATCGCTGCACCGCAAGAGTGGGCGCAATTCAACTGGATGGTGGGAGAGACGCTGTAGCCGCAAGAGCGGGCAATAAACAACTGAATGGCGGATGAGGCACAGTGCAGCAAAACCGGGCGGAAAACAGCTGAATGGCAACTGAAACGCTAAAGGGGCGCCCCATTGCAACAGAGGAGCCTCCACATGGAGAGGCCCGTTCATGCCGCCTCCCCCCCCCCCCCCGGGGCGCACCACGCCGTTTTTTGGCGCAGCATTGTAGGATGCCAAGACCAGTGCGGCAAGTAAAGGACATCACCTGGGTGCCGTCCAGATCTCAGCGCGTTGTACTGCCTTCGGACTATTCGCACAACAGACAGCTACTGACGAGGCACAGTGCAGCAAAAGAGGCCGGAAAACCGCTGAATGGCAAATAAAACGCTAAAGGGGCGCCCCATTGCAGCAGAGGAGCATCCACCTGGGGAGGCCCGTTCACGCCGCCTGCCCCCCCCCCCCCCCCGGGGCGCCCCACGCCGTTTTTCGGCGCAGCATTGTAGGATGCCAAGACCAGTGCGGCAAGTAAAGGACATCACCTGGGTGCCGTCCAGATCTCAGCGCGTTGTGCTGCCTTCGGACTATTCGCACAACAGACCGCTACTGACACCACCTCACAGAAGACCATTGTTGCTTTGTTTTAAATGTTTTTTTTTTAACGTGTTTACTGTTTATGGTGCGTTGTATATATTTATAAGTTATTAAAGTGTTATAATCCTACTACTTTGTTGGAGTGCTATATATTTTTTATGTGACACATAATTGTGAAGACTTTGATGTACAAAAAGGCATCCCTGGAATCTTCCGCTTCAGGCTCGGTCCCACACACCCTCACAGTGAGAATCCCCTCCCCAATCACAATACAGGATCGTTATCAGATAGTAGGAACGCGTGTGGTGTGACGGATCTCATGGGGTTGGGACCTTGATCTACTGTAACTCCTTTGAAGAGGGGTGATTCTTTACAGTTGAGGCCATAAACTACATCCGCAGGGCTAGGTGATAGCCTGGGACCGGCCTGGACAATCAGACACAAAGGAAGAGGAGTGTCAGAGGGTGCGGTAGTGAATAGGGTGAAAGGGAGGTGTCGGGCGGGCACAGGGTGTGATTCTCAGGGAAGAGCAGCGCAGATGGAGGGAGGTTTATGGCCCATGCATAGGAGAGAGAGCGGGGGTGACCAGTGCGTAGGGGAGATGCTTGCGAGGGTGGGGAGCCATGCTGAGGATCGGCGGCGTGCAGAGAGTGGGTCTGGTCAAGGCATCTAAAATGGCTGCCGTGCACGACAAAAGTGTGGCATTAGAAAAAAAGCAAGATGGCGCAGACAATGTTTATCAATACGGATTAATTTATAACAATTATTTTTAACAATATATTTACTCGCAGTGTCAAAATGGCGGTCAACACTTCCTGATTTCCTTCGAATCGAACGTTAACAGACGTCACGATCGGCGGCGTGCAGAGAGTGGGTCTGGTCAAGGCATCTAAAATGGCTGCCGTGCACGACAAAAGAGTGGCATTGGAAAAAAAGCAAGATGGCGCAGACAATGTTTATCAATACGGATTAATTTATAACAATTATTTTTGACAATATATTTACTCGCAGTGTCAAAATGGCGGTCAACACTTCCTGATTTCCTTCAAATCGAACGATAACAGACGTCACGCAGCAACAAAAAAAAAAAAACGCTCACGCGCAGCCGCTAGAAGACAAGTATCAACATATATGAGCATCCTCAGCCACCCTCAGAAAACATAGGGGGGCCAGGATACGTCTCCCGTACCCCCTTATACCCATTTCTCACATTGTTTTTCCTCCATCTTGTAATTTAATTAAAACGAAACACAAAATGGCGAATTCCCGTTTCGCGTCCCGGTTAGCTACCCGGTTCACGAACCGGAAAGCGCTTCTACCACAAAAAATCAATTTTTTTTTATTTGCCCCACGGGATCCTTTAATAACCCCAACATCATTCCTAGAGGGTCAAGAAGGGTCTACCTTGCCCCTTTCATTAAATTCCCCCTTCGTTTTTCTCCTCCTCTTGTCTCTCGATCCTACCGAGAGACAAGATGGCGGCCGCTCCGGACTGTTTAGAATGTTGACAGACACCGGAGAGCCAATCAGCTTCACTTCGCAAAGTTCCGTTACGCGAAAAGTTCGCGAACCGGAGCGCTACCCGGGACGCTGTCACAGATATATCTGTTTTTTAAAACGTTAATTTCTCAAAATCCACTGGAGCACATATATTGAGACCCAGCAAAGGCACATTGGGCTAACAGTCGCTACAATTTTGCCAAGTTTCGTGCAAATCCATTCAGCCGTTCGAGCTAAAAGTGAGGCCAAACGCCCTATGGAAAACTCAATGTTAAAAACGCGTTTTGAGACCCCCCTTTTTTCTCGGCCCCCCCTTGACGAAACCCCCCCAAATTTTCAGGGTGTGCTCAAAAACAAAAACAAAATGTGCCATTTTCCTGAAAATTTCAGCCGATTCCGTCCACAAACGCCAAAGTTATTAGACATAGAAATTTCAAAAGTTCCATAGAGAAAAAATCCTAACTATATATACCTACTGGCGACCGCCAGTAGGTAATATATATATATATATATATATATATATATATATATATATATATATATATATGTATATATATATATATATATGTATATTCACAGAAAAAACCATAGGTTATAGTGGATATATAGTTAGGAATTAGCATTTACAAAACCTTATTTTACTCGCATAAAACCATTGAAATTCCATATATAGTTAGAAGCGCTAACTATATATCGCGCACCCGCAATCCACTGCTGATGATGTCACATATTACATCATTCATGACATGGTCAGTGACATCACTGATGACATCACTGATGACATCTCAAATGACATCACTGATGACATCACTGATCACAACATCCAGTGATTGTATGTGTCTGTAAAGTTTAAATATGTTTTACATATTGAAGAATGAGTGGATGTATAAGTGTCTGGATGAAGAATTTAGTAGGTGCATGACTGACTGTATGAAAGAGTGATTAAATGTGTCTCACTGAGTGCATGGGTTAGTGACTAAACTGTCTTAATTTGTGCATCAGTATGTTTGTTGTTGTGTAAGCTGCTGCATGTGTTGATCAGTAGCTATAAGAGTGGCCATATGGGTTATTGATTGGTTGCCCAAGTATTTGAATGGGAGGCTGAGTGTGTGTGTGGGTGGCTGGGAGGTGCGTGACTCTGTGCATAGATGTGTAAGCAGTTGATTCACTAGGAGTATGAGTTCAAGAGTGCATGTGGAAACAGCTATATGGGCGGTTGACTGTGCATGGGTGTGTTGGTGAGTGAATGGATTTCTCATTGCTACATGCGCAAGTAAGTACGTATGTAAAACACAATACATGTGAGAGTTGACATATATAAATAACTGAACATAAGAGCCAGTGAATGTGTGAGTGGCTGTATCAATCACTGTGAGCTTGTATCAGGGATTATATAAGAGAGTAAATATGTGTTATTATATGTTTGAATAAGTAAGATGTGTATAACTGTATAGTTGAGGAAATGGAGGTGTGATTGATTCTTTGCATGACTGACTAGGTGTGTGAGTAACTCCATGGATGAGTGACAGTCTGTGAGTGTCTGTTTATACTGAGTGTATGTAAGGTTATATTAGAGTCTGAAGAGGTTCATTGTATTATCACATGAGTGATGTGATCAGTGATGACAAATGAGATGTCATCAGTGATGTCATTTGAGTTGTCATCAGTGATGTCATCAGTGATGTCATTTGAGATGTCATCAGTGATGTCATTTGAGTTGTCATCAGTGATGTCATCAGTGATGTCATTTGAGATGTCATCAGTGATGTCATCAGTGATGTCACTGACCATGTCATGAATGATGTAATATGTGACATCATCAGCAGTGGATTGCGGGTGCGCGATATATAGTTAGCGCTTCTAACTATATATGGAATTTCAATGGTTTTATGCGAGTAAAATAAGGTTTTGTAAATGCTAATTCCTAACTATATATCCACTATAACCTATGGTTTTTTCTGTGAATTTCATTGGTTTTTTAATAGCAAATATGAAAAGCTTTAAAATGTAAAGTACGTGATAGATAAAAACATTTTCGTATTTATGCACGCTGATGTGCTTTGAACGCTGCCCCCCTCCCCTCTTTTCTCTTAGTAGTACTCTCTCTTTGCAGATAGTGAAGAGTAGTTAACGCAGGCCTTTACCCCCGTTGTAATCCGTCCTGCCTGCTTGTCTCTCCATTTGATTGATTATTATCCAAGCATTTACTGTTTTTCAATTGATTCTCTTTGGTTCATTCTGTATTTACAAACAAGCACAAAGTCGCAATACTCTGTTTAGTCTTTGCAGATCGTGAAAAATCGTGTAAAAAAATAAAAGTAATCGAGCAAAATCAGTAGGCCACTAATTGGATCTCTTTTTGACCTCGCTAAAATAGAAATATTATAAACAACCCTTCATGAGAAATACGAAAATAGTGAGATGAACTGAGCTCCACACCATGAGGGCTGCAAGACAGCTCGGCTCCGTCACCCACCCCGCCCAAAATAACGACAAACCCTATGCAAATATTAAAAATATAGACAACACACCAGCAAAGAAACAGGGTAAAACATTTTATTAAATAACTATTTACATAACGTTGGTTTATAAGATGATGTCAGTAGTGGACCGATGTGTGAATAGGTCGGAAGCAGCACAAGGCGCCAAGATCCGGATGGAAAGTCCTGGATATTGGGTGCCATAGTTCAGAGTTCTGAGTTTGAGCCTTTTTCAATGCCTGTGCTTTGTTGTTTCCCCTCCATCAAAAACAAAAAAAATATATAAAACTGTGCAAAAATACAAAAAAAACAAAAAATGTTTACAAAAGCAGTGCTTGTAAGACTGTCTGAAGCTTATTTCCACCTACTGCAGCTTCACTATTCCAAAGTAAGTGAGGGTCGTTTGTGGACCTGACTGCATTTGAAAACAATGTTATATGGTACCTCCCTAAACCGCTTGACGGAGGCCCCCGAGGGGCGGTGTGATGACACGGACTCGGAGAAGACGCTTGGCTCCGACCCCCTCCCCAAGTCTTATAGCACTGGTGTAGCCTGAGATCGCCCCCGACATAGGCGGCCGGCTCCCGGGGTCCGGCGGAACTTTTTGCCTTTTGATGACTCTTCTATTCTGGACTTTGTCCCACAATCCGTTTGACCTGAAGACACGCTGTAGTGGGGCGCCCCTTTACCGTTTTAGTTGCCATTCCGCCCGCTTTTGCTACACTGTGCCTCTTCCGCCATTCAGCTGTTTACCGCCCGCTCTTGCGACTACAGCGTCTCGCTCACCATGTAGTTAAGTTGCTCCCGCTCTTGCGGTGCAGCGATAGGCGGCTGCCACAGGACTCTCAAAATGGCGGCCGGCTCTTCGGTTTTGGGCCTGGTCCACTAAAATGGCCCTGGGACACCTTGGAACTCGGACGCTTCCCTGATAGGGCTTGGGTCCCATTCTCGAAAAGCGTCCCCTCAGCCGTGAAGATTCTACAAAAGTCTTGGGGGCCTCCGACTCCCGCAGGCTTCTGGTGGGGAGCGGCTGCCATGATTGCTCGTGGAATGGCCACGACGGAGCTACGAGATGGTAGTGGTCTCATGCTGACGCCAGCTTTAGTCTGAAACATCCAGAAACACTATAGACTACCAATTCGATCAGTTCCGGTAGCGCCCCAACATGACCCGGAAGAGAAGAATTTGCCCTCCCCTCTTTGACTGATGGTTCTTGTTGCCTGTCCCCTCTGTTGTCATTTAACAGAACTTTTTGGACTGCTGAAAGGGGTTGTGTTCTGAACGCTGGTTGGTGGAGACATTTAGACTATATTCTTGACCTACGTTGTCGCGTAATGCGTTTTATGACACGCCGCGTTAGCGCACCCGGAAGTGATCCGAGGCGCGGCGCGCAGCGCGTAACGTAAGCATAACAGGTCATGTGACTTGTTAATAAAACTTTTCATTGGTTCATTTTACTTTTGTTAATTTAATGATGAAAAGCTTGGTCATATGACCTAAAAATTACGCTTTTTATTTTTTTCGAACATTATTTTTTTTTCAAACATATGTTATAATATTCCAGGCTAATGTACTTTCCCGGAAAATTTACAACTGTCCTGCAAGTAAAATATATTCCTTTTTCGAGAAAAAGGGCGTTTCTTCGTTCCATGACGGAGCCGTTGAGTAAGAGAGACTCGGCCTGCTGTCTTAGTCGCCGATACGCCTGATTATCAGATTCTTATCGATCACTTTATGTTGCAGAAATGAAAAACACAACTGCCCTTGACCATTTATCTTTACTGCGTTCCTACATATTATACCTTTTATCCGTCATGTAATTGGACTGCTTTATTTCACTTGCCTTTTACTGATTCGAAAACAGTGACTAAAAGTAAAAACTTTACCAATGTAAATACTACTACGGTGTTTTGTTTTAAAAACCTTTATTGTGAAAATATCAGTATACAAATACGGGCCTATAACCACGTGGGCCGGCCACGGAGCAAACTGAAATCGTATATGATGAGGAGACATTTACACTGTAGAGGAACGTAACGAGCGGGCCATTAGGTTGCAAGAACTAAGGTGTCTAACAGTTGCGGAATCGGTGGACGTACATTTTGTAATTAAAATAAGACAGGGCCACTTACAATAACATTTTCTAGATATACATTTGCGGGCAAGGAGTTACGAGTCCCATTTATACCGGCGCCATTTTGGGCGAGGCCGGGCAGGTCCAAGATATAGTCAAAATGTCTTCACCAACAATCGGCCAGACCAGAACCCCTTTCGGCCCTTTATGCTACAAGATGGTGTCTTCCATTCAGAAAATATTGTTGGCAGCATTTTGAAAGGAAAGATAAACAGCCGTTCTCCTAGTGAGTCTCACATTGTTACATTTAGGAAGAATGTTGAAGAGTAATATGTGGAAAATCTGAAGCCATTTTTCTACAAACTCTCAATCAGCCTAAGTCATGGGCGATCTTTGTCCACACCAGGGCAATAGTGAAGCTGCAGCAGGTGCAAAGGAGCTTCAGACAGTCTTACAAGCACTGCTTTTCTAAACATTTTTTTGTATTTTTGCACAGTTTTATATATTTTTTTTTGTTTTTGATGGAGGGGAAACAACAAAAAACAGGCATTGAAAAAAGCTCAACAGTGCAGGGCGCCTTGTGCTGCTTCCGACCTATTCACACATCGGTCCACTACTGACATCACCTCATAAGCCAACGGGGCACCCCACACTGACTTTCGGCGCAGCATTGTAGGATGGCCACACCAGTGCGGCAACTTGCTGGACACCACCTCGGTGCCATCCGGATCTCGGAGCGTTCGAGTCACTGTACCGCAAGAGTGACCGGAACTCAGCTGGTCACGCCGTCTTTCGGCGCAGCATTGTAGGATGGCCACACCAGTGCGGCAACTTGCTGGACACAACCTCGGTGCCATCCGGATCTCGGCGCGTTCGACTCACTGTACCGCAAGAGTGACCGGAACTCAGCTGGACACGCCGTCTTTCGGCGCAGCATTGTAGGATGGCCACACCACTGCAGCAATTTGCTGGACACCACCTTGGGCAACAGTGAAACTGCAGCAGGTGCAAATAAGCTTCAGATAGTCTTACAAGCACAGCTCAGAACTCTCAACTATGGCACTCAATATCCAGGACTTGCCATTCGGATCTTGGCGCCTTGTGCTGGTTCCGACCTATTCACACATCGGTCCACTACTGACATCACCTCATAAGCCAACGGGGCACCCCACGCCGACTTTCGGCACAGCATTGTAGGATGGCCACACCAGTGCAGCAACTTGCTGGACACAACCTCGGTGCCATCCGGATCTCGGCGCGTTCGACTCACTGTACCGCAAGAGTGACCGGAACTCAGCTGGACACGCCGTCTTTCGGCGCAGCATTGTAGGATGGCCACACCAGTGCAGCAACTTG
Source organism: Lissotriton vulgaris (assembly GCF_964263255.1). Taxonomy (NCBI): domain Eukaryota; kingdom Metazoa; phylum Chordata; class Amphibia; order Caudata; family Salamandridae; genus Lissotriton; species Lissotriton vulgaris. Next base: position 1,309,010,087 of record NC_141685.1, read on the forward strand.
CTGGACACCACCTCGGTGCCATCCGGATCTCAGCGCGTTGTGCTGCCTTCGGCCTATTCGCACATCGGTCCGCTACTGACGCCGCCTCACGTGCCAACGGATTTTCTACGGTTTTTGTAGCCCTATGCCGCATAACAGGTCATGTGACTTCTTTATAAAACTTTTCATTGGTTCATTTTACTTTTGGTTTCCTAAAGATGGAAGGCTTGGTCATATGACCTAAAAATAACACTTTTCATTGGTTTAGAACATTTTTTTTTCCCAAACGATGAAAGCCCCACCTTGTTTCTGGATCATTCAGACTGAAGCTGGCGTCAGCATGAGAGCACCACCATCTCGTGGCTCCGTCGTGGTCATTCCGCGAGCAATCATGGCAGCCGCTCCCCACCGGAAGCCTGCGGGAGTCGGGGGCCCCCAAGACTTTTGTACAATCTTCACGGCTGAGGGGACGCTTTTCGAGAATGGAGCCCAAGCCCTAGCAGGCAAGCGTCCGAGTTCCAAAGTGTCCCAGGGCCATTTCAGTGGACCAGGCCCAAAACCGAGGAGCCGTCCGCCATTTTAAGAGCCATGTGGCAGCCGCCTATCGCTGCACTGCAAGAGTGGGAGCAACTCAACAACATGGTGAGCGAGACGCTGTAGCCGCAAGAGCGGGCGCAACTCCGCTAGATGGCCGCCACCTGGGGAGGCCCGTTCACGCCGCCTCCCCCACGCCCCCCCCGGGCCGCCGCACGCCAATTTTCGGAGTAGCATTGTAGGATACCAAAACCAGTGCGGCAGTTTACTGGACATCACCTGGGTGCCTGTCGTACAACATGTTGTGTCAGCCATGTGACACTGGACACAGACCGCTACTGACGAGGCCTCCCCCCGCACCACCCGGGACGCCCCACGCTGTTTTTCTGTGCTGCATTGTAGGATCCCTAAACCAGTGCGGCACCCAGGCGACATCACCTGGGTGCCGTCCAGAACTCTGCACGTTGTGCTGCCTTGGGACTATTCGCACAAAAGACAGCTTCTAACCATTGTTGCTTTTTGTGTTGAGAAATGTTTAAATGTTTTTAGTTTTTGTTCCGTTCGTTAAAGTTAATAGTTAATAAAGTTTTATAACCTTACTTTGTTGGAGTGTTATCTATTTTTTTTAAAACGGGTGAATGGGGCCTTGAATCGGGTTATTGTCATGTGTGGGCTTTGGAAGTGTGCTGCTGCAGCATCGGACATTTCAAACTCAAATGCACGTTCTTTTTCTTACCTTTCCGAAGCATGGAGCGCAATAGCAAGCAGAGAAAGGGTGATGCACGTGTTGAACACTACCTGACCTAGCAAGTTGCTGGCAGTGCCCCCCCGCCCGCTCCTGAAAGAGGAAACACACACACCGCCGCTCCGAGTACTTCACAAATCTTTAAAAGACCATGCGCTTGTTCATGAGGCTTAAATGGTTTATCACCTCTTCTAGAACCCCTGCATCGACCCTCTGACGTTTCCTGGAAAAATTACCATGTAACACAATACCAAGCCCTGTCAGCTGAAACCCCCAAGGAATCGTGGGCATATTATCAAGGGGGTTTATCTCCGCTTTTTTGGCTTTAAAAGCCTTGAAAGCGGAGATAAAATTATCTCCCTATTACCAAGCTGTCGCTAACACCAGTTAGTGACAGCTAAAAGGAGATAGCGACCATCTTGGGCCCCGCTTTGCATGTCAGTGATACTTATCACTAATGACATGCAAAGTGGCGTGCCAAGATGTTAGCGACTGGAAACAGTCCCTAACATCGCTACCTTCTATTACCAACTTTTGGAGATATTCGCGCTAAGCGCGAATATCTCCAAAATCTAACACCTGCCCTGAGCAGTTCTTAGCCATGTTATCCAATGGGAGGTGGATAACATGGCTAAGAGCATTTGCTCGATAATACATGAATATCGCTGACTTTTCTGCGATAATAGCAAGGTTTATCTGCGATAAAAATCGCCGATGTACGGCGATAATTTTTGTCTCTAAACAAGTTAGAGACAAAAATTATCGCTAGTTGTTCGTAATATGCCCCCGGGTTTTTGCTTGCAGAAATCGGGAGGCGGGAGACTAGCACTGAAATCAGTAGTCACACGCCTGAATCGGGAGGATTGGCATGTCTGAATTCTCTACAGCTGGGGCCATAAACTACATCCGCAGGGTTAGGTGATAGCCTGGGACCAGCCTGGCATCTAAAATGGCTGCCGTGCACGACAAAATTGTGGCATTGGAAAAAAGGCAAGATGGCGCAGCCGCTGGAAGAGATGTATCAACATATATCAGCCTCCTCAGCCACCCTCAGGAAACATAGGGGATTAGGATACGTCTCCTGCACCCCCTTATACCTAGTACTTTAATTAACGAAGCACAAAATGGCGAATTCCCGTTTCGCTACCAGTTTGCGGCCCAGTTCGCGGCCCGTGAAGCGCTTCTACCGTGAAAAATCATTTTTTTTTATTTTCCCCACGGGACCCTTTAATAACCCCAACAACATTCCTAGGGGGTCAAGAGGGGGATACCTTGCCCCCTTTCATTAAATTCCCCCTTAGTTTTTCACCTTTTCTTCTCTTTCGATCCTACCGAGAGACAAGATGGCGGGCGCTCCGGACTGTCACGCAGCAAAAAAAAAAAAAAGCTCACGCACAGCCGCTGGAAGAGATGTATCAACATATATCAGCCTCCTCAGCCACCCTCAGGAAACATAGGGGATTAGGATACGTCTCCCGCACCCACTTATACCTAGTAATTTAATTAACGAAGCACAAAATGGCGAATTCCCGTTTCGCTACCAGTTTGCGGCCCAGTTCGCGGCCCGTGAAGCGCTTCTACCGTGAAAAATCATTTTTTTTTTTTTTTCCCCACGGGACCCTTTAATAACCCCAACAACATTCCTAGGGGGTCAAGAGGGGGATACCTTGCCCCCTTTCATTAAATTCCCCTTTCGTTTTCCACCTCTTCTTCTCTCTCGATCCTACCGAGAGACAAGATGGCGGCCGCTCCGGACTATTTAGAATGTTGACAGACACCGGAGAGCCAATCAGCTTTCTGCGCGCAAAGTTCCGATAAGCGAAAAGTAAGCGGACCGGATCGCTGCCCAGAGCGCTGTTACAGATATATATCTTGGTTTGAACGTTAATTTCTCAAAAACTACTGGAGCACATATATTGAGACCTAGCAAAGGCACATCGGGCTAACAGTCCCTACAATTTTGCCAAGTTTCGTGCAAATCCATTCAGCCGTTCGAGCTAAAAGTGAGTCCAACCGCCCTATGGAAAAATGAATGGAAAAAACGCGTTTTGGGACCCCCCTTTTTTCTCAGCCCCCCCTTGACGAAACTCCACCACATTTTCAGGGTCTGCTCAGAATCAAAATGTGCCATTTTCCTGAACATTTCAGCCGATTCCGTCCACAAACGCCAAAGTTATTAGACATAGAATTTTCAAAAGTCCCATAGAGAAAAAATTCTAACTATATATACCTACTGGCTATCGCCAGTAGGTAATATATATATATATATATATATTACCTACTGGCGGTCGCCAGTAGGTATATATAGTTAGGATTTTTTCTCTATGGGATTTTAGAAAATTCTATGTCTAATAACTTTGGCGTTTGTGGACGGAATTGGCTGAAATTTTCAGGAAAATGGAACATTTTGTTTCTGAGCAGCCCCTGACAATTTGGGGGGGTTTCTTAAAGGGGGGGCCGAGAAAAAAGGGGGGTCCCAAAACGCGTTTTTCCCATGTTAATTTCCATAGGGCGGTTGGCCTCACTTTTAGCTCGAACGGCTGAATGGATTTGCACGAAACTTGGCAAAATTGTAGGGACTGTTAGCCCGATGTGCCTTTGCTAGGTCTCAATATATGTGCTCCAGTGGATTTTGAGTAATTTAGGTTCAAAAAAAGATATATATCTGGGCGGAGCCTAACCATACATCTGATCTGATTGGCTGTCAGCACTTCATCCAAGAAGTGTTGGCAGTCATCTTGGGACCAATATACATGATAGCACCTCATTAAAAAGCATTGTAGTTAATAGAGGGTTTTAGGACTTTAGTTACATTATAAATCATTTGTTGATGGTACCATACTCGTTTTAGGAATTGTGGTGGGGTCTAAGGTGATTTTACCATGTGAAAAAACCTTCTGCTGTGATATCATGAATATTGTTTGAAAGAAAACTAATATCTCATGATTTTCCCACAGTGGTTTGGAAGGAGATCTATAAGCTAAACTGAAAGCATATTTTCTGTAAATTCACATTATCTTTCTCAGTCATGTGAAAATGAAGTCTGACATTCTCAGTAAAACATGTACATCCAACAAGGACAGAGACTGTCAGTTGATTCCTTTGTGTTCTACTGCAGCCTTCTAGAGTGTTCTAAAGAACAACTAGAGCGCTAACAGTCCTACTTATTACAAAGGTATGGCACACCTGAAGCCATCTTGATTGGAATAAAGTGGTAACTCTTAAAACATTTAATTTAAAAAGAAACAACATGAGGGGGTATATTTTGCCATAGAAAGTATGATTAGTGCTGCAGAATGAAAAATTAGGGCACATTTTGAGTGACTTCTCAAATCCTTTTCTATTTCATTAAAACATTCTGACATGCAGTCTCCCAAAATGGCCACCAGAGACAAAAGAGCCCAAATGTAGCCCAAATATCACCCAGATGTAGCCCAAGTATAGCCCAATGACAGAATGTCCCACAGTGTTCTAAAGAACAACTAGAGCGCTAACAGTCCTACTTATTACAAAGGTATGGCACACCTGAAGCCATCTTGATTGGAATAAAGTGGTAACTCTTAAAACATTTAATTTAAAAAGAAACAACATGAGGGGGTATATTTTGCCATAGAAAGTATGATTAGTGCTGCAGAATGAAAAATTAGGGCACATTTTGAGTGACTTCTCAAATCCTTTTCTATTTCATTAAAACATTCTGACATGCAGTCTCCCAAAATGGCCACCAGAGACAAAAGAGCCCAAATGTAGCCCAAATATCACCCAGATGTAGCCCAAGTATAGCCCAATGACAGAATGTCCCAGAGTGTTCTAAAGAACAACTAGAGCGCTAACAGTCCTACTTATTACAAAGGTATAGCACACCTGGAGCCATCGTGATGGGAATAAAGTGGTAACTCTTAAAACATTTAATTTAAAAAGGAACAAAATGAGGGGGTATATTATGCAATAGAAGGTATTATTAGTGCTGCAGAAAGAAAAATGAGGGCACAGTTTGAGTGACTTTTCAAATCCTCTTCTATTTCATTAAAAAATTCTGACATGCAGTCACCCAAAATTGCCACCAGAGACAAAAGAGCCCAAATGTAGCCCAAATATCACCCAGATGTAGCCCAAGTATAGCCCAATGACAGAATGTCCCAGAGTGTTCTAAAGAACAACTAGAGCGCTAACAGTCCTCCTTATTACAAAGGTATGGCACACCTGAAGCCATCTTGATTGGAATAAAGTGGTAACTCTTAAAACATTTAATTTAAAAAGGAACAAAATGAGGGGGTATATTTTGCCATATGAATTATGATTAGTGCTGCAGAAAGAAAAATTAGGGCACATTTTGAGTGACTTCTCAAACCCTCTTCAATTTGATTAAAAAATTCTGACATACAGTCTCCCAAGATGGCCACCAGAGACAAAAGAGCCTAAATGTAGCCCAAATATCACCCAGATGTACCCCAAGTATAGCCCAATGACAGAATGTCCCAGAGTGTTCTAAAGAACAACTAGAGCGCTAACAGTCTTACTTATGACAAAAGTATGGCACACCAGAAGCCATCTTGATTGGAATGAAGTGGTAAGTCTGAAAACACTCAATTTAAAAAGGAACAACATGAGGGGGTTAATTTTGCCATAGAAAGTATGATTAGTGCTTCAGAAAGAAAAATTAGGGATCATTTTGAGTGACTTCTCAAATCCTCTTCTATTTCATTAAAAAAATTCTGACATGCAGACTGAAACATGCACTTTGAATACCAGCAGCAGACGTCCCTGGTGAGCAGTAGCTTTACTACAGTGATCTAATGTGCAACTAGAGTGCTAACATTCAGAATTTATGGCAAATGTGTGACACATCTGAATGCCTTCTTGATGGAACCAAAGTAAACAAGGATTGAAAATGCAATAGATCTCGCCCTCGTTTAAGTTAAAGCCATTCTGTTTGTAATGAGGTGGCTTTTTAGCTTTGCTTTTATTAGTGTTTTTTCAACTTTCATGTAAATAACATGCATCTGTGTGCATATAAGTATATGTATGCATGCATTTATGTTTGTATTTATATAGATATACAGATGATATATGTTTATATATGTATGTATATATATATATATTCACTGAAAAAACCATAGGTTATAGACCATATATAGTTAGGAATTAGCATTTACAAAACCTTGAAAATTCACTGAAAAAACCATAGGTTATAGACCATATATAGTTAGGAATTAGCATTTACAAAACCTTGAAAATTCACTGAAAAAAACGTAGGTTATAGACCATATATAGTTAGGAATTCGCATTTACAAAACCTTATTTTACTCACACAAAACCATTGAAATTCCATATATAGTTAGTTGCACTAACTATATATCGCGCACCCGCAATCCACTGCTGATGATGTCACATATTACATCATTCATGACATGGTCAGTGACATCACTGATGACATCACTGATGACATCTCAAATGACATCACTGATGACAACATCCAGTGACTGTATGTTTCTGTAAAGTTAAAATATGTCTTACATATTGAAGAATGAGTGGATGTATAAGTGTCTGGATGAAGGATTTAGTAGGTGCATGACTGACTGTATGAGTGAGTGATTAAATGTGTCTCACTGAGTGCATGGGTTAGTGACTAAATTGTCTTAATTTGTGCATCATTCTGTCTGTTGTTCTGTAAACTGTTGCATGTGTTGATAAGTAGCTATATGAGTAACTATATGGGTTATTGATTGGTTGCCCAAGTATTTGTATGGGAGACTGAGTGTGTGTGTGGGTGGCTGGGAGGTGTATGACTCTGTGCATAGATGTGTGAGCAGTTGATTCACTAGATGTATGGTTTCAAAAGTGCATGTGGAAACAGCTGTATGGGCGGTTGACTGTGTGCATGAGTGTATTGGTGAGTAAATGGTTATCTCGGGGCTACATGTCAAAGTAAGTACATATGTAAAACACAGTACATGTGAGAGTTGACATATATAAATACCTGTGCATAAGAGCCAGTGAATGTGTGAGAGGCTGTATGGATCATTGTGAACTTGTATCAGGTATTGTATAAGAGAGTAAATATGTGTTAGTATATGTTTGAATAAGTAAAGTTTGTATAACTGTATAGTTGAGGAAATGGAGGTGTGATTGATTCTTTGCATGACTGACTAGGTGTGTGAGTAACTCCATGGATGAGCGACAGTCTGTGAGTGTCTGTTTACAGTGATTGTATCTAAGGTTATATAAGAGTCTGAAGAGGTTCATCGTATTATCACATGAATGATATCATCAGTGATGTGATCAGTAATGTCAAATGAGATGTCATCAGTGATGTCATCAGTGATGTCATTTGAGATGTCATCAGTGATGTCATTTGAGATGTCATCAGTGATGTCATCCGTGATGTCACTGACCATGTCATGAATGATGTAATATGTGACATCATCAGCAGTGGATTGCGGGTGCGCGATATATAGTTAGTGCAACTAACTATATATGGAATTTCAATGGTTTTGTGTGAGTAAAATAAGGTTTTGTAAATGCGAATTCCTAACTATATATGGTCTATAACCTATGTTTTTTTCAGTGAATATATATATATATATTCACAGAAAAAACCATAGGTTATACTCCATATATAGTTAGGAATTTGCATTTACAAAACCTTGAAAATTCAATGAAAAAACCATTGGTTTTAGGCCATATATAGTTAGGAATTTGCATTTACAAAACCTTATTTTACTCGCATAAAACCATTGAAATTCCATATATAGTTAGATGCGCTAACTATATATCGCGCACCCGCAATCCACTGCTGATGATGTCACATATTACATCATTCATGACATGGTCAGTGACATCACTGATGACATCTCAAATGACATCACTGATGACAACATCCAGTGACTGTATGTTTCTGTAAAGTTAAAATATGTCTTACATATTGAAGAATGAGTGGATGTATAAGTGTCTGGATGAAGGATTTAGTAGGTGCATGACTGACTGTATGAGTGAGTGATTAAATGTGTCTCACTGAGTGCATGGGTTAGTGACTAAATTGTCTTAATTTGTGCATCATTATGTCTGTTGTTCTGTAAACTGTTGCATGTGTTGATAAGTAGCTATATGAGTAACTATATGGGTTATTGATTGGTTGCCCAAGTATTTGTATGGGAGACTGAGTGTGTGTGTGGGTGGCTGGGAGGTGTATGACTCTGTGCATAGATGTGTGAGCAGTTGATTCACTAGATGTATGGTTTCAAAAGTGCATGTGGAAACAGCTGTATGGGCGGTTGACTGTGTGCATGAGTGTATTGGTGAGTAAATGGTTATCTCGGGGCTACATGTCAAAGTAAGTACATATGTAAAACACAGTACATGTGAGAGTTGACATATATAAATACCTGTGCATAAGAGCCAGTGAATGTGTGAGTGGCTGTATGGATCATTGTGAACTTGTATCAGGGATTGTATAAGAGAGTAAAGTAAATATGTGTTAGTATATATTTGAATAAGTAAAGTTTGTATAACTGTATAGTTCAGGAAATGGAGGTGTGATTGATTGTTTGCATGACTGACTAGTTGTGTGAGTAACTCCATGGATGAGTGACAGTCTGTGAGTGTCTGTTTACACTGATTGTATCTAAGGTTATATTAGAGTCTGAAGAGGTTCATTGTATTATCACATGAATGATATCATGAGTGATGTCACCAGTGATGTCATTTGAGATGTCATCAGTGATGTCATCAGTGATGTCATTTGATATGTCATCAGTGATGTCATCAGTGATGTCATTTGAGATATCATCAGTGATGTCATCAGTGATGTCACTGACCATGTCATGAATGATGTAATATGTGACATCATCAGCAGTGGATTGCGGGTGCGCGATATATAGTTAGCGCATCTAACTATATATGGAATTTCAATGGTTTTATGCGAGTAAAATAAGGTTTTGTAAATGCAAATTCCTAACTATATATGGCCTAAAACCAATGGTTTTTTCATTGAATTTTCAAGGTTTTGTAAATGCAAATTCCTAACTATATATGGAGTATAACCTATGTTTTTTTCTGTGAATTTCAATGGTTTTTTAATAGCAAATATCAAAAGCTGTCAAATGTCAAGTACGTGATAGGTAAAAACGTTTTCGTGTTTATGCACGCTGATGTGCTTTGAACGCTGCCCCCCCCCACTCCCCTCTTTTCTCTTAGTAGTACTCTCTCTTTGCAGATAGTGAACGGTAGTTAACTCAGACCTTTACCCCTGTTGTAATCCGTCGTACCTGCTTGTCTCTCCATTTGATTAATTATTATCCAAGCATTTACTGTTTTACAATTGGTTCTCTTTGGATCATTCTCTATTTACAAACAAGCACAAAGTCGCAATACTCTGTTTAGTCTTTGCAGATAGTGAAAAATCGTGTAAAAAAATAAAAGTAATCGAGCAAAATCAGTAGACCACTAATTCGATCTCTTTTTAACCTCGGTAAAATACAAACATTAGGAATAACCCTTCATGAGAAATACGAAAATAGTGAAATGAATTGAGCTCCACACCATGAGGGCTGCAAAACAGCTCGACTCCGCCACCCACACCGCCCAAAATAACGGCAAACCCTATGCAAATATTATAAATATACACAACACACCACCAAAGAAACAGAGTAAAACATTTTATTAAATAACTATTTACATAACTATTTTATACTTTTTATTGCCCGATCCGGCTAGCTCAATCGATCGAGCATGAAAGTCATGCACTGATAACAAGCGTTGAGAGTTTGTAGAATGATGGCTTCAGATTTTCCACATACGGTGTAGTGGCGCGAAATGGCAGGGGGCGTTTGGATTCTACCCCTTCTCCAAATAAGATTTTCATACGTGAATGTTCGTTCATGCTTTTTGTCCCTGAGTTGCTTCCATGTCACTGCCTTACATAAATGGCATAAGTCCTGGTTGTTGAGTGCCATACTTCAGAGTTCTAAGCAGCTCTTGTAACACTGTTTAAACCTTATTTGCACCTGCTGCAGCTTCACTATTCAAAGTAAGTGGGGTCCATTTGTGGACCTGACTGCATTGGAAAACAATGTGATACGGTGCCTCCCTAAACCGCTTGACGGAGGCCCCCGAGGGGCGGTGAGATGGCGCGGACTGAGAGGGGGCGCTTGGCTCCTGCCCCCTCCCCAAGTCGTGTTGCCCTGGTGAGGCCTGAGATCGCCCCCGGCATAGGCGGCCGGCTCCCGGGGTCCGGCGGAATTTTTTCCCTTTTGAAGAATCTTTCATTCTGGACCTTGTCCCACAATCCGTTTCACCTGAAGACACGCTGTCGTAGGGCGCCCCTTTACCGTTTTAGTTGCCATTCCGCCCGCTTTTGGTACTCTGTGCCTCTTCCGCCATTCAGCTGTTTACCGCTCGCTCTTGCGACTACAACGTCTCGCTCACCATGTAGTTGAGTTGCTCCCGCTCTTAAGATTTGACCGAACTTTTTGGACTGCTGAAAGCGGTAGAATTCCGACCGCTGGTTGGTGGAGACATTTTGACTATATTCTGCACCTGCATTGTCGCGTAATGCGTCATATGACGCGACGCGTTAGCGCACCCGGAAGTGCTCCGGTGCGCAAGGCGCAGCTTCCCGGAAACGATCCAGAGCGCGCCGCGCAGCGCGTAACGTAAGCATAACAGGTCATGTGACTTGTTGATAAAACTTTTCATTGGTTCATTTTACTTTTCTTTTCCTAATTATGTAAGACTAGGTCATGTGACCTAAAAATAACACTTCTCATTGGATTAAAACATTTTTTTTCCCCAAACGATGAAAGCCCCACCTTGTTTCTGGATGTTTCAGACTGAAGCTGGCGTCACCATGAGAGCACCACCATCTCGTAGCTCCGTCGTGGCCATTCCGCAAGCAATCATGGCAGCCGCTCCCCACCGGAAGCCTGCGGGAGTCGAGGGCCCCCAAGACTTTTGTACAATCTTCAAGGCTGAGGGGACGCTTTCGAGAATGGAACCCAAGCCCTGGCAGACAAGCGTCTGAGTTCCAAGGTGTCCCAGGGCCATTTTACTGGACCAGGCCCAAATCCGAAGAGCCGGCCGCCATTTTAAGAGTCCTGTGGCAGCCGCCTACCGCTGCACCGCAAGAGTGGGAGCAACTCAACTACATGGTGAGCGAGACGCTGTAGCCGTAAGAGCGGGCGCTAAACAGCTGAATGGCGGAAAAGGCACAGTGTAGCAAAAGCGGGCGGAATGGCGACTGAAACGATAAAGGGGCGCCCCACTACAGCAGACAAGCCTCCGCCATGTGCTTCAAAACTGCATATGTGTCTCGTGATATCAAGGTTGGGCAACCAGTACAGAACAAGCAGTTACGAGTCCCATTTACACCGGCGCCATTTTGGGCGCGGCCGGGCAGGTCCAGGATCTACTGAAACATAAAAAATGAGGCTGACGTCTCTGAAGCAGTTGACGAACAGCAGGACATAGCAAATAAACATGAACTCTCTAAAGCTGTTAACTCACTGCAGAACAAAACAAGTGAACCTGAAACCTCTGGAATAATTGTCGCTCAAAAGAACAACACACAAAACTCTGTAGAGCCTGAAGAAAAAAAAACAGAAGGGCACTGTAGTTTCAGACACACTTAACACTAATGACTAAACAAAGATATTGTCTGTTTATAAAGCAGTTATCATCTTGACAGAATTGACAAAGAAGTGTACAGACACCAATGCATCAGCATTCTCGGAGATAACATCTTAAGGAACAAAGAAAGACCTGTTCACTCTTGACACCCCAGGTGCTGTGTATATTGCACTATAGTGCTGCATCGAGAAAACGGGCAACCCTATTGATGTGGATTTTTCATTATTGATTATTGTAAAGAAATGGCGACTCCCCCCTTTAGCAGATTAGCTAAATGTTTGCGTAATTTAGGCATAAAAGTTATATTATTGTTGTTGTTGTTGTTATCGTTATAGTTCTGGTTAATTTCAAAAAATGGTTAAATATATTTACAGTTTTTGTTGCGTTTGTTATATTTAAATATTAATAAAGTTTTAAAATGTAACTGTCTTGGAGTACTATATTTTTTTAAAAAATCGGATGAATGGGGCCTTGAATCGGGTTATTGTCATGTGTGGGCTTTGCAAGTGTACTGCTACAAGATCGCACATTTCAAACTCAAATGCACATTCTTTTTCTTACCTTTCCGAAGCATGGAGCGCAATAGCAGGCAGAGAAAGGGTGATGCACGTGTTGAACACTGCCTGGCCTGCAAATTGCTGGCAGTGCCCCCCCGCCCGCTCCTGAAAGAGGGCACACACACACCGCCGCCCCGAGTACTTCACAAATCTTTAAAAGACCATGCGCTTGTTCAATGGGAAGTGGATAACATGGCTAAGAGCATTTGCTGACTAATGCATGAATATCGCTGACTTTTCAGCGATATTCATGCATTGCGGCCGTTTTTTATCGCATTTGCGATAAACCTTGCTAATAGCAAGGTTTATGTGCGATAAAATTCGCCGAAGTGCGGCGATAATTATTGTCTCTAAACAAGTTAGAGACAAAAATTACCGCTAGTTGTTGGAAATATGCCCCCGGGTTTTTCCTTGCAGGAATCGGGAAGCGAAAGACTAGCACTGAAATCAGTAGTCTCACACCTGAATCGGGAGGGTTGGCATGTCTGGATACTCTACAGCTGGGGCCATAAACTACATCCGCAGGGCTAGGTGATAGCCTAGGTCCGGCCTGGACAATCGGACACAGAGGAAGAGGAGTGTCAGAGGGTGCGGTAGTGAATAGGGTGAAAGGGAGGTGTCGAGCGGGCACAGGGTGTGATTCTCAGAGAAGAGCAGCGCAGATGGGGGAAGTATATGGCCCATGCATGAGAGAGAGAGCGGGGGTGACCATTGCGTGGGGGAGATGCGTGCGAGGGTGGGGAGCCATGCTGAGAATCGGCGGCGTGCAGAGAGTGGCCCTGGTCAAGGCATCTAAAATGGCTGCCGTGCACGACAAAATTGTGGCATTGGACAAAAACGCAAGATGGCGCAGACAATGTTTATCAATAAGGATTCATTTATAACAAAATATTTACTCGCAGTGACAAAATGGTGTTCAACACTTCCTGATTTCCATCGAATCGAACGTTAACAAACGTCACGCAGCAAAAAAAAAAAAAAAAAAAAGCTCACGCACAGAGCAGTTTTTAGCCATGTTATCCAATGGAAGGTGGATAACATGGCTAAGAGCATTTGCTGGATAATGCATGAATATCGCTGACTTTTCAAAGATATTCATGCATTGTGGCCGATGTGCGGCGATAATTTTTGTCTCTAAACAATTAAAACGAAGCAAAAAATGGCGAATTCCCGTTTCGCTACCAGTTTGCGGCCCAGTTCGCGGCCCGTGAAGCGCTTCTACCGTGAAAAATCTTTTTTTTTTATTTTCCCCACGGGACCCTTTAATAACCCCAACAACATTCCTAGGGGGTCAAGAGGGGTATACCTTGCCCCCTTTCAATAAATTCCCCCTTCGTTTTTCACCTCTTCTTCTCTCTCGATCCTACCGAGAGATAAGATGGCGGCCGCTCCGGACTATTTAGAATGTTGACAGACACCGGAGAGCCAATCAGCTTTCTGTTATCCAATGGAAGGTGGATAACATGGCTAAGAGCATTTGCTGGATAATGCATGAATATCGCTGACTTTTCAACGATATTCATGCATTGTGGCCGATGTGCGGCGATAATTTTTGTCTCTAAACAATTAAAACGAAGCACAAAATGGCGAATTCCCGTTTCGCTACCAGTTTGCGGCCCAGTTCGCGGCCCGGGAAACGCTTCTACCGTGAAAAATAATTTTTTTTTTATTTTCCCCACGGGACCCTTTAATAACCCCAACAACAATCCTAGGGGGTCAAGAGGGGTATACCTTGCACCCTTTCAATAAATTCCCCCTTCGTTTTTCACCTCTTCTCTCTCGATCCTACCGAGAGATAAGATGGCGGCCGCTCCGGACTGTTTAGAATGTTGACAGACACCGGAGAGCCAATCAGCTTTCTGCGCGCAAAGTTCCGTTTCGCGAAAAGTAAGCGGACCGGATCGCTGCCCGGAGCGCTGTTACAGATATATATCTTGTTTTGAACGTTAATTTCTCAAAAACTACTGGAGCACATATATTGAGACCTAGCAAAGGCACATCGGGCTAACAGTCCCTACAATTTTGCCAAGTTTCGTGCAAATCCATTCAGCCGTTCGAGCTAAAAGTGAGTCCAACCGCCCTATGGAAAAATGAATGGGAAAAACGTGTTTTGGGACCCCCCTTTTTTCTCAGCCCCCCCTTGACGAAACTCCACCAAATTTTCAGGGGCTGCTCAGAAACAAAATGTGCCATTTTCCTGAACATTTCAGCCGATTCCGTCCTCAAACGCCAAAGTTATTAGACATAGAATTTTCAAAAATCCCATAGGGAAAAAATCCTAACTATATATACCTACTGGCGATAGCCAGTAGGTAATATATATATATATATATATATATATGGCGTGGAACATGTGAGGAGGCAAATACTTTCATTGAAACCCTGAATAGCAATGTATACAATCTGGCATTTACATCACATCTCGGTCAGACGCAAGCACACTTTCTGGACATCACAATAGAGGTCAGCCAGGACAGGTTGGACACTAAACTTTACAGAAAGCCCACTGCGGGCAATACTGTACTGTATGCTGATAGCCACGGGGAGATGCTTAGAATTAGGCGCATTTGCAGCACAGACAACCATTGCAAAATATCGCAGGCAGCCAGTAAGCAAAGGTTCCTGGCCAGAGGGTATAAAGAAAGTCTAATTGACCTAGCTATCAACAAAGCGAATGCCCTGACCCACAATGACGCTTTGACCCATAAGAGTTCAGAGACTCACAGATACCAAGGTATCTCAACCAACAAGACTCATTTGGACCTACAATAGACAACACGGTGCACTAAGGAAGATAATTAATAAACACTGGAACCTGATCAGGTTAGACCCAGTAATTGGCGAACACATGCCTAGCACAGCAAGCCAGCAATCACTTTCAGGAAGGCGTACTCCTTGCAGGATGCCTTGGTTAAATCTAGTCCTGCGGTGATCCCTTTCAAAAATTGGATGGCCGCAAGTAAAGGATTTAGAAAATGCGCCAGTTGCAAGGCTTGTTCTCATGGACTCAACAAAACCGAGTTCCTAACTGCATTTTCAACAGTGCCCCGCAAAATCAAAAAACAACTTACGTGCAAGAGCGAATATGTGGTATATGTGCTGGAGTGTCTGTGTGGCCTGCAATATATTAGTAGCACCAAATTGCAGGTGCACAAGAGGATACTCCAGCACATAAGGGCCATCAACACTAACGATGCCACGTATCCTGTTGCGAGGCATTTCAAGGAGTACCACAATAACAACAGTGGACTCCTCAGGTATTATGCCATAGATGCAGTAGGTCCCCTGAGGCGAGGTGGCAACAGGGAAGGCATTTTAAGAGCGTTGGAGACTAGATACATTTTAGAAATGGACAGTAAGACCCCGTATGGCCTCAATTCCACAGAGGATTTCTATACGTGTCTCTAGTCAATTCCTAATGTCACCCAACTACCTGCCACCTCTTTAACCATTTGAGATGCCTGTTTCAGCTGCTTACTACTAGAACTGTTGTACCCTTTCACTATTACAACTATACATGTATTAACAGCTAGGTTGCATAGTGGGGTACACATGTAACAAACATACCTGGTTCATTTCTATCGGAACATGTATCACGTAGTATAGGTTATGCATAACCTGAATTTTAAGATTTTTACCACATTTGGTTTTGTCTGCACACATAATTTTACATAATTGTTGTTCTGATTATCACACCAGTACAAACATTTGGCTATGGAGGTTGTAAAAATGAGAAATGTATAAACCCAATGTATGATATACGCACAGGTGGCATTGAAATTGTATAACATCAGCATAGCCATCGTCATGGGTCTTATGTGCAGTAACAGACATTAAGGGCGATTGTGTATTTAAACACAGTATTTTGAGGTCTGATGTGCCAAACCTAATCAAATTTAATATAACATATGTACATATATTTTTAAAATATAAATTGTTTATTTATTGGATTTTATCGTGGTATTTTACTATATATGATAAAGTTTTGGCAGGCGTCAGTATTCCCATGTATTTACACAGTGAATGTTAATAAAGCTGTGGATTACCCCGTTGTAGCACATTATACAGGATGTTCTCTATGTCGATTGTCTTAGGACATCCCCCTCCCAATATATTAGCCAATCAATTGTTCTGTCACTATAGCACTTGCACTTTAAATTCAGCTCACTTCCCTCAGTGCGTCATGTGACCAAGGCCTCTGTGTAGGCCGAAACGTTATGCTGACGAGGTGTGCCTAAAATAAAAACTCTGGGTCTTCTGTTGAAGTACCGGGTTTTAAGAACCCAGCGGTGCCAGGGTACAACACCCGAAGACTTCAAGTTCTCCTGTTTCGGACTACAGAAACACAGGGTCTTCTAGGTGAAGTCAAAGATCGTATTTATTGACTGCAGCCAGTAACAGGTATCCTAGAAGTACAACAACGTGTATATTCTCAGGAGACTGCTCAATCTTACAAAGCCAGCCTTTCCTTTTTATACAAAATATTATGCTTTAGGCAAACATTCCTTATTTTACAGTTGACCATTCACATATTTCCACTACAAAGAAAAAGCAGTCATGATGACAAGCCCATATTTCAGTTTGTCCAACCCACAATCAATTATCCGCCAAGGCCCAGTATTTCCATCAGATATCGACGGACCCCCAATAAAAACGGGAACCTCCTCATCGTAAAGCAAGTCATAAAGAAAGAAACAGAGACAAGTGTGTGTGTGAGATTAGACATAGCTGGTGTGGGATGAAAAGGTTTACGACATGTGTGCTTCGATGCTAATCTCATTCGGCCACTGGGAAAGGAACTGGCCGAACAGGTTTGGCTTCAGGCAGTGGACTCAGCTCGCCCAGGTCACAGAAGAGTCAGCAAAGGTATACGTGTCCTTCTGACTCGATCTCGGCTTCAGTCATTGTGCCTAGGTGAGGGCAATCACAAAATGGCTGCCGCTCACAAAATGGAACCCGAGGGTTCAGGACGGAAACTCTGAATTCGGGGTGACTTTGTCACTCGAATATGACGGAAATGCTTCTACATAGTATCTCAATCATTACCGGTCTGCCAATACAAAATCGTCATGATACGATGATGTTTATAGCACGGGTCCGGAATCTTCAGTACTACAGACCCTCCTTTTGCCCTTATATTGGCAATAACCTACACTCATGCTAATCTGAGTCCAGGTCTGTATTCATAAAGTCATCGAGATGTTGCTGTAGCATCATCCTATTTCTTAGCTCGTTTCTTGATACAGGTTTCCTTACACATGATGTAGCACAGAGGCCACATATTGCAGGAGCACACTGTACACACAGACAGAACAGGAAAAGAATGGCTAAGATCATCCCAATGACTATCAGAATCTTCCATCCCCGGGCGGATATCAGTTCCCAGAACTACCCCATCAATGACCAATCCCCTTTATCCTGATGGATAGATTCAGAGATCTTATGCAATTTGGAGCTGGCCTGGTAAACTGTCGGAGCATTGTCGGGAATGAAAATACAGCAACTTGATTGGATCACTTTACATACCTCACCTCGGTCTGCAAGTACGACATCTAATGCGACCTTATTCTGAAGAGTCATAAGGCGATCCGACTGGATCTCGGCTGTCAAATTACTAAGGGCACCGGCAGTCTCAACTATGGTGGATTCAACCACCCTTGTCAATTGCCTTATGTTCCTGCTGTTAACCATAGGTCCCCAAAACGGCAGAAAACCCTTTACAAAATCTCCAAATTCTTGACCCGCAGTGTCTTCTTCACTTATGACACCTCTAACTATCCTTGTCCTGTGGTAATCTGCTGTAGCCGTGTAAGTGGGAGGCAACAGGATCGAGACAAAACATGTGCCCGAGAAATCAGGGGGCAACCATGTATAGGCTCTATCATGGCAAATGAAATAAGTAACCTTAGCTGCTAAAAACGGAGGGGAAGTCTGAGACGTAAAAACATATGTCTCAGTGCAGATGCTTTTCCCTAATTGAGCTCCGGGATTCTTGCCATTACCTTGCAGACATAGGTGACCCTGATGGGGTACGATTCAAATCGAGGAGGATCTCTTTGCTCGCTGGTTCTCACTCAAAGCAACTCCATACTTCGTTATATTCCATCTAACGTAGGCTTGCAATTCATCTCTGGGAATCGTTCTATACGAGTCAATTGTTCTGCTCATATTTGCAATTCCTATTACCAATGCTTTGTTGCTCGAGTTACTTCTCGTGGAACGAGGAGGATATGGTTCGATGGCATATATGAACATCGTTTGAAACGCCCACAAGGAACCATCGTAGCTAAATGGCAAGACCAAGTATGGGATACCTTTATCCGTCGTATGTGGCATAAGACCACACACCCAACAAACAGTCGTATTCACTATTAATTGGTGTTGGTGCAAAAGCTGGATGAAAGAGTTATTGATAAACTCCAACCTTCTAGTGGACTCATGATCAGGCAAAGGATGAAAAGAATGCAAAGAAACAGTAGGAGGAGGTATGGGCTGTGTAGTGGATGCAAAGGTCACTTGAAAAGAGAATAAAACATATCCTATCAAAAACATCATTACACTAAGCAACATTAAAGTACATATTATCAAAAAATTTCTCTTTGTCATTATTGTACACATTCTGGCTTTAAAGTTCATTTGTTTGGCAGGTCTCTCCATCGTGAAAAACTCCATCCTCTCTAAGTAGCTGCCCACGGTGGTAGGGTGTTTCTGCTAAGGAATGCTTCTGTCAGTCCAGGGCAACTCCCTTAGACCAACCAGAACTGTCGACCTAACGACTTCAGCTGCACTCTAAAGACTTAAGCAACCGCGACCCTAGCAGCCGAACCAGATGGCAGTTAAAAAAAACAAAAATAAGCAAGTTTCTCAGATGAGAGAGCTGCACAATCAAAAATAAAAATAATTTTATTTGTCCATAGTTCTCGGCCTCAGATTACAGTGGTTCTTTCCAGGTACTGTCTGGTTCTGAAATAAAAGTTCAGGCTCTGTAGTGTTCAATCGACTTGACGGTGGCACAGCTTCTTGCAGGATATTATCGCTCTCTTGTTCAGAAATTGTTCCTTTTACACGTGCATCGCTAAAAGGCAGAAAACGGCGCACACTCTCAGTCTCAGAATCAGCGATATTCTCCTGGATCCTATGGTCGTACGGGAGAGGCAGTGGGACCCTCTTACAATGTACGCCGTGGACCCAATGCTTTTTGCCTTCTACTCGAACAGCTGATCTCGTTGAGAGTAGAACAAGATGAGGTCTGGTCCAACGGGGTTGATCATTCTTTGTCTGCTGGAAGTTCTGGATCAGCACCCACGATCCAGGATTGATAGGATGTCCTGGAGCTTCAGAGACCGGCGGTAAAGTATTATGGACCTGTTGATATAAAACATGCAATTTAGCCGTCAAGTCGTACAAATAATCAAGCAGTACAGGGTGTTCGAGTTCACTGTATTTCTTCGGCCTTGGCACTCCCCATACATTGGCCGGACGGCCAAACACAATCTCATAGGGACTAAGTCCCATTGGTGAATGAATAGTCATTCTCATTGATAGGAGTGCTAAAGGCAGAGCGTCAGGCCATTTAAGGCCAGAACTCGCTTGAATCTTTGCCAACTTCAACTTCAATGTGCCATTATAGCACTCTACTAAACCAGCTGATTGGGGGTGATTTGCAGCGTGGAACTTCTGTTGAATTCCTAACCCCTCACACACTCTCTTCATCACTCGACCCACAAACTCACTTCCATTGTCACTCCAGACCATTCTTGGCATTCTGAACCTAGGGAAGAATTCCTTGACAAGGGCTTTGGCTGTGGATAGGGCAGTATTGTCCTTTAGGGGATATGCCTCTACCCATCTTGAAAAGGCGCAAACAACAACAAGTACGTATTTCAAATTGTTGCACCTTTCCATATGAATGAAATCTAACTGCAAAACCTCGAACGGATACGTTGGAGGAGCAAAATGACCAGCTGGAGTTGGAGTTCCCCTACCAGGATTGTATTTCAGACAAACCATACAGTTCTTCACCAAGTTCTCTGCACATTTTGGAATTCCCGCATTCTGCCATACTGGAGCCAACAACTTACAAATCCCTTTCACGCTAATATGTGCCATTCCGTGAGCCATCGTCACCACTGCAAGCACATACGCATTGGGTAACAACCATCTCTGATGCTCTGACAAATCAATCCAACAACCATTTGAATCCAATCTACCCTTACTTTCTCTCCATTCATTCAACTCTTTCTCTGTAGCTTCAGCTTGAATGGATTTCACACTCTCAATCGTATCTTCACACATTCCAACATCACCAACCCATCTTGCAGGGCCTGCTACATACATTCGATTTGTTACATCTTTTGCTGTTTCTTTTGCGATCTCATCAGCAAATGCATTACCACGACCAACATCATCAGTAACCTTTTTGTGTGCACTGCATTTCACAATCGAAACTTGTAAAGGTAAGGTCAGTGACTCAAGAAGCTCATTCACCAATTGTCCATGCTGGATCTTCGTCCCATGCGAAGTTAAAAATCCGCGCTCACACCACAAACGTCCAAAACTATGAGCCACGCCAATAGCGTATTGGCTATCAGTATATATGGTCACTCGTTTTCCTTTCGACAACACACACGCTCTCGTAAGTGCAATCAATTCTGCTGCTTGTGCTGAATTATGTGGGATACGTGCAGTTTCAACAATCGTATGCAAAGTCGTAACAGCATATGCCGCAGTCGTATTACCATTCGGCAACTTAAAGCACGAACCATCAACCCACAAAGTACCATCACATTCAGAAAGAGGAGTATCCCTCAAGTCTATTCTCCCTTTCGTTTCTTCCTCAGTTCTCAGAAAACAGTCATGCTGTTCTTCACTATCATCTTTCTCAACTGAAATCGGCAACAACGTGGCTGGATTCAACGTGTTGCATCGTTTAATATGCACATGACTCGCTAACAATGTCAGCTCATAACCTGACAACCGAGCACTAGTTAAATGCTGTGTCTTCGTACAATTCAATAAGGTATCCACTGCATGTGGAACCATGACAACTAACGTATTGTCCATAACCAAACCAGCAGACTGTCGAATTGAAACAGCCGCTGCCGCCGTAGCTCTCAAGCAACTCAGCAATGCTCTAGCTACCGGATCTAAAGTCGACGAAAAGTACGCACATGGACATTGCTTATCGCCAAACTGTTGAGTCAAGACTGACAATGCACATCCCTCTCTCTCGTGGACATACAATGTGAAAGGCTTACTGTAGTCGGAGTACCCAACACAGGAGCCGAACACAACGCATTGCGTAATTCAGAAAAGCTCGTTTGACATTCGTCAGTCCAAGGAATAGGATTTGGAGTATCCTTAACAGTAAGAGCTATCAAAGGCTTCGCTAGCAACGAAAAATTAGGGATCCACTGTCTACAGTACGACGTAATACCCAAAAACGCACGCACTTCTCTCTGTGTCGTAGGCACACTCATTTTCGCAATAGCTTGAATTCTTTCTGGGGTCAGATTACTTCCCTCCATCGATAAGAGGTGACCTAAGTAGGTTACTTCTTGTCGACAAAATTGTAACTTGGAGAGAGAAACTTTATGCTGACAATCAGACAAGTGATGCAGTAACGACAAAGTGGCTTCTCTGCAAATCTCCTCAGTATCAGCGGCGACTAGCAAATCGTCTACATATTGGATAAGGGCTGCACCTTCAGGTAAAGTGAACAGATCAAGTTGTGTCTTCAAAGCTTGACTATAGATCGATCGACTCTCGCAATAGCCTTGAGGAGCGCGTTTAAAGCGAAAACTGCGACCTCCTAAAGAGAATCCAAAAATGTCCCTACTCTCCATGCCAATCGGGATGCTGAAGAAAGCATTCTTCAAGTCAATCACCGAAAACCAGGTGGCAGTAGCTGGAATCAGAGTCAACAAAGCCGTAATGTCAGGCACAACTGGAAATTGTGGAACAACAATCTTGTTCACTTCACGAAGATCGATGACAAACCTATATACAGGAGGCTGTGAAGGATCAGTTCTCTTCAAAACAGGCAAGACAGGAATATTGCACACATTACCTCTCGTTTCCTCGATGGCACCCTTTTCGATCAGATCATAAATAATCGCTAAAAGTGCACGTTCACATCACTCGAGATGCGATATTGCGGAATGCGCGGTAACTTAGCATTCGCCTTCAGTGTCACAACATATGGAGGAATGTCCAATAGACCCACATCATTCGGACCAGTAGCCCACAATGAATCTGGTAAAAGGGACAATTCAGATGGAAGACAATCTTTCGACACGTACATCGGAGAAATCACTCTTTTGCCTAAAGTAAGATGTACTCCTGATGGAGAAAAATACAATGCCGCATACAATCTCTTCAACAAATCCAATCCCAACAAATTCTCATTACAACCTGTAGTCAAAAGAAGGGGTGCTTCGATCTTACGCGGACCAACAGAAAGAGACAATGGAGCAGAAATCGGATTCGTAATGGGGGCGCCAGAAAAACCTACAGAAACATTATCAAAGCCAGACAAAGGTGCGCCAGGGAGCTTAGAATGCATAATAGAACTCTTTGTAGCACCAGTATCCAACAGAAAAGGTTCTGACACACCTGATGTAATCACTTCAACATAAGGTCCATTCTGATCTACTGGAACTGAAACAACTCCCTCTCTTTGTCCATGGCTGTCCTAACAATCGTTACCATTCGCTTCATCGCCTTCAACATAGTAATCATCCACATAATACTGTGCTGTCCTACCAGATGAACTCTGCTGCTGATCAAAACAATTCATAGAGTTCTGCGGAGGCAAAGGACGTACATTCTGTCCGCGACCTCTACCTCTAGGCACTTGTTGAGCACCTCTACCTCTCACACCAGAAACACCATTTGTGCGTTGTAACAAAACCGGACAACTATTCTTGTAATGACCCTCTTCTTTGCAATACACACACTGATTAGGCCCATACGGGAAACGCTGTTGAGAAGGCTCGTTTCTTTGCGAGTTTCTCGAATACTGCTGAGGCTGCTGATAATCACGCTGACTAGAAATACGAGGTGGATAAGCTTGCTGAGGAAGAACCTTAGTCTTCAATTCCTTAGTCTTCTTATCCACTTTCTCTAACTCATCTTTGCGCCTATTTTCATAGTACTGGGCAGTAGCCAAAATTTGGGCTGACGTGGAAACAGCCCAAGCACTTTCAGAATCCTTCAACTTATTGCACAATTCAGGAAGCAAATTATGTACAAACTTGTCAACAAACAATTTCTGACCACCCTCGGTATCCATATCCTGACCACTATGATCTACGAATGTCTCTTCGAACCTTATGAAAAAGTCTGACACCGTTTCGTCTTTCTTCTGCTTACATGCAGACAACTTGTCCCAATTGACACGCAATTCGGGCATTAAAGTCTTCATATACGCAATAATTTTCTCAGGAAGTTCAGTAATCAAATCCTCAGGCTTAGCACCGCCTACTTGCCTATTGTCGGCGTCTCTAAGATGAACCCATGTATCACCTAATTCATCCGTGTGATCCGTATGACGAATCTTACTCCAAATGGGTTGCGGAACAACATTGCCGAACAACATGTCGATGTCTGCCAAATTCATAATACACGACCTCACAGTTTGAGTCAGCTCTTTATAGTACCCTGCTGGATTTTTGCGTGGATCAGGCAAAGACTGCTTAATAGCTAAAACTTCAGCACGTTTCCACGGAACATATACCCAAACACGCTGAAAATGAGCCAGTACAAGTGGCGGATTATTACCTGGACCAGCAGCTACTTCCTCCTTCCACACCGGAGGAACTTCCCTCATCGGATATTGTCGTGCCTTTCTCCCAACTGAAGAATCGGACTCAAACAACTGTTGAGAAGGAGACTCACTCCTAAGTGACAACAATGTCGCAACCGCTTTCTCAACATCAGATGGACTCACAATCGTTCCCTTCGCAAATTCGGAACGTAAACTATACAGCTTGTCAGGAGCTTGTCCTACTTCCTCATCCCATTTCTCAACAAGGAAAGCACACATCACATCAAAAACGTACCGTTGCTTCGGTGGTTCCCATTGAAGGAAAACATGCATAACACCCTCAAGATCATATCGGGTATCATACATAATCCATCTACGCGCCATATGATCCAAAATCGTACACTCATCCATATTCGGCAACTGGCTACGTGACTGTCTACGCTCAATAACAGGGGACATACCCAATTGTCTCAACAAAGGAGAAAAGAAACCAGTAACTGCAATTGTCATTCGTTCTCTAGCAGAGGGAGAAGGTGAAAGAATAAGAGAAGATTGAACAGTAGCAGGAGAATTTAAAGTCGGAATAGAGGAAACATTAAGAACAGGCGTAGAAGTAGCAGATGAAGAAGGAGACAAAGGTGGAGGCCCCTGAGGAGGCAGCGCCAAAGGAAGAGTAGCCAACGGAAAAAGCGCTGGCTGTGGTGGAATCACAGGTGGCACAACAACTGGAGGTTGTGCAATCACAACAGGTGGCGGCGGTGCCGTAGCATTCTGTGCATAGGGAGGAGGTGAACTCAAAAGGTGTGACATTAAAGGATCTTTCTCAAGATCTTCCCTTCCTTCCTGGTCTTTACGCGGCAAAACTTAGTAGCATCGATCTACCGCTAACTTCTTCACCCTAAGCATTTGTTCACTTTCCTGCTCTTCCTCATTATCCCTAAACGCAACCGCTGCTTGTACCATAGATATACCTCGTTCTCGTTTATTCCTCTTCGCTAATTTAATTTCGCTCTGTTTGGCTTCTTTGCACCATGTGCGAAAAGAGTCAAACATTGCCGGCCGGGCTTTCTTCTTAAAAAGTTTGACCTCCAAATTATCCAAAATCTCTGTATCGAAACTACCATATTGAGGCCATTTTAAAACACCATCTTTCCTGGTGTATCGGATCCATGCTTCATTATATGCGATAGGGCCTACACCATGCTTCACATAGAGTTCATACGTTGGAGTTCCAATCGGAGGAACCGGACACGAGTCCTCCAATTGGGAATCCTTATTACAGCCAAAACAAAACATATTTCCAAGTCTGCTAAGACCAGGCATCTACGCTCTCTAGTCTAGCTTCAAACTTCGAAGGATTATCGAATATGATAGTCTCGTGAATACACGAGTCCCTCGGCTTTGGGATTTGCAAATTCCAAATCAAAGTGATCCTAAAAGGATACCAAAACTAAGAATTAAACTAAGGACTGGGAGACGCTCCACTCATACTTAACTGAAGGTATCGATGACGTCACCAGAAGACTCGTCTACCGTTTCGCTCTACCAATCATCAAGGGTCCAAAACAGGGCGATAGTCAGGGCAGCAGTCCTTCGTAGCCGTCGGGAAGCGGGGAACCTCGCAGCAAAGACTTTTGGACCACGTCGACATACAGGGGTCGATGAAGTGGCTGGCCTTCCTCCAGAATTTTCACACGAAGCTCCTCACGAACCTGTTGATTGGACCGGTACCTCTGAAATCGCCCCATGTTGGGCGCCAACTGAAGTACCGGGTTTTAAGAACCCAGCGGTGCCAGGGTACAACACCCGAAGACTTCGAGTTCTCCTGTTTCGGACTACAGAAACACAGAGTCTTCTAGGTGAAGTCAAAGATCGTATTTATTGGCTGCAGCCAGTAACAGGTATCCTAGAAGTACAACAACGTGTATATTCTCAGGAGACTGCTCAATCTTACAAAGCCAGCCTTCCCTTTTTATATAAAATATTATGCTTTAGGCAAACATTCCTTATTTTACAGTTGACCATTCACATATTTCCACTACAAAGAAAAAGCAGTCATGATGACAAGCCCATATTTCAGTTTGTCCAACCCACAATCAATTATCTGGCAAGGCCCAGTATTTCCATCAGATATCGACGGACCCCCAGTAAAAGCGGGAATCTCCTCATCGTAAAGCAAGTCATAAAGAAAGAAACAGAGACAAGTGTGTGTGTGAGATTAGACATAGCTGGTGTGGGATGAAAAGGTTTACGACATGTGTGCTTCGATGCTAATCTCATTCGGCCACTGGGAAAGGAACTGGCTGAACAGGTTTGGCTTCAGACAGTGGACTCAGCTCGCCCAGGTCGAGAAGAGTCAGCAAAGGTATACGTGTCCTTCTGACTCGATCTCGGCTTCAGTCATTGTGCCTAGGTGAGGGCAATCACAAAATGGCTGCCGCTCACAAAATGGAACCCGAGGGTTCAGGACGGAAACTCTGAATTCGGGGTGACTTCGTCACTCGAATATGACGGAAATGCTTGTACATAGTATCTCAATCATTACCGGTCTGCCAATATAAAAATCGTCATGATACGATGATGTTTATAACACGGGTCCAGAATCTTCAGTACTACAGAGTTTCTTTTTTTGCCGCGGTTCCTGATGGTGGGCGTGTTGCTGATTGGAAACGAACGGATAATATATATATATATATATATATATATATATATATGTGTATGCTCGCTCCAGCTGCTCCACACAGACCAGCGGAAGCACTCGCAGGCGGGTGCGGCGGATTGTGACCCCGCAAAATTATCCCTGCTCCTTTCCTCAGACCTCGCCAAGAAAAGTCCACACTCGCGAGGGACGTTCAAAAAAGATATTTCTTCTTTTGCACGACCAAACAGCAACAGCAACAGACGCGTTTCGGCAAGATGCCTTTTTCGATGTTGCCAGCGCCATACCCACGTCATGTTTTTCAATGTTTAGATTTGAATAAACAAAGTAAAGGGACTATCGACGAAGCTCTTACTTTGCGCGCCATCTTGGAACAGTATCCACTGCATATATATGCATTCAAGATTACATATTCTGCCCAAATCAGTTTTTTACACTTAGCTGTGATCCGTGTACATGATTTACACAATATCATTTGTGGATCATATTTACAAATATATACAAATATATATAAGTATATGCCATGTGTATTGCCCATAGCGTGTATACGGAGCTTGCCTAGTTTTCATGCCGTGTATCGGCTTTCTAGCACCTCTCGTTAATCGAGAACAGATGATTGTGAATGGCCCGTTTTAGCATGCTGCTGCCTATTGAACAATAAAAGGTGAAAACAGTCATGGGGTGCGGTGTCCTCATTGCGCAAGCAGTTTCAGTTGGGATATATGTGGCCTGCTCTGGCCACAAGGACTACCCCTCTGCTATCGCAGCAGATGCCAGTGCCTTGTTGGAGAGGCACAATTTTGGGAACCACAAACCTGTTCAATTTGGCACAAGAGAAGCAACAGGTGGACTGTGTCCTTTGCAGCAACCCGAAGGGAAATACAAATGCGGAGGAGAAGTATAAGCGGCTCCTACTAAAAGGAAAACAATACTCACCTGGACTACAAGAACCAGGATGCAAAGCGAGTTCCCATCCACTACCGGTTTTATTTAACACCTGAGTGAACTTTACATGCTCCTTCCTTTCTCACTAGAACGCCAAGCCAGTACACAAAGAATCTAACTCTGTAACGCGTATGGCGGAAGGCGAAAAGACTTTTCTTGCAATGGCCCATTTTAGCATGCTGCTGCCTATTGAACAATAAAAGGTGAAGGCAGTCGTGGGGTGCGGTGTTCTAATTGCGCGAGCAGTTTCAGTTGGGATATATGTGGCATGCTCTGGCCTCGAGGATTACCCCACTGCTATCGCTGCAGATCCCAGTGCCTTGTTGGAGAGGCGCAATTTTGGGAAACATGAACCTGTTCGATTCGGCACAAGAGAAGCAACAGGCAGACTGTGTCCTTTGCAGCAACCCAATGGGAAATACAAATGCGGAGGAGAAGTATAAGCGGCTCCTACTAAAAGGAAAACAATACTCACCTGGACTACAAGAACCAGGATGCAAAGCGAGTTCCCACCCACTACGGCTTTTATTTAACACCTGAGTGAACTTTACATGCTGCTTCCTTTCTTACTAGAACGCCAAGACAGTGAACAAAGAATCTAATTCTGAAACGCGTATGGCGGAAGGCGAAAAGACTTTGCTTGCAATGGCCCGTTTTAGCATGCTGCTGCCTATTGAACAATAAAAGGTGAAAACAGTTGTGGGGTGCGGTGTCCTCACTGCGCGAGCAGTTTCAGTTGGGATATATGTGGCCCACTCTGGCCACGAGGACTACCCCTCTGCTATCGCAGCAGATCCCACTGCCTTGTTGGAGAGGCGCAATTTTGGGAACCATGAACCTGTTCGATTTGGCACAATAGAAGCAACAGTGGGACTGTGTCCTTTGCAGCAACCCGATGCTAACTATAACTGCTGAATTTCTATGGATTTTTTAGATTAAAATGCTAACGTTGTCATTGAGAAATTCAACTAGAACATTGCTTTAACCTTTGTTTTTTTCCAGTGAATTTCTAAGTTTGTTTTTTAACAAAAACAGATATTTTTATTGCACCTAACTATAACGTTACTTTAATTGTTGTTTTTTTTCAGTCAATTTCTAGGTTTCTTTTAAAATAAATTAATTATTTTTGTGAATGTATGGTAGAATTACTTTATAATGTATGTTCTGTTCCAACTTTATTTTAGTAAAATAATGTTTCTTTTTTATTGTAACAAAACAGGATCTGGTTTATAGTTTGCAAAATCTTAAAATGTAAAATGTGAGAGAGAATTAATCAGATAAATCTTCAATAGAAATTGTTTATATGCTCAGTTAATGTAGCTCTGATATAAAGACGTCACCAGCAATCTTTTTTTGAGGTGTTATTACTCATGCAAGATGATCGTGGGCTTGTATGAGTCCCCCAGAGCAAGTTTCACCTGCAGAGCTTGTAAATGACTCCTGCAAGACTCTTGCGTGAGCACACAAACGCCTACCTCCGCCTGTATATTTCTCCGAATGTTGTGAGAATATGGCGAGCTCAAACACTTAGAATATGTCTCATGGATAACAACCTTGCATTCTTGGGTGTGTGAGTAGAGTGTGCAAACACATAAACCTCTCTGATGAGATCTCTCTCTTAGGCATATTTTCTCCACCCCTCCCTTCTTTTTTGTGATCCCGCAAGAGTCTTGTGAGATTGCAAATGACTTGGGGAATAGATTTCACACTTACTTTCATTATAGTACTAATACTTTTTTATTTCCCACTACTATCGTATGGGGAGAAAGTGGCCTCTCCACTCAGAGCTTTCCAGACTATAACAAGAGTATATAGTAGGGTGTAAGGAGAGACTGGCCTGTCCACTGATGCATGTCCTCAGGGTGACCAGTATACATAGTAATGTGTAGAAAGGACAGCCCTGTTTCATGACACTTTTCCCTCAGATGTTGCATGACCAGAGCAGAGTGTGTAAAATGGATTGCTGCTGAGACCCCTCTCTTGAATGATGGGTGTGTGTAGCAGGATGTGGGGAGGGACTGGCCTCTCTGATGAGACCTCTCTTTGTAATGATGAGTGTGAGTATTAGGGTATTGAGAGGGACTGGGAGCTCCTTTAAGCCCTTTCTCTCAAATGACAGGTGTGCATAGTTGGATGTGGAAAGACTGGCCTCTCTGCTGAGACCTCTTTCTGTAATTATAACTGTGTGAAGTAGGGTGTGGGGAGGGACTAACATCTCCTTTCAGAACTCTCTCTCAGATGACAGTTGTGCATAGTGGGTGTGGGGAACGACTGGCATCTCCTTTCAGACCTCTCTTTCAGATGATGGCTGTGCATAGCAGGATGTGTGGAGGGATTGGCCTCTTTACTGAGACCTCTCTCTGCAATGATAAGTGTGTAGTAGGGTGGGGAGAGGGACTGGCCATTCCTTTCAGATCTCTTTCTCAGATGACAGCTGTGCCTAGTAGAGTGTGGGAGGGACGACCCTCTCCTTTCAGTCCTCTCTCTTAGATGTGCATAGTAGGTTGTGCAAAGGGGCTGGCCTCACTGCTGAGACCTCTCTCTGTAGTGATATGTGTGCATAGTAGGGTGTGGGGAGGGACTGGACTCTCCTTTCAGACTTCTATCTCAGATGAGGGGTGTGCGTAGCGGGGTGTTTGGATGAGCCTTAACTCTACTCCCAAATCTTATCAAACCAATGAGCATAAATATTAGAGTCTGATCAACTCTGTCTCCAGTAAGACTCCTTCATACAGTAACAAGTATTCGTAGCAGAGTCTATTCAAACATCACTAGTCCTTCCTACCTTTAACAATCCCGTGACAGTCTTGAGAGAACATAACTTGAAAAACAAATTAACTTTCTAATCATCACAGTACTTATCTCTTAGACGTTTACTCTCAAAAGCAATCACCACAATATGCATTCCTTCTAAAAAAAAAAAAATTATAAGATACCTGGTGCAATCAGCAATTCATACAAAACATAAATACTTCATTTAGCCAACAGTACATTATACAGACAATAACAATTACAAATAGATATCAGTCAGTTCATCAATACATAAAGAGCAGCGTCTCATTACTGGAGGATAATTTAAAGGACATTAAAAAACATTACAAAAAGAGCAAGAGAAGCGTACAGCAGTACTACACCCACATCAGCATCATGGAAAGCATATTAGCCTAGCAGAAGGCTTACTTATAAGCGAGAATCCCTCCAACCCTTAAGGGGGGCCCAGATATTCTGCCCCAGCTCCCTCAATCTTCTGCCCCTCCGAGAATACAGAGAGAATTCAATGTTATGGATCCCTAGCAGCCTAGACAACCACATCTGAAAAGAGGGATCTGTGGAGTCCTTCCAGCAAGCAGCCAGTAATATTCGAAGAACCGCCACACAAATGAAAACAAAAGCTTCCTTCTCCTTTTTTAAACCCAAGTTGGAGTCTGTTCCCAATATCATCAGTGTAGGGGATAGGATGATTTTAACACATAGCAGCCCCCCCAAAAAATTTCTCAATCTCAGCACAAATCTTACTTAGCGTACTACAATAATAAAACATATGCACCAAATTTGCAGGCCCCTGGAGGCACCTCAGGCATTTATCATCATCCCTTTTTCCCCATTCAAATAACTTAGCTGGGGTGAAATATAGGTTATATAATGTTTTGTAGTGTTGCGCTCTAAGATTTCTAGAGCGAAACAGATTTCCTGCCAGCTGTAGCGTTTTATCCAGATCCACATCTGAATCCCCTAGTTTCAATATCCAGGAGGCCTCAACCTTATCCATGTCATCTTGAATTGTGGATATTAATACTTTATAAATCATACTGATCTTAGTGCCCCCACCCAAAACATACTCAAACATATTGCTTTTACCTACTGGGATAATCCGAGGCCTAATACTTGCTAGGGTTTGAAATATTTTTTACAAACTTAAATTCTTGATTCAGCGGAATTCCAAATTTCCGCTGCACCTCTTCAAAGCTCAGCAAGTTGGTCCCCTCAAAGAGATCCCCTACTCTTGTAATTCCTTGAGACTCCCAAGACGTCCACAACCTATCACTGCTAAGGAAAGGAAAGAGACATGAGTTCCAGAGTGGTGTATAATAGTTATATTTCGGGATTGCCAGCGATTTCTGAATAACTTTCCAAACCCTCCAAAGACTATCCAGTACTTTATACCTTTTTTGTTGTAGAAACGTCTGTCCGTTTTACGCAATAAGAGCCCCACGGCTTCCCTACCTAGCAGCAATTCAAAAATAGATGGGGGACAGACATTCCCAAACGAACAGTCAGACATATTCAAGGCGCAGTCTAGTAGTATCGCCATCTGGCTAAAGAGACACGCCACAAGATAAAATTGAATATTCTGGACAGCTAGGCCTCCTCTCTCTTGCGGTAGAGACAAAAATGTCAAGGATCGTCTTGTTTTCCCATACTGCCATAAAAAGTTTATAAATACTGATTCAATAGATTTTAACACGCTATACCCCACCCTAAGCGTGATCGAACGAAAAAGATATAATACTTTCGGGAGCATATTCATCTTGAGCACATTGGCTCTCCCTATTATAGACAGATGTATGGAGTCTATCCTTTTGAACTCTGTTGACATTGAGTTAACAAGTGGCACAAAATTCTCTTTAATAATCGTCTCCATTACAGGGCTAATCCTGACCCCTAGGTAAATTGCTGAATCAGTGTATCTTCCATCCTGCTTTATTATATTGTTTGAGCAGATTATCTGGGTCTTGTTTTCATTAATAAGATACCCCAAGCACCGACCAAACTCCGAAGTTATTCGGGCAGAAATGGCCGTATCTGGTTCAGTAGTTGTTATAGCCAGGTCATCGCCATATGCCAGCAGCTTGGTTTCAAATCCATTAAACACCACTGGCTTAATACCCTCACACCCTAATATCTTTTGTACCAAAGGATCAATATAGAGGGCGAATAATATTCGCGAGCAGAGGCACCCTTGTCGGGTCGCCCGAGAAATGTATATTTCATCCAAGCCACCACCCATTAACTGAATTCTAGCAATGGGATCAGCATACATGGCTTTAATATTAGGGCCAAATCCCCTCCGTTCCAATATCCCCCATAAATAGTTCCATGTGACGTGATCAATGGCTTTTTCAGCATCCAGAAGGATCATGACGATCCGGCCCCCCGTGACAGCCTGCACATCAAACAGCGTGATGGCCCGTCTTATATGGTCAGTTGTCCCTCGATCCGGGATGAACCCATGCTGCCACGGGGAAACCAAACCACCAATGACCCTTCTCAGCCTATTGGCCAAGACCTTCGCGTCGTTTTTAGTGTCCACATTTATGAGGGATATTGAACGGTACGACTCCGGATCCTCCTTAGGTTTGCCCTTCTTGTGGGATACAACAATATTTGTTTCTTTCCAGGAGACTGGAATTTCGCCTGAACAGATTATGCCACTGAATAAATCCAGCAAAACTGGGGCTATCACTGCCTGTAGGCATTTATATACTTCAAGTGGAATGCTATCTGGCCCTGTGGCCTTGCCTGCCGCTAAATCTTGCAATGCTTCTACCACTTCATTCAGTGCCAGGTCATTATCTAATGCCACTCTTTCCTGTACGGCCAGAATGTGGCCAAATTCTTCAAATGCTAAACTGGCAAACTCTGCCCTATCCTCTTCTTGATAAAAATGTTGATAGAAGTTCTTAAAGACTTTTCTAATATCCTCTGGCTTTGTATACTCCTGGTTGCCCTCATGCACTTTCACTATTGTATTTCTACTAAAGCCCTGCCTAATCCTTAGCACTAGGAGCTTACCTGCCTGCTCTCCCGTCTCATACATCCTACCCCTGTGTGTCTGACAATCATCAGCGCTGCTCTGTGCTACGCACTTATATACTTCCGCCTTAAGAGCCAGTATCTTATGCCGGCTATCATTGGCCTCTTTCCCATCTGTGATATCCCTCATATGTTGCTCCTCTGCCTGTACCAGCTGAGCCATCAGTTTCTCATGCTCCTCTCGAGCTTCTTTCCTCCAGCAAGCAGAAAAACTGATCGTCTCCCCGCTTAATGCCGCCTTAAAAGAGTCCCATACGCAGTTTCAGGAAGCACTATATCTATTTGTATCAAAATAATTTTGGGCCCAGCTCTTTAGATGTTCCACAAATTTGGGATCCACTAACAGTCTCCTCTCAAAAGTCCACTTATAATGAGATCTAGTAACGTTATCACTTTCAAAAGCTAAAACTAATGGACTATGATTGGAGATTACTTTTGGCAATTTCTACTCTCCCCACCTTCGAAGATGATATAAGAAAGTAGTCCAATTTAGTGTACTTCTTAAAGGGGCAGGAAAAATAGGTAAAGCCTGGATTAAGGGGTCCCTTATGCCCCCACACATCCAACAAACTATATGAACTAATTAAAGAGGACAAGGCTCTAAAAACCTTGGGTTTACGGCCGGCATAATTAACATTATTTACACCTGTAAGATCTGCAGATATATTGAAATCACCGCAGACTATAAGGGGACATGGCGGGTTCAGTAATTCTACCTCCAATTTATCGAACACATCAGGTTCATCCTGGTTGGATCCATAGATTGAATACAAAGTTAACCCCACCTCAAGTTCCACAATTGCCCACCTACCCAAAGTATCTGCCAGGGAGCGTCTAGCGCCACCCAAACTACTTTTGGCCAAGATTGCCACACCTCTAACAGTGGACGTCTGTGTGGAACACACCAATAACTCAAACCCCTTCATATTTAACAGATGTTTTTTAGCACAGGGTAGGTGAGTCTCCTGTAAACAGATCACATCTAACTGATTTGAGCCCACAAAATGCCCAAATTTTCACCTCTTGTTCCAGTCATTCAGGCCCCCTATATTTAGTGAACAAATCTTAAGTTTCCCCATCATTCCATTGCCAGAACACCCCTGGCCAATAACTCAATCGAAACCAAATCATTACAAACGATACATACACCCAACCAAAATCAACAATGCACCAGGTACAATCCAATTTTTTCCTCCTTTTAATCCCCTTGCCGTGAAATCCAAACCCCCCTTTCCCCACCGCCCCCCTTCTTCTGTGACCCCCTTTCACCCCACCCCCCAGCTTAGTTCGCCTTACCCCCCCATAAGGACGCTCAGACCTTGGTCTGTGCACGTGATGTGCGCAGTGCTAGTGGACAGTGGATCCTGCAGACACATCCAGAATTAAATTACCATAGACCCTTAAATCTAGAAAAAAACCAATTTCCCAAAACCACTCCATCTTCAGGAACGCTAAAACTCCCCCTCGCCTTTTTTCATACAGACCAGAGACCAGAAAACCACCCCCCTCACTCCTCCCACAATGACAAGCAACAAGTAGATTATTTGCCCAGGGAGTCCAAATATGCCTTTGCTTTCATCTCTGAAGGGAAGTAACGTGTGGCACCCTGGTTGATGACTTTTAGTTGCACTGGATTAACCAAATACGCCTGGATCTTTTTGTCCTGAAAAGGTTTCAAAAGCTGGCTTTACCTCCAGCGCCTTTCTACCGTTATATGGCAGAAGTCGGGCCTTACAAAAAATGAAACCCCACCGCTTGATCTTTTAGCATCTGGCCTAGCTTTATCAGAAATAGACTGCTGCAGGAAGAAGTTTCCGAAGAAAACAAGTATAGCCCGAGGTCTATCACCCTCCTTCGCTGGTGCTCGCAGTTCAAACGGAATGCGATGCACTCTTTGGATTTCTGATGCCCAATTCCACTCGGAAAGGTCCGGAAAAGCTGCCTTAAAAAAGTCGATTATGTAGCCCCTAATGTCAGACCCTTCTAGGCCCTCTTGAACCCCCAGAACTCTTAGATTATTCCTTCTTTGTCTGTTTTCAGGCTCTTCTAGTTTCCATTGTATGTTTTTGATCTGGGCGTAGTGGGCCTCCGCCAGAGTTACAGCATTAGTTGTATCCCCTTCCAAACCCATCACTCTCTCTTCCAAATTTGACACTCTCTCCCATATTAGAAAATGCATTAGAGAGCTTCCTCACCACCCCCTGCATTTTCTCATCCCTGCCTGAGCTTTCCGGCTATCTTGACAAGTTTACTCTCTATGAGCCAGGATAGCCTGATGTATAATATCCAGCGTGGGGGAGAACCATCCATTAGCTCCGGGGTTTTCCTTGCAGATGACCCCGAAAGTGGAGAAGCCGATGAATAGTCCCACGAAAGATCTTTCCTTCCTCTGCTTTTCATGCCATTTTGCCCCATAGATTTCTTAACTGTTGAGGGGTGGTCCTCCTCACTATCCTCGGGGTCTGACTCCAGACTGCTTGCCCCCTGGGAAGTGCTCAAAATGTCATCCGACCACTCCGCTCCCTCCGAGACAGAGAAAAAACAATTGCTGGGCTTTTTCTCAACTTCAGCCCTATTTTTATCTTCCGCAGCAGTAGATTTGCCACTTTCTGTTGCAGCAGCCAAATGCTGCCGGCCTGGATAGACCGAGCACTTGCTTGTCAATTATCCCGTCTCCCTTGCCCCCGGTCCCCTTGTTCCCTTGTTGTCATTTTTACCAGAGTCCTCAAGGGGGGTAGCCGTAGGTACTTCACTTACAACTGAGTCAGTTGCATCAACTGTCTCAAGCAGTGCAACGCTCCCCCCGTTGTCATAGTTTTCTCCATCAGCAGAGGTCAGACCTAAGCTCGTCGGACTCACTCCCTCTTGAACAGCTTGGAGCGCTACTCCAGACGATACCGGACTCACCTCCTTGTCTCTGTTCCCTCTGCCGGCACTGTTTTCACCATTTTCGGCCCCAGCATCTGTAATTTCATTAGCAACCGGCTCCCTAGCTCACTGCAGCAGCTCCACCACAGAGGGACCCGCCAGGCGATTCTTTGTGGCTCCTCCAGCAGAAACTCTGCCTCTTCCTCTGCTTTGCGGGTCTGGCAAACATGGCTGTTGCGGGCGTCGGAGGGAACTTCCCACTGGGGCAGAGTCTACGACGGGTGCGGACATGCCCTAACGCCTTACGGGCGGCTGCTACCGTGGAAACCTTTGGGGGCAGCAGCTCCACCCATCGCAACCTTCGGGGCCATTCCACGATCTTCTCCTGCAAGCCGATACGTCGGACGCCGTAGGTAATTCTCCACATAGCGGACTAGCAAAGGCACCGTTCCAAGCTGATGGGACCGCAAGCAAATGTGAGAGAGCAGCATCTGAGTCCGGGGGGGGGGGCGGGGGGGTCAAAAGCAGGAACCTAGCAGAGTGGATTTCTCTCATTCCAAAACAGGTCTCATTGAAGCAAACGGACCGCCGCCAGCTAGCACCTCCTAAGCGGCCTCCTAAGCGGCTGCCATCTTGGTGGAGAAGTGTGGCTCACTGGTTAGAGGAGGCAGACCTGGAAGCAGAGGTCAGCCCGGGACCAAGGTTCAATTCCCGGCTCGGCGGGGTCTTGAGTCCTAAAATGTCCATGGACTTGACAATTCTCGCTCCAGTGCCTACTCGATTCACGGGTTCACACTCTGCGACTCTGGGCAATAGCTTGCTTAATCTCCACAACGGCCCCTCGCGGCGGGATGCCTGGCTTTCACCTTGCGGATACCCTGCGGGGGTTATCTCACAGGGGAATACCAGGACGGGTTCCCTAAGCAAGCGCTTAGAAACCGCTCGGTGATTTGCGCTATATAAATCCCTGTACATTTACATTTACATTCACATTTGCCCCCCACCACAATATTCATTCCTGCGTGTATTGAGACTTCATCTACTCCTTTTTACTATTTGCAATCCTGAGAGTACCAAGAGATCATAAAAATTTGTTAAAAACAATATACATTTATTTTCTTTACAATAGTAGTCCCTTAGACACCTCCTCTCTAAATCTAACGGGGACAGCATGCTTTTCTGCTGACCCCCTTACATAGCTTTTTTATTTAATTTCCGCAACAACTCTAATTTTCCACAGTAAACAGTAATGGCGGCCATTTCATTTCTTAAATTCCAGTAGCCAGCCAATCAGAATGCTCACTCTCGCTCCCTCAAGAGTGCGAAGACTCATGGGAAAAACGGGCCTCTCAGCCAATCACATGGCGCCATTTTTTATTTCGGGCTCTCGCCGGACGCCCGCAGGATTCTCCCGAGCCCAACTGCCAAATATACAATTCTTTTTTACCCTTAGGGGCATATTCACAGGGACACATCGCCGAGTTATCGGCACTTTATCACAGCCAAAGTGGCGATAAATGTATCGTCCCATTCACAAGCTGGTGCTAACAGCCGATATTACCAGTTTAACTGCAATAGCAGCCACCAAAAACATCGCCACAGATGACCCCGGCAGCTATCGCTAATCAGATGCAGAGTAGGCATTCCTGTGCAAAAAGCTGCAACAACACCACACCGCAACATTCTCAATGACCTGCCAGATCTGCAATAAGATTCCTGGTGTAAAGTCAGACGGCAAACTGCACCAGAAAAGAGAGCTCAGCCCAGAGTCACACCTGAAGATCAACAGAACCCATGGAGCTACTGATCATGCAGCTCGGAGCCCCAACAGGGCCACAACACCCACCGCCACCACCCGCAGGCCCACCTGCCCCCCGGACCACCACAGAGACAGCACAGACTAAGATAGCGGACTTTCAGGAAACGCACCAGCCTCACAGACTTAACACCAGGGAATGTCATTGCCAACTAGATGTTCAAAAGGAAAACCATCCTCATCCTGACCATCATTGCCCACAGGCTGACGGTACCAACACAGCGGACAACCAACATCCCACCTCAGACAAAGCTGCTGGCTGTACCTGTTGGCATCTGGTACCTTCCAACCAACAACCGCCAGCGACGGAGGAGCCTCACAGCCAGCCCTATCAAAGTTCCTCACACCTGTCCTGGATGCCATCATCATCTTGGTACCTGAGTACCTATACTTCCCCCAAACTGCGCAGTAACAGCTGGAGACCAAGCAAGGCTTCTATGCCATAGCTGGCTTCCCGCACGTGTTAGGGCAATTAACTGCACACATATCCTATTTGTGCCCCCCCTGCCGACACTGCACACAATTACCCCAACAGAAAGCACAAGCATTCCATCAATGTGCAGGCAATAGTGGACCACCGGGGACTCTTCACCAATGTGGTCGGCAACTACCCAGGCAGTGTGCATGATTCCTAAATCATCCGACATTCCATAATCAACCAGCGCTTCCAGGATGGCACCTACGGAAATGCACTGCTAATTGGTAAGTACCAAATGAACACACCACTCACCTCAACTCCACAATTATGCAAGTCACAACTCTGGGAATGCACATGTTACAAACTCACATACAATATGCCAAACAACATGCCCACCCACCATACACAACAGCACAACGTACTGCGGTAACCTGGGCTAGCCATGTACATGAGCCATCAATGGCATGGCACCTCAGCCACACATTAGCAGAATGTGGGGAGAGGTGGGAACCAGGCATGTGCAAAGGAGGCAAGTGACCCATGAATGAGAATGTACACAATGCCAAGTGTGGCATGGATGTGCTGGACAGACTGCAAAATGCAGACCATACACATATCCATGTCGACATACACTGCTGGTGGGGGTAGTGTAGTGGACAGTGGACGCAACCAAGTCACCCCAGCCAGTGGGGAAGATTGCGGAAATGTAGCTTGTTACGTCCCCCAGTAAGCGTGTGTGGAGTGGGCTGGCCTGGCGTACGCCAGGCTAGCGTAGGGGTGTGAATTAAAATCACGTAGCCCTGGGCATGGTTCTCTTCCAGAATGGCCAACGTGTCTGCCATGGCGGCGCCTTTCACCCTGCCACGAGGCCAATGCCATGAGCGGCGGTGCCGGGGATCCTGTGCACCTGCCACAGCCCGGGCTGCTGGTCCCCGAACCAGTCTTGTCCGCACCTGCACATCCAGGCCTCACTGCTCACCTGCCGACACCCGCGTATGTCACTGAGGTAGAACCACGTGCCGGTGCAAGCTCCAAGCCCAAGGCCCGCGACCTTGGCAGCATCCTCTGATCATCACAGCCTCCGCGAGCAAGGCCCGCAGTACTCCTTTCTCGTTGACGTAGTCCACCGGCATACACAGCGGACAAGTAGGTCACACATTTGGAAATGAGTCTTGATTACACAATGGCAGAGTACATATTTTATGGCAGAGTTTATATCACTATACTCCCTTCGATGTGGTGCCACCAACTCCGTGCATAGCATTCCAACCACACATGTCTGTGGGACCTTGCTGACTTCTGCCTTCAGCCTACACTGTGGTCTAGCAGGCCTCACAACAATCCAATACAGTCCGTACCAAGCAGGACACAGCATCGTCGCTGGGTTTACACCCGCTCAGCTCTGATGCCTCTACCTCCATCAACCACGAATCATCTCCACATAGCATTTCAAGAGTTCCAGGAGGAGCTGGCTGAACAGTGGTTGACCCGCACTGACCGCTGCCTCCGGCTTACACTGCAGTCAAGTAGGTCACACATTTGGGCCTGAGTCTTGATTTCTTCATGGCAGAGTTTATATCACAGTACGCTAGGAGAGGAGTAAGAGGAAGATGCGGTCAGTCCGGAGGAAAAAAGGATCTCCATTATGGAGGTGATCGAACACTACCAACAACTGCACTGGTACCACTAACTCTGTGCATCGCAAGCCAACGACACGTAACTGTGGGCCACTGCTGACCTCTGCCTCCGGCACACACTGCAGTCGAGTAGGTCACACAATTGGAACTGAGTCTTGATCTCTTCATGGCAGAGTTCATACCATTGTACAGGCCTCATCGCAGACTGCATCCCCTTCCAGCTCTGGTGCCACAGACTCTGTGCCCCGGATGTCATGGACACTCTCTGGTTGAACTTTGGTGGTGTCTGATTCTATGGCCTGGGGTTTTCTTCATCATCAAGTAGCTGATAATGACATGGTGGTAAAAAGGAGCATGTAGCATTCTACTCCTCCATTTACCTGTTTCTGCTTGCTTCTGCTCTCTGCATCGAGCCCTGGAAGGACACCTTCCACTGTCCTCTGTAACACTCCGAGACATTCTCCTTCGACATCAACGAGGACCAGCTCAGCTCTCGTGGCCCTACCTCAGTGCACCGCAAGTCATCGTCCCATGGCAGTGTGCCTGTGTCGGCCGCAGTGCATCTGGGGCCACTAACTCTGTGCAGCTCAAGTCGTAGAACCTTGCTGTTTGAACTTTGAACTTCTGATTGTTGGATCACTGTTGTAGTTTTTTCCAGCACCAACCAACCCCTGAGGGGTGGCTTACACTACCCAACACCCATCCAGCACAGGCGTCACTGGACATGTGACCCTGGCAATAAAAGGTTCCACAAACTATCTTAGTGTGTCCATGTGGTCATTATGTATGCATGAGGGACCCGGGCCACACCACATTGCATTGTGCTGTGTACAGCGGGTGCAACCTTGTCACCTCAGGCAGTGGGGTAGACCTGGGACATGTAGCTGTGTCCTACCCCCCTGTAAGCATAAGCGGAGTGGACTGGCATACGGCAGTACAGCGTAGGGGTGCGGTTATTCAACTCAAGGCTCTGGGCGTGGTTAAGTTTCGGCCTTGCCAAGGCAGTAACTATTGCGTGTGTCTCTGTTGAAGTGTCTGCGACACCAGTCCCGCAATAACAATGTTGCTATGTAGCATGCCCCCAGAGTGCGGGCTCAGCCGAAGGGGTAAATGAGGGAATGCAAACCCGCTCGGGGACAGGGATCAGACATGTCAACTGTTGTGTGTGGCGCTATTACCGCAACATAAGCCAAAGTTCTACCCTCAACCACATGGCGAGTTCAGCCAGGCATGAACTCTACATCTGTGTCCGCCCTATCCTTACCATAGGCTTACACACGTGTGGCCGCCCACCTTCAACACGCC
Source organism: Lissotriton vulgaris (assembly GCF_964263255.1). Taxonomy (NCBI): domain Eukaryota; kingdom Metazoa; phylum Chordata; class Amphibia; order Caudata; family Salamandridae; genus Lissotriton; species Lissotriton vulgaris. The sequence goes on from NC_141685.1 coordinate 1,309,051,757, forward strand.
TTCTACCCACAATCAACAGATCTTTGCTACTGTGGTTTTTGTATGGGACAGAACTCAACTATTGTTAGAAATGTACGGGGCAAAAAAATATGCCCATGTGATGTCAACAATTAATGGTTATATGTGACCACATCCGAACCTTGAATCTACTTTACACTACTTTATTCCTCACTAAGCATTTACCATTTACCTTCCCTTTCTTTCACCTCACCCTGGGCACAACACCGATTTATTTAAAGCATTATTTATTTGAAATGTAGAGATATGAGGATGTGAATAAACAACATCACTCATTTAAGTTGTATTTCTAGTCTTTTGTATAAAACCTTGTAATAATTTAAGTTTTTTGGTGTATTTTTGAAATAATCTAGTCTGGGACCCTTATCTATGTAACCTTCAACACACAACATCACTGTGTCATTGTCAGGCTTGTGGACATGCGCAGACATGCATGACAATGTTGTGCCGTAGGGGTGCAAGTGATGCAACTGCGCTGCGCACACTAGTGAATAGGCTCGGGGGAGAGAGGAGCAGCAGTGAGGCTACTTAATACATATTGATGCTGCTCATTTGTAACAAGCAGTACATGTCATACAGGAATCACTAAGTCACACATATCACACACCAATGAGCCAGTGAGCCTTCCAACACAGTACGTGCATGCAGTACGAAGTATTGACTCATGTCTCTCTGCATTGTCAGAGGATGCACTCTGTGCTTGGATGATGACACCCCTCCAAGGCCCGAACACACAGACCCAGAGGCAGTCCAATTTGGCCAACGAACGCACCAGGGGCATCGTGGAATGCACATTTGGCCTGTTGAAGTCACGTTTCAGGTGCCTGGACATCATAGGTAGAAGGCTCCTGTACAGCCCAGACACAAGTGCCAGATGTACCGAAAGATGATGAGGAAGATAAGGCAGGTGGACCACACCCCACTGCAGCCGCAGCAGGAATAGCCCATAGGAACACCATCATTGACAATTTCTTCACATGAGCACGTCACATTGTGACAGTCCTTAGCAATCATGGGACAGTACAAAATGACCACAGGCAAATCAGGTGCAAATAAATGCATTCCAAGACACATTCCCTGAGTGCATGCCACTCATCTGTACAAGCACATCACTCAGACAAGTGTGAGAGCGACATGTAGTGCTAACAATTTTATAATTTGTTAATGGATGGTGGGTGTGTCACCTCTGTGCAGAGAGGCTGTGTAGGGTGTCACGTATTCAAACTGCCAGTTCTGTGTGTCACAGTTAGTATGGAATCCCACTTTTCGGCGTTTCACAGGTGTCCCAAATCATTCCATATTGACTGTCATTTGTGACCTACAAGTTACAACAGGACTTCATTTGGGGTCAGATATGTACCACCATGATGCAGGTTTGCACTCCATGACTCAAGTCCTACAACATGGGCAACATGTACTGCCCCTACATTTGTCCATGCTTTCATAATTGATTGATCATGGACATGACACGTCTGTGTGCAGGAGGTGTTGATTATCCCTCTGCAATGTGAAGGGGAGATGCAGTTTCAAAGTGTGTTCCATGTATGTTTACGCATTGGTGCAGTTTACATACAGACTGCACGTCAATGTACATTATGACTGTTTGTGAAGCGATGCCTATTTGATACGGGACAATGGTAATTTGTTCTACATCACAGATGTGGGTTGTGCTCGTACATTGTCATCTCACCGTTTTATAATTCTGCTTTTATGGTGCATTTTCCCGCATGACGCGTGGGAATTGCAGGCCTGTCGCTGGTTATTGCTAATTTTTGTATCGCGATTGGCCTCATTGCTACTATTTTCGCGTTTGTGTTTTGCATTTTTTCGGTGTCGCGTTAATTTTAACGCGGTCATTTGACGCGTAATCATGTCACTATCGCATGGTACCGCCGTGTTGAGAATACAACGTTAACACGGCGTTATTTTCCCACGATAGACTGCGATGTGAAGAGTTGCGTTGAGCTAATTTTGCGGTAATTATCACATGTTCTTGAGAATATCCCCCCTAATATCTTAAAAACTACTGAACAGATTTACACCAAATTACAATAAGCACAATCTGTGGACCAAGATCTAGCTTTCTGTCAAACTTGGTGTAATTCTGTTCAGCATTTTTTGCTTAAACCTGACTTAAAGAAGTGTATGGAAAATGCATGGAGATTTTACGTTTTGGGACCCCCCTCCCCCCTTTTTCTTGGTTTCCGCTGAATGGATCACCCCGAAACTTTCCAGGAAGGAGATAAAGTGGATGATGTTTTTTTGTAAAGTTTGGTAGAGATTTGTCAAAGGGGGCCAAAGTTATTAGCAAACCTTAAAATGCTCCATCTATGGAAAAGCAGACCTTACTTTACTTACCAACTGGCAGCGGCAGTAGTTTAAAATATATATATATGTTTTGGGGGGACCCTAAACCCCTTTTTTTCTTTCTTTTGGTGCGGATCCTCCAGCCCTCCTTTTTAATCCACTATCCTCCCTTTACCTCTACTTTCCCCTGAAACCTAAGAAACCCTTGCACCCCTGAAATCTAAATAACAAAACACATAACTCCTTTAATTCCACCTGCCCCTGAACCCTAAAAAACTGATAAGCCCTTTACCTCTACCCATCACTGAACCCTAAAAAAACCTTACACCCCTTCACCTCTATCCACCCCTGAACCCTAAAAACCATTCTCCCTTTACCTCTACCCACCCCTGAACACAAATATGCCCTACCCTACTTTACCTATACTCTTCCCTAAACCTTAAAAAACCTGTATCTCCTTTTACCCCCTAAACTCAAAAACTGTACCCTCCTTTGCCTGTATCCTCCATTACCCTTACCCAGCCCTAAACCCTTCCCCTTCCTTTAACCCAAGTTATATATTATTTATGCAATTTAAAAACAAAAACTTAACAGTGTGGTAAAGTACCAAAAAGGGACCTGCATGGTACTTACCTATGGGTGAAAGTCCGAAGGAGTAAAGGCTGCATACCCATCTCTGCATGTTAAAAAACGTATCTGTGACAGTATCCTGAAAAAGATGAATACCATATCCATTACCAAAGTCCTTGTAACTGATTAAAAAGAGATTATATTACCTGTGCCTAAGCGTGTGTGAAGATTATAGCAATGCAAAGCAGCATGAACAAGAAACACCAGTGGAGAGATACCCTTAGAGCTTGGAAGGACTTGATGGAATTGATACCTCCCTGGAACGTACAGAAAATGAACAGCCAAGTAAACGTTTGTCCTTCTCCATTTTTTAACATAACTTTAGGCCCAATTGAAAACTCTGCTTTTTGGGTGTAATATTGCTTAATTTCAGTAATTTCACATTATGCTTATTAAGGGAAATTCCCCAAATTACTCTATTACATGAAATGAAATTGCAATTTATAAAGCACCCTACTACTCGAAGGTTTCTGGGCGCTGAAGATTTCTGGCAGAAAAGCGAAAAGGACCTGACCAGGAAGGACAATAGGCAAATTATGTGATGCATCAGTAGGTCCATACCTTTTATTATTAAACAGCCGTGGCTTAAAGGCCTTTCGGAAGGTCAATACGTTTGTTATGTTTTTTTAAGTTCAGGGCCATGGAATTCCATAGTTGTGCAGTTGCCACGACGAGGCTTATGCCACCCCAAGTAGCTTTCTTAACTTTGAGAACAACCAATTTGGCCAAGGATGAAGATCTTAGTGATCTTGAAGGTATATACCACTGGAAACACTGCCCTATGGATTCAGGGCTCTCAAGGTGCAGGGCCTTGAAAGCTATACAGAGAGATTTGAACCAGAGGCATAACGTGAACGGCCTGAGCATGAGTGACTGTCTTTTGCTATGCTGGTGTTTGTTGTGCTATCTTTTAGAGCAGAAGGCGTCATCTCATCCAAAATGGACACAAGAATGCATTTTGCACTAAAATGTAGCAGAAAATGACGGGCTTACATTTTGCATAAGTACGCATAATTTTGCATAATTTTTCACATACTTTTTTCGAAATTTAGCATGGATACGCAATTTATGCAACTTTTGAACACTGCGCCATAACTTGAAACACTCTTCGACATCTTTCAGTTAATCACCTTTTTTGTTATCTGTTTACATTTTTTATTTTAGCCTGTACATCACCCAGAGACCAGATAGGCACTGGGCAGGCCTCAGTGGCGGTTCTTCCATGGGGGCGTTTGGGCGCCGCCCCCCCTGCTTTCTCGCCGTGCGAGAAGAAGGCAGAAACAAATGGTAGGTATTTATTTATAACTACCATTTGCTTCTGCCTGCCCTTCTCGCACGGTGAGAAAGCAGTCAGCAGAACTTCCTGGTTACTTGAGCCTCAGGGCAGGGGAGAGTGGCTTGGGGGAGTGGCTTGCCCACTGTTGTTAATACTGACTGTTTGGACAGCCTGAGAGGCTGTCCAAACAGACAGTATTATCAACAGTGGGCAAGCCGCTCCCCCAAGCCTCCTCCCACTCTCCGTTCTGCAGGATGCAGACTAGGAGAAATGACGCGGTTAGGGCAGCCGGCCGAACCAATCAGTGCCGGCTGCCATGGAGGGGAGGGAGGCTGCTGCAGCCTTCAGTGATGAGAGCCCACACCACGTCAGACGCAGCGGCGGCATTCAAAATCCAGGACGGCGGGAGTCTGCAGTCTCGGGACTCGAGTCGGGAGTCAGCGCGGGAAGCCAAGGTAAGTTTTTTATATTTATACTGTATTTTTAATGCAGTTCGACCACTCCTTGTTATAGAAAGTCAAAGCTTCCCAGGTCCAAGCACGGAGCTGATCTGGGCAAGGATTTTGCTTTGCATTGTGCTACACGTAGTCTTGATTTTATAATAACTTAAACGTGACTACCAGTGCCACACTGCATTGCAAATAGTTGATTTACATGTGTTACCCGCAAGTGTCTTGAGAGCTTTATGCTGTGCTGTTGACTGAAATAGACTGGTTGAAGGTGTCGCACATAACGCGGGGACATTATACAGCTTTTGTTATATTTATACTGTATTTTTAATGCAGTTCGACCACTCCTTATTATAGAAAGTCAAAGCTTCCCAGGTCCAAGCGCGGAGCTGATCTGGGCAAGGATTTTGCTTTGCATTGTGCTACACGTAGTCTTGATTTTATAATAACTTAAACGTGACTACCAGTGCCACACTGCATTGCAAATAGTTGATTTACATGTGTTACCCGCAAGTGTCTTGAGAGCTTTATGCTGTGCTGTTGACTGAAATAGACTGGTTGAAGGTGTCGCACATAACGTGGGGACATTATACAGCTTTTGTTATATTTATACTGTATTTTTAATGCAGTTCGACCACTCCTTATTATAGAAAGTCAAAGCTTCCCAGGTCCAAGCGCGGAGCTGATCTGGGCAAGGATTTTGCTTTGCATTGTGCTACACGTAGTCTTGATTTTATAATAACTTAAACGTGACTACCAGTGCCACACTGCATTGCAAATAGTTGATTTACATGTGTTACCCGCAAGTGTCTTGAGAGCTTTATGCTGTGCTGTTGACTGAAATAGACTGGTTGAAGGTGTCGCACATAACGCGGGGACATTATACAGCTTTTGTTATATTTATACTGTATTTTTAATGCTGTTCGACCACTCCTTATTATAGAAAGTCAAAGCTTCCCAGGTCCAAGCGCGGAGCTGATCCGGGCAAGGATTTTGCTTTGCATTGTGCTACACGTAGTCTTGATTTTATAATAACTTAAACGTGACTACCAGTGCCACACTGCATTGCAAATAGTTGATTTACATGTGTTACCCGCAAGTGTCTTGAGAGCTTTATGCTGTGCTGTTGACTGAAATAGACTGGTTGAAGGTGTCGCACATAACGCGGGGACATTATACAGCTTTTGTTATATTTATACTGTATTTTTAATGCAGTTCGACCACTCCTTATTATAGAAAGTCAAAGCCTCCCAGGTCCAAGCGCGGAGCTGATCTGGGCAAGGATTTTGCTTTGCATTGTGCTACACGTAGTCTTGATTTTATAATAACTTAAACGTGACTACCAGTGCTACACTCCATTGCAAATAGTTGATTTACATGTGTTACCCGCAAGTGTCTTGAGAGCTTTATGCTGTGCTGTTGACTGAAATAGACTGGTTGAAGGTGTCACACATAACGCGGGGACATTATACAGCTTTTGTTATGTCAGCCTTGAGTGGAGAGCGGGTGCCAAAACAGGACAATAAGATATGGACTTTTCTCCACCGCCAATTTTACGCCTCTCCAATTTTAAATGTCACCAGCCGCCACTGGCAGGCCGTCATGCCTGCACAAGCATTTTCGGTCGCTGTTCCTAAACAGAGGAGTGTATCTAGCACTTCGTTCACAGAAATAAAATCTTTTGTCAAGTATCATAGTGCTTACTCCAGCCAAAGACCTACAGGTGATTGAACAGGCACTTGGCTCTGCACAAGTTGTAAAACATTGTTCCGTAAAGCTGCTTCTCTCAATGCAATTTTGATAAAAACTTGTATGCTACAATAAAATCCACAAATCGCAAAGATAGAACTAGTTTGCCCAGCGGAAATGAGCACAAGCCTTGTCAGTCTTATAAAATAAAGGGGCATATTATCTACAAATGCCAATAAATATCGCTAACCGCGTTTAGCACGGTTTTATTTATTGCCGGCTGTCGCTGGATTTTATTGCCCGGTTAGCACGTTATTAACAATGCTTATCACCAGGGCAATAAAAATTCCAGCGATAGCAGCGTTTTGGGGGATATCGCTGGAAATCCAGCGATATAAGTACAGAAATAAGGAAATCCTTGTAGATACGCCATGGTGGACTTAGCCTGACGATCCACCTCCCATTAAGAGGATGGCTAAATCAGGACAAACTACATCATCTGGGTGAGGAAACAGGGAACTGGCTCTGAGAAAGAAAGAATCCAAGTGGATCATCGAGCTCGAGACTAGATTCCTGGGAGGTCATAATCTGGATGAGGAATTAGCAACCAGTCTTTATGAAGATTGATTACTGTTTATTTGTTTGTTTTTTATTTTTATTTTTTTTATTTTATTTGTCACGAACTTCAGTTACACAGCTCCAAGACTACAACCTCACGGGCCGGCTGCATTAGGCTCAATTCAGCTTATACAATAGACACATCTGTACACAGCCCATCAGCCGACAACCCGGAGTCCGTTGGCGTAGTCCTCGGAGGAGCTGTCCAATACACCGTCACCATCGCCAAATAGATCGTAGTGTACAATTATCAAGTGTGTTTTCATCGTTTTTTCTCCCATCGTACGTCCCTACACTCCCTTCCCTGCCATTCTACAGTGTAAGTGGGTAACAATCGTGTTCGTGACAATACTAAACTAAAACTAACCCCCAACTCATTAAATGGTATTGTCTCACCTCCACACCCTCCCTCCTTGCGCTCACCATGTATAAGAAAGGTGTATGTGCCTAAATGACACCCAGATCAGTTTCACAGCTACCCCTATACTAAACGTGTCTCCAAGTTATGTCTGTCCCCTGTCTTGGCTAACCCCTCTAAATACCTTTCCCCGCTTCTATACTCTAGACCTCACCTGAGAGTTCCGAGCAACTACATTTCGCCCCCTCAACTCTAGACAGTACTTGTGCTACTCTGCACCTCTATCTCACCCCATAGAGCCATCACTGTGCCTGGTGTGCAGTCATCTTAATGTTCCAGGTCGTTGTCTGCTTGCTGATCCTGCGCCCCCGTCTCCAGATTGTCATATTCCTCTCGCTCCCTCCCAGTAAGGTAAGTTTAGTATAGTGCCCAAAAGTTTTTAGGGTGACTCTTGGGGGGTAGCAGTTCACTGTAAGTCTCCGCTTGAGTGTTACAATACAGCATATCTCGCGCCCATCTGTTTCTGGTTGGAAGTGGACCCTCACCCAGCAGTGCGCCACCACTCTCTTAGCCATTAACATCCCAATGTCCGTAAGCCTGCGAATTGCGACTGGAAGCCGCTTGGAATTACCAATGAGCGCCAAGCCCGGATCCGGAGGGAAGTCCACTTCCAGGATTTTGCTCATTTCCGAGAAGACGTCACTCCAGAAAGATTAGATGCCCAGACAGTTCCATGCCAAGTGCATCAAGTCAGCGTTGGCAGCATGGCAGCGCTCGCATTCTGTTGTTTGCCTTAGTCCGTATCTGTGAAGTCTCTCCGGGGTGTAGTACACCCTTCGCTGAATTTGGAATGGATTAGCTTGTGCCGGCCATTTAGCGATATCCGCTTGTGCTTTTGCAGCAGTATCGCCATGTCCTGTCATCTAGCGTGGTCTCCAGGTCTCTCTGCCATGCCAGCCTTGCTTTCATGAGCTGATGCTCTCCTTGGGCCCTAGCCACTCTATACAGATTCGTGAGAAGTTTCCTAGGCTCCTTGGCCTTGATCACGTAAGTCAATTCTGGGACATCCGGGGGCTCCGCCATGTCCGGACCTAGCAGCTCCGAAAGTGCACTTCGCGTCCTGTGGAATTGGAATCGTTGTAGCATAGAGATTCCACTGCGATCGCCGCGCACTTGATTCCAGGTTTTGACCACGCTATCCTGAAACAGGTCACCTGCTCGGTTAAGACCTAATTTCTTCAACTCACTCGAAACACCCTTCTCACCCATAGGTGGGAGCCAGAGCATCCATTCCAATGGCATATCTTGGGAGTATAGTAGCGCGCCCCCTTATCGTTGCATAAGCGAGTGCCACGCATGGTTAGTAGCAGTTATGGAGTCTAGCACTCCGGTTTTGCGGTTCAGGGGCAAACAGATCGTGGCCGGGAGTGACTGCGGATGCGCAAAAAGTCACTCGATACGAGCATGCGGGATCATCTTGTCCCCGTGTACCCAGGTGTGCAGGTGCGACGCCTGAGCTATTCTTTAATAGAGTTCAAGGTCCGGGCTGCCAGACCTCCCAAGCCGTAAGGCAGAGTGAGTGTAGACTGCTTCCCCGCCCAAGCTAGGCTGATCATGAGGCTCGTCAGTCGCTGAAAAAAAGCCTTAGATAGCACTATTGGGATAGCGTTGAAAAGGAACAGAAAGCGCGGCAGGACCACCATCTTCATGATGGCTATGCGACCCATCAGAGTGAGAGGCAATTTACTTCAAACCGCTATGTCATCCTCCAAGTTGCTAATCGCTCGATCGTAGTTTTGGCCGATTAGCAGATCCGGGTCCGTGTGTATTTGTATTCCAAGATACCTGATCGGTTCCTCGGACCACTGGAGGGGGTATTCCGTTTCCACCTGCCTGGTCACAGGCGTAAGAGGGAAGACAATGGATTTTGCCCAGTTGACTTTTAGACCGGAGAGTGCACCAAAGTGAACAACTTCTCTCAGCAGCGGGGGGAGGTTCGTCGCGGGGTCGTGCACATATAGCAACGTATCGTCGGCGTACATTGAGACCACTATTTTGTAGTTCGGAAACCGTATGCCCTTATGGCTGTGGTATTCTCTCAGGGCACAGGCCAAGGGTTCCGCCGGCAACGCATACAGCAAAGGAGATTAAGGACATCTCTGGCGGGTGCCTCTGCCTATATAGAGTGGTTGTGAAATCGCTTTGCCAACTCTCACTCTGGCTGATGGCCCTTGGTAGAGTGTGCTCCCCCTCTGTATGAAGGATTCCCCAATTCCCATTCGCCGTAGGACCTGCAAGAGGAACGGCCATTCCACCGAGTCGAACGCTTTTTCCATGTCAAGAAATATAGCCACCGCTGGCACGTCCTGCTTGACATGTTGAATAGTCCCCAGCACCGTCCGTATATTATAAGTCAAATTCCTACTGGGGATAAACCCTGCCTGCTACGGGGCAACCAACTCGGGGGCCAGCAGCGCTAATCTGGTCGCTAGAACTTTAGCGTACAGTTTAGTGTCTACATTCAGTAGTGACAGCGGTCGGTACGATCCGCATTCGTCACGCGTCTTACCCGGTTTAAGTATTGTGACAATAATGGCCTCTCTCATGGAGCTAGGCATACTTCCCTGGATGCAGATTTCACTCATCAGAGTGGAGATATGAGGTAGCAGCTGCTACCTCATATCTCCATACCTCCAGAAACATTTTATAAAAGTACACTGTCAGCCCATCTATGCCAGGCGCGCTGCCCGATCTCATTGAGGCCAGTGCGTCCCTGATTTCGTCTTTTTGTATAGGATACATGAGGAACTCCCTTTGGGAGTCCGTGAGGTACGGCAACTTGATATGCTCTAGGTAATCAAGGATTTCAGCTGTCAGATCTCCGCTCTTCGAGGAGTACAGTTCCGAATAATAATCTCTGAAGATGGTTGCAATATCCGCTTCAGCGGAGGCGCTGCGCCCATCCGCATCCTTCATTCCTGTGACTAATGATTTCCCTCTTCTACCTTTAAGAATGTTAGCTAGTACAGAGCCAGGTCTTTCACCTTCTCCATATGTGCGCCCAGTGGCATACTTGCCCAGGTGCTGAACCTCCCTATCCACTTCATCATGATACTCTGCTAGGTGTTTTTTAATTTCCTCCTCCGTGGCCTCATCCAGCCAACACCGTTGCTGTACCTCAAGGGATTGCAGCTGCCTTTCTTGTTCCGTCAACCGGCGCCTTATCGCCTTCAGGACGCTAGAATGCTTAGACATCGCAATGCCTCTTATGTAAACCTGAACGCCTCCCACACAGTTTGGAAGTCCTCCACCGAGCCAACATTTAAAAAAAAAAATTCTCTTGACTCTACCAATTCGCCGTGAAAAACCAGGTCCAGAAGCACATATGGCGGAAAGCGCCATGTAAAGGGGGGAATAATCTTCATAGGGGCCTCCAGTATCAGAAGTATAGGGGAATGGTCAGACAACGTGCGCGGTAATACCGTGCATTGCCGGACGCTTCTGTTCGTGCACGAGGTGGCAAACCAATAGTCTATTCTCGTGTGCACACCGTGGTAGGCTGAGTAATGCGTGTACCCCCCCGGACCCGCATTTCTACTTCTCCAGACTTCTTCCATGTCTAACACTAACAGTCTGGCTGCCAGCATCTGTGCAGATGCCGACGGTCTGCGAGGCGGTCCAGTAGACCTGTCCACGTCTGGGTTCAATGTCAAATTAAAGTCTCCTCCCCAAAGTATTTGGGGTGCGTCATATGTACTGATTTTGGCCGCCAGAGTTTCATAAAAATCTGGGGCATCGTAGTTAGGACCGTATGCGTTGACAACCAGCAAGTCCAACCCCAAACCCTTACATGTCGCTATAACGTATCTGCCGTCCGGATCAGCGCTCAGAGTATGTAAAAGGAGTTTCGAACCCGGGTTCACCCATGTAATGACCCCCCTGGTGTGAGTAGTGAATCCAGCTATCGCTACGTTGCCCTCCAAACCCCTACTGTGAAGCATACCACTCGATAGTGGCAGGTGGGTTTCCTGTAGCAGCGCTATGTCTATGTTATGTCTTTTTAAGTAGCCCAACACCTTCCTTAACTTTCTGAAGTCATTCAGCCCCCTGACATTCCATGTAAGTGCCCGTATAGTGGATGGCTGTGTATGTTTCTGCATTCTCGTTGTGTTAGACATTATGATGGGTCACATTGATCGTGCCTGGCGCAGTGTCCGTAAGAGGTAGCCTGCCAGGTGAGGTGTACCATGTGGCTAATGTGCTGTGAACATGGACCATTCCGCAGTGAGCCAGTAGTGAGTGTGGAGACCAAAGACAATATGCATACATCCCAGAACAATAACGCCTCTCTCTCCCCATAGGACCCCCTCCCCCCACAGCAGAACAACCCCAACTCGGCCTAGCATGAAATTCCTTCCCCCCCCGAAACTTTCCTGACCCGTGCTGGTCCCCGCAGGAACCCATAGTCCATACAGCGCTAGGGCAGAGGTCACCAGAATTAGAACAAGTAACAATTGCAGTTTAACAGTTCTCTCAAACCTGCTCCTAGCACCATCACCCCGTACTAGGCGTGGGCGGAAAATCCGTTCCGCTCGCGGATTTTGCGGATTTTCGGGAAATCCGCAATCCGCGAGATTTGCGAATTTCCCGCAAAATCCGCAAATCCGCGAGCAGCGGATTTTGCTCGCACTGCTCGCACTGTTCGCGTGAGTTCGCGCCCCGCGAATAAGTGCAAAATTGCAGAAATACGATTTTAGCAAAACTGAAAGTAACTACTTACCAGGTTCAAAAGTTCAGGCTCATCATTAGTAGCCATTTCCTGGAGTGCTTCCTGAGGGGCCCCTCCAGAGTTCAGTTGCCAGTTGAAACTAGTATGTGACCCTGCTCTGAACCTCAGAATAGTTACACATATGCCACAAAGGTCCTGAATTACAGCTAAGGGAGACAAGCAGGAGCCAGGCTGGAAGTTAAAATCCATTAATCAGCCCCTAATTCATTATTGTCAGTTGGGGCAGGGCAGGTGTTGTAACTAATTTTGCAACAATGAAAGCACTTAGCAAGTGCAAAAGATCACTAATCAGGGCGCACTAAGGAAGCAGGTGCCAGCTAAAAAAATATTCTGTGACACATGAATCAGCCCCAAATTAATTCAGGTCACTTGAGGCAGGGAAGGTGTGCTTTGCTTTGCCGAAAATAATGTACACTGGACAACCAGAGGGTGTGGTGATGAAACAGAGGGTGGCATGGGTGGGCCAGAGGGTGGCATGAGTAGTCAGAGAGTGGCAGTGGTGACAGAGAGTGGCAGTGATGAAGAAGAGTGTCCCAAACAGGCTGGACACGTAGAAACAACAAGTTCGCGAAACTTGCGACCCGACAGGTAAGTTCGCAATTTGCGAAAGTGTACAAAACCCTCGCGAACTGGCAGAAACACGGGCGAACACAAAAAAAAAAAAAATCCGCAAATTCGCGGGAATTCGCGGATTTTGCGGATTGCGAATCCGCAAATCCGCAAAATTCGCGAACGCGAGATCCGCAAAATTCGCTCATGCTTACCCCGTACGTGTCCCTCAACAGTGGCCCATATCAGGGTACCTTTGTGTACCGTTTAGTGGTCTCTCACAACAGTGTCTACATTTCCCCCAGCTGTCTATCAGGCTTTTCACGCGCCAGCAGTGTTTGGAAGGAAGCGTGTGCCCATCCGAAGCATACTGAGATCAGACACCAGTGTTTAAATAGGCAAACATAACATGGAAAAGTCTCACCACATCCTGGAACTCCGGAGCTCGCTCAGGCACCCTGGGTCCGCTTCGCTCCCCATTGTCTGTAAAGCCGAGTGTTCACTTATTCGAGTCTCAACACCTATGTCTCACCCCGGCTTTTCCTCATCTCGTCTCGCGTCGGGGTTAGAAGAGTGGGACCGTGCTATTATTCTTGCTCATCCAAGCGGCTGGTGGGTTCCTGCTCCTCCGACTGGCCTGTAGGGCTGTTCCTTTGCTCCTTAGTCCAGGTCTTTAGGGCCTTTTGGAGGTCTTTTGGGTCAGTGAAGAAGTGTGAGTGCCCCTGTCGGTTAATTCTTAGCTTCGCTGGGTACAGCATGGTGTAATCCAAGCCAAGATCTCGGAGTTGTTGTTTATACGGAGCGAAGTGCTGTTGCTCCTCCTGCACCTTCGCAGTGAAGTCTCGGTATAGGGAGATGGCCACACCCTCAAACTGCAGCTGACCCTTCTCTCTGGCCACCCGCAATGCCGTATCTCTGTCTCTAAAGTTTAGGAGTTTGGCAATGATTGCCTCGGGGGAGCCCCCGGGCGCGGACGGGGACCCAGCGTGCGGTGCGCCCTCTCCACTATAAACATGGGCGAGAAGACGTCGTCTCCCAGTAAGGTGGTCAGCAGCTTCTCTACAAATAGCTCCATTTTTCCTGTGTGTGTAGTCTCTGAGACTCCCGTGATTCGTATATTAGAGCGTCTAGAGCGGGCTTCCAAATCTTCCGACCTGTCCTGTATCACCTGGAGGATCTTGCCAATTTGTTTGCGGTCTTTGTCTAGTTCCATTTGCCCTTCCTCAACTTCAGTCAGGCGTCTTTCCGACATATCCAGTCTTTCCGCATGTTTGTCCACTCTTTCTGACATCCTGTCCATGCGGTAAGTAAGGGCGTTAATCTTTGTCCCTATCGACGCCATACTGTCCTGCAAGCCCTTCTCCATATTGACCAGCAATTCCTTGATGTCCGAGTATATCGAGTTCTCCTGGTGCCTGGTTTGCTGCGCCATTTCCGGCTCCTGTGGATCTGGGGCCTTCGCACGGCGCTGTTCGAATGGAAGTTTGGTTTGCATCTTGTCTCCTTTCCCCATTGTGCTGGGGCGGCGCACAGCAGCCCCGCTCCACGTAGACCGCCGCGGAGGAGGGTCAGTTTGGCGCAGCGTTCCCGCCACCAGAGGTCCACCCAGTCTATTTGTCCGGCCTTCCAGGGGCTCCCCTCTCCCTGCAAGCAAGGGCGCACCAGCCAAGCCAAGACGGGAGGCAGCAAGACATGTCCGGATGCCCAGTGGGGTGTCCACCTCATCAGCTAGGGGCCGTTTCTTCGCTCCGCTGCCCAAGGAAGGGGGTAGGGGGCCGTCTGGAGTGTTTTCCCAGCAAGGGCTAAGGCCGCCTGTGCCCTGGTCAGGGGGGCCCGCCCCAGTAGTCCTGAAATGTCAGGCCAGTCACCCCCACAGGGCGCCCCGCTGATCCCGCCCAGGCGATTGTCATACAGACCAGATCTCGGTCCACCTCAACAACTTCCTCTGCTGTGCCTGTACCCATGCACACGGTGCAGCTGCTGCTTTAGTGCGGTGCCTGGAGTGTGAAGGGGGGGCAGCTGTCCAGTTCGCTACAGTCTCCCCGCACCTCCCCGGATGGTAGAATGCGTAATCCACAGGGGCGTACTCGTCAATGGCTGTGACGCTTCACTATTGCTCGCAAGCGGTGAGCCCCATCGGCCGTGACCAAGCGCCAGGAGGAGGGCGAGTAATCCCAAGCCGACACCGAGACTCTCTTCTGTCGTCGGAGCACGCAAAATGGTCTCAGAGCCCACTCGCTCCCTCAGTGCCCTCACCAGTGCTCCAGTGCCCCCAAGACTGTCGTCACTGCTCCGGACCCACGTCCAAAGGGCCGCACCAGGCAGCTCTCTGTGCTGGTCGAAGTCTCCCGGGCCCAGCGCGTCCACTTTGCCGTCAGCTCTCCTCCTTATTTCAGGCCGTCGGGGCTTCAAGCAGGGCACCCCCCTTGATGTCTGCAGTCCCCGGGGGCGCCTCTACTCACCGCTGCAGTCTTCTGCGCTCCGATTGGCAGGGGTCACAGTGCATTCGCAGTATCGCGGCACCTCCGGCTCCTGTGTCGTGACTCACGCCGCACGTCGGGCGACGCAAGCCGGGCAGCGCTCCACGCCAGTCCGGAGCTTTGCGGCCTATGCTGCCGAATATTCAGCTTCCCGCCGCTCTGACTCAGGTTGTCGGAGCTTTTCCGCACCCTCCGCCGATGGTGCCAGCAGTGCCCAGGGGCCGTGTGCCGTCGTTAAGGGTTCACGGAATCCGTTGTATGAGGATAAATGCCGGATTTTGTGGGTGATGTTGCGTAGCTCGGCGCTCAAGCGTCCACCATCGACGCTTGCAAGCTCCGCCCCCTCGATTACTGTTTATTTGTAGTTTTCAGACTGGGTGTATTGATCTCATGTATTGAAGTTTACTGAGGGATGTCTAGTCAATACATTGGTTTTAATTTGTATCTTTGTTATATTGTTATCTTCACAGGAGGAAAGGAAGGGAACCTTCACTTTCACTATTAAGACTGCACATGGGTTCCCTACCCTTTTCTTCATTAGGACAGGCACTGCACTTCCACTAAGATAAGAGACTTTTTAATAAGATATAAGCACTATTTTTGTATATTTTTTTATTTTTGTCTTTGTATAATTCTTTGAACTGTCTTTAGTAGTTTTGTTATGATGTTGAAACTAGTATGATTAGAGGCCCTATTTTGCTATGGCCACTTGGCTTTTCACTGTTGTTCTTAGTTCACAGTATCTGAACAGAGGGGAGGGAATTCTTATGTGGCACTAGTCCGACATAATATTTTATGTAAGGAGAATACAGATTTACTGGCACTAGTCCGCGGTAAACGTATATCTTGTACAGGTTTTGTTCTCCCCTTTTTCCCTCTGCATGGAGAGTAGAAATAAAGGAGGGAACTGTAATGTAAACAGGAACTATGTGGGAAACTTGTGGTCTCAATACAAACTCAGTAAATTGTGTCTTGCATATTATAATTATAATTTCCAATATAGGAACACAGCGGAATTTGAATATATTGTTTTACTTTAATTTGGTAATCACTGGATGCACAAGTATATTTGTATTTACAAAGAGCTTTCCTTTGATTTGTATACATTACAAACGTATAGCCACTCAAAGATGCCCGACATTTCCATGCTCAGATACCAATGAGAATGAAGTGCCTCTTCTATGTTGATTGTTTATTTATGCACGGTTGTGGGTTACTGTGGCATTCGTGTGACCAAGACACATTTACATGTCAAAATGCGTAGCGGTACACAGAAAATAAACCTTGGTGTTTGAAGTAATCTACCCCTAAGCGTGCATCATTATTATATTTTTACCAGTGGAATTGAAGAAACCGGCTTGGGTCTCCTGCCGGCTGGTGCACCACCTGGGGTTGGGAGCGATTCTGGAAGAACCCTCATTTGCTGAATATATATATATATATTACCTACTGGCGGTCGCCAGTAGGTATATATAGTTAGGATTTTTTCCCTATGGGATTTCTGAAAATTCTATGCCTAATAACTTTGGCGTTTGTGGATGGAATTGGCTGAAATTTTCAGGGAAATGGCACATTTTGTTTCTGAGCAGCTCCTGCAAAATTGGGGGGGGGGGGGGTGTGAAGGGGGGGCCGAGAAAAAAGGGGGGTCCCAAAACGCGTTTTTCCCATGTTAATTTCCATAGGGCGGTTGGACTCACTTTTAGCCCGAACGGCTGAATGGATTTTCACGAAACTTGGCAAAATTGTAGGGACTGTTAGCCCGATGTGCCTTTGCTAGGTCTCAATATATGTGCTTCAGTGGATTTTGAGAAATTAACGTTTAAATCAAGATATATATCTGTAACAGCGGTCCGGGCAGCGATCCGGTTCGCGTACTTTTCGCGTAACGGAACTTTGCGCACGGAAAGCTGATTGGCTCTTCGGTGTCTGTCAACATTCTAAACAGTCCGGTGCAGCCGCCATCTTGTCTCTCGGTAGGATCGAGAGACAAGAGGAGGCCAAAATAAAGGGGGAAATTTCCATAAGGGGGCATAGTAGATCCTCCCTGACCCCCTAGGTTTTATGTGGAGGTTTTAAAAGGGCCCAGCAGGGTCCAAAAAAATATATATTTTTTTTTTTTTCGCGATGAGCGCCTAGTACGCGAACCGGAAAGCGTTCTGGGCAGCGTACTAAAAGGATAATAGAATGATACACTTTTCAAAGACTGTATGTTAATTGTTTGTTGTTTTTGTTGTTTTTTTTTTGTTTTCTTCATTTTTAAAGTTTTTTTTTTATTTTCATTGTTTTTCATAATTTATTAAACTTTCTAACATTTCAGTGTCTGAAATGTCATTATTTTCTTGAAATATTGTTTGCAATCTGTGAGGTTGTAAAATGTCCTCATTTGCAAGGAGGGCATCTACTGCTTGGACACATTGCAGCAGTTCATTATCCAAGCTTTCATCCATAAATTCTATGTCAATTTGTTCAATCATTTCCTGGCTGCTCTCTTGCAGGTCCATTTCAAAAGAAACTTGGTTTTCGCCTTCCATTTTGCCTGAAATTTGGATTAAAAAAATATATATTAGTAGAGATAGGGCACTGTTGGGATTAATTTTAGATAGGCAGTTTTTATCAGTGAATTTATCTTTTGGCAGTGTATAGTATCAGAGTGGAAATAGGACTATAAAAAAGTGTATGTGATTTAACCAAGACAAGCCTAACTTCATTCATAACTATAACAGAGAAGTCTATCTAAATACATTACTACTACAGAGGGATAGTGTATATCTAGCAGAAAAATTCTATTATATTAAGTTATAGTGCACAATATATTTCGTTTTTAAAAATTATATCTTACCTTCACAAAGAAGTTGAAGTTTTTGGAAGCTATTGAAAGAAGTTGTACAACAAGAAGTAGTAGTCAAAATGGCTGTGTTTTCTTCTCTTCCTTTATATATGTTCAAGTATATAACCAATCAAATGTCAGGTAATAAAAGTAGAAAATGAAAGTAACATTTTCATTGGTTGTCAATTCCAACAGTTCAGATGTGTTTTGTGAAGTAATTTACCTCACGGTACTTGGAGAGGTCTAAAGGCTAAATGGCTAAATGAAATTTCAATCAAATTTGTGAGAATGAAAGGGATTGTTATGTAGTATGAGCTAATTTATATTTGGTGAGAGTGTCTGTAGTCGTTTTTCTGTAAATTACTTTCCCTCCTTTTTTTTTGGACCGCTTCCCGGAAAGCGGTCCGGTCCGCGAACTAGGAGCGTAACGGGAGTCCACCATTTTGTGTTTCGGTCGAATCAAGGTATAAAATGGAGGGTAAATAATGTTCTGAATGGGTAGAAGGGGGCATGGTACAAGTATTTTGCCCCCCTACGTTTTCTGAGGGTGGCTAAGGAGGACTATATTTGCGAAGAAAAAACTTTTTTTTTGAAATTTTGCGCGGTTAGCTTCCAGTTCGCGTACCGGATAGCGCCCTTTGAGCGTAGTTTGTTGAAAATTACAGAAAAAAGTTAGAAAAAAAATAATAAAAGTGTGTGATCAGATGAAGGGTAGCTCTGAGAAGAGCTTTTGGGTTTATGGTACATTTAGGTACTTATAAGTAGGTACCAATGCACAGTCTTAAATTCAGAATGAAAATTCTGTTGCCCTCATCTGAGAAGTGAACTCCATCTCCTCTGTAGATATCTTGCATGTAGTAACGCAAGTTATTGTTGTACAGGGAGCCCATTCCATGGTCTCCCATGAAAGCTGACACAGATTTGTTTACATGCTTCCTCGCTTTCTCAATTTGTGGACAAAATTGGTTGGACCACCTCCATTTCTGTCTTTGGCATATATTGGAATATACCAAGGCAGTTTGAGGAAAAAGTGCCATTAATTGCTCAAAGGTGTCCTTTAAAAGCATTTCCAGACCTACCCCTGTCAAAGTGCCCAAATCATTACCTCCACAGTGCACTATTAACAGGTCAGGTTTTGGCAAATGCATAAAGGTTTTCACCAATGGTATCAATTGGTGACATTTTAATCCTCTTTGGCCCAACCACTTAATTTCCACATCCTGTAAATTGAGGTTAGGTAAATTTCTGTTCTCAGCATACCTTTGAGCCCAGTGGATGTAACTATGTCCAACAATCCAGACCTTAAACATGGTGGGAGAAGGTTGTTCTGCAGTCAGATGAAGTGTGGTAATGAAAGGGCAGTTGAAACAGTAGGAGTTTGTAAAGAAAAAAAACTGTGGATTTCCAATGCTAATGAATCATTAGCAGTGATTGGTGCATTTCCATTTCTGAAAACAGAAAGTTAGGGTGCATGGATGTGTTCTTTGAAAGATGTAATTTGAATGGTCAAGGAAGAAACATTTCATGAAAGATTGCACTGGATACGCAGGTGCACTGAGAGTTCAGAGTTCAATTGAAACATTGTTGTCTGAATTTGCAAACATGAGAGCTCTTCCAGGAGGTGGTTGCTATGGAAAAAAGGCAGAGAGGGCAGAGGGGGGAAGGGTTTTGATTTGAAAAAAGTGAGGGAAGAGTTATGATTGGCTAATATGAGAGATATGTGAAATGAATATCTGTATTTCTGTGCTTTCAATAGCTGCAGCCTCTGGAGTGCATCCTTTTTCTTCTGCTGAAGACAATTTGGTGTATTTCTGAGACTGTTTTCAAAACTCAAAAAATATTTGCTAAGGTGAGAAAAGATTTATTTATTTTAGATAGAGAATAGTATGATTTAAGGAGAAAATGATGAAGAAAGCTGTGTTTTTAAAATGTGGTTTTGTCTCTAGTGATATACAAATAGAATTAGATTCTTTGAGAAATTGTAATTGCATATTCGGTGTAGCATTCTGGCATGCAGTAACACAAGTTATTGTGGTACATGGAGCCCATTCCATGGTCTGTTATGTAAGCTGAAACAGATATGTTGTTTTTAAAAACGATTTTAGAAATCAATTACATTTCTGGATATGTACTGCTAGAGCTTCATAGGTTGTTTTGGGCCATATTTATAAGGCATTTGAGTGTCTTTGATGTTATGTTTTCCTTTTAAAATGGAAAGCGTTCCTCATGGGGCAAGTGTCTTGTAAATACGCTCCCACTTGCGCTTGGCAAATTTAGATTTTGATTATGGGAGTTACCTAGCCATGTTAATAGTGTCCCAAAAATGGTGCTAGGGCATTCCAGAAACACTTTCATGTGTCTCAAGGACATTTTCAGTCATTTCTTCATGAATGCAGGTATACAATTGATTTATATGCGGTGTTTAAAAACGAATTTTGAAATCAATTACATTTCTGGATATGTACTGTTAGAGCTTCATAGGTTGTTTGGGGTCATATTTAGAAGGCATTTTAGTGTCTTTGATGTTATGTTTACCTTTTTAAATGGAAAGCCTTCCTCATGGGCCCTGAGCAGTTCTTAGCCATGTTATTTAATGGGAAGTGGATAACATGGCTAAGAGCATTTGCTGGAAAATGCATGAATATCGCTGACTTTTCAGCGATATTCATGCATTGCGGCCGTTTTTTTTCGCATTTGCGAGCAGTTCTTAGCCATGTTATCCAATGGGAGGTGGATAACATGGCTAAGAGCATTTGCTGGATAATGCATGAATATCGCTGACTTTTCAGCGATATTCATGCATTGCGGCCGTTTTTTATCGCATTTGTGATAAATCTTGCTAAGGAGAAAATGATGAAGAAAGCTGTGTTTTTAAACTGTGGCTTTGTCTGTAGTGATATAGAAATAGATTTTGTTTCTTTGAGAAATTGTAATTGCATATTCGGTGTACCATTCTGGCATGCAGTAACACAAGTTATTGTTGTGTATGAAGCCCATTCCATGGTCTCTTATGTAAGCTGAAACAGATATGTTGTTTTTAAAAACGATTTTAGAAATCAATTACATTTCTGGATATGTACTGCTAGAGCTTCATAGGTTGTTTTGGGCCATATTTATAAGGCATTTGAGTGTCTTTGATGTTATGTTTTCCTTTTAAAATGGAAAGCGTTCCTCATGGGGCAAGTGTCTTGTAAATACGCTCCCACTTGCGCTTGGCAAATTTAGATTTTGATTATGGGAGTTACCTAGCCATGTTAATAGTGTCCCAAAAATGGTGCTAGGGCATTCCAGAAACACTTTCATGTGTCTCAAGGACATTTTCAGTCATTTCTTCATGAATGCAGGTATACAATTGATTTATATGCGGTGTTTAAAAACGAATTTTGAAATCAATTACATTTCTGGATATGTACTGTTAGAGCTTCATAGGTTGTTTGGGGTCATATTTAGAAGGCATTTTAGTGTCTTTGATGTTATGTTTACCTTTTTAAATGGAAAGCCTTCCTCATGGGCCCTGAGCAGTTCTTAGCCATGTTATTTAATGGGAAGTGGATAACATGGCTAAGAGCATTTGCTGGAAAATGCATGAATATCGCTGACTTTTCAGCGATATTCATGCATTGCGGCCGTTTTTTTTCGCATTTGCGAGCAGTTCTTAGCCATGTTATCCAATGGGAGGTGGATAACATGGCTAAGAGCATTTGCTGGATAATGCATGAATATCGCTGACTTTTCAGCGATATTCATGCATTGCGGCCGTTTTTTATCGCATTTGTGATAAATCTTGCTAAGGAGAAAATGATGAAGAAAGCTGTGTTTTTAAACTGTGGCTTTGTCTGTAGTGATATAGAAATAGATTTTGTTTCTTTGAGAAATTGTAATTGCATATTCGGTGTACCATTCTGGCATGCAGTAACACAAGTTATTGTTGTATATGAAGCCCATTCCATGGTCTCTTATGTAAGCTGAAACAGATATGTTGTTTTTAAAAACCATTTTTGAAATCAATTACATTTCTGGATATGTACTGCTAGAGCTTCATAGGTTGTTTTGGGTCATATTTATAAGGCATTTGAGTGTCTTTGATGTTATTTTTCCTTTTTAAATGGCAAGCATTCCTCATGGGGCAAGTGTCTTGTAAATACGCTCTCATCTGCGCTTGGCGAATTTAGATTTTGATTATGGGAGTTACATAGTCATGTTAATAATGTCCAAAAAATGGTGCTAGGGCATTCCAGAAAACGCTTTCATGTGTCTCAAGGACATTTTCAGTCATTTCCTCTTGAATGCAGGTATACAATTGATTTATATGCTGTGTTTAAAAACGAATTTTGAAATCAATTAAATTTCTGAATATGTACTACTAGAGCTTCATAGGTTGTTTGGGGTCATACACCATTTTTGGGAAATTATTAACATGCCTATGTAACTCCCATAATCAAAATCTAAATTTGCCAACCGCAGGTGGGAGCGTATTTACAAGACATTTGCACCATGAAGAACGTAAAATAGCATAATAGACACTCAAATGCCTTATAAATATGACCCAAAACAACTTATGAAGCACTAGCAGTGCATATTTCCAGAAATGTAATGGTTTTCAAATAATGACTTACTTCATTGGTAGGTCTTTACATGTATTTTCTCTTTGGTTTTTTTCAGTGAAAATCTTATCTGCAACCATGTGTTGGCCTCACCTCAAATAAACAAAACAGGTGATGGACCGAATGTGGATCAATGACACACATTCACCCCAGTCCAAAGATCTGGGCCTAAACAAACCTTTAGATAGGCTACATCTTATCGTCATCCTGAATTAATCATTTAAAATATTAGGGAGTGATTTATGATTGTTCTATGCCTGTTTTGTACCATTGACTGTCATTTTTGTGATGCAGTGCTGGTGCAAAAGATTTGCTATGTTAAATAATTAGTAGGGCATTAAGTTTTAGATGACTGTTATTCATTTACTGTTTGGTAATAGTGGTTAATAACATTTTTTATTATATTTTTCTACAGATTCAACTGCAGATTCTTTCATAGTTTGGAAAATGCCTACAAAAAATAGAATTAGAAAGGCTAGAAAACGTCAAAGACAGCAGGATGATGTTTTATTGCAGCAGTCCTCTTCCCCAAATACTTGTCAAAACACCAAGAAAGGTCCGGGTAAGAGCACGAAATCATTCTTAAGAAATATTTGTAGTAAAAAAAGTATTTCTCCAAAAAATGTTTCAGTCCACAAAAAGAAAAGCAATTTAAATGGAAAGGAGAGACCCATCAAAAATGTTACTGGTAGAGGAAGAGATAACTCTGTGCATGATAGTAGAAGGAAACAACAGTTTAGGGACATTCGAAATCGAATGTTCCGTAACAGAATAATAGTTAATTTATTGAAAAATATTTAAAAAAAAGGCCAACAGAAAGCGGCATTTTATAAGAAGAAGAAAAATGTAGAGAAAATTATTGATCATGCTTTTGAAATTAAGCGAAAGTTATTTATTTTGGTAATCAATAGAATTAGGAAACTAAGCAAGGTAATTTCTGATTTCAAAACAAAAAGTAGATGGAAGAGAGTAGTAAATCGTACTAACTTTTGTGAAGTTTTTTCCGGAGAATGGATGCATAGTTCAAGTTGTGAGGCATTTTTTAATGAGGAGAGTTATTTTCAGGATAATGATTTGGTGTTTGCAGTTGACACCAGTGGTCGAGCTTATGAAGTGAAGGATGGTTGTCCAGTTGAAAAAGAACAACTTGTGACAACAGAGACAGAAGAGGCGCTAAGTGATGAGGTTTTAGGAAGACGTCCTAAGGGTCCTGTGTACATTTGGAAGTGTAGTTCTATTTGCAGTGTGCGACAGGTTTCCATCAATTTGCTTTGTGATTTTATACGGACATTTAATAAGAAAAGTTTGAAGCAGAAAATAAAGTTGTTGCAAGATTTAGATCCTTGCAGAGTGAGACAAATGACAGGTTTGCGTGGTCATTCACTGGCTTGTCTTTCCAGGAGAGTATGCCAGAGTGTTTTTCATCATTTCAGGATGCTAGCAGTGCATCATAATAAAGTGAGAAAATTAGTGAGAATGTTGTATTATGCTAAGAGTCCAGCAATTATGCTTAAACAATTATGTGCTGCTCTTTTGCATGGTTCTGAAATAGATGTGAAGAATATTTGTGAAGAAATTGAGTTTTGTTACTTTGGTAGTAGAGATGAGAATGTTCAAATTGACCCAGAAGTAGAGGGTTATGTTGAAGATAATATACAGGTTTCTAGTTCAGATAATTTTCAGAAGGAAATTGCCACGTTTCAGATGAAATCAAGTGAGAGGCCTAATTTTACGTGTGTATGTTGTCGACGCACTTATTATAAGAATCAGACTAAGTTAGTGGATTTATATGCAAAAACTGAAAGGGAAAATAATAGTGAATGGAAGGATTTTGCCACATACTTGATGGTAGAAAATTGTTTTGATTTGGGAGTGGACCAACGTGTGTGTACTTATTGTTGTAATAAATTAAATCAAAACCAGATGCCTGCTAGGGCAGTTCATAATAATCTGGAATTGGTTGAGATTCCTTCAGAATTGAAGGATTTAAATACTTATGAATCTATTTTGATTCAAAGTATCCATCCCTTTCAGGCTATTGTAAGAATGGAGCCAAAGACAGGGAAGTTGCCTCCAACAGATTTACAGAGAGGATTAAAGGGAAGAGTTGTTTATTTGCCTCTAGATTTAAACAAAAACATTAACACAATTGGAGTTGAGAAAGTGGAAGAGGAACCTCTGGTTATCTTGGTTAATGGGGTTCCGACAAAGAATAAGAAAATATGGCAAGATTTAGTGGATGTTAGGAAAGTGAAAAATGCAACTTTGTATTTGAAGAAAAATAATAAGTACTATAAGAATGTATATGTAGCAGAAGAGGAAGTAAGTGATGAAGAGGATAGCGTTTTGTGTGCTGGTCAAATTGAGAAAGTAGAGGTGTCTAATAGTGAAGAAATATATGAACATTATAGTGTTCATCCTTTGCATTCCAAGGAAGTCATGGGGAATGCTATTGAGTTGTTTCAAATGAAACAAGCCAAAGGGAGTCCCATTAGTGTTTGGGAGGAAAGTTTGGAAGCTCGGTGTTTCCCACAGCTATTTCCCACAGGTCAAGGAGGAAGATATGATGAGCGACCTCATCAAATTCCTGCGTCTGAATACCGGACTTTACGATTGTATGCAGAAGATCCTAGGTTTCGTCAATGCATTCCCTATTTGTTTCATCTCCTGTTTGAAAGCGATCTGTCAGGACTGTCATATGCAGTGAACCACATTTTAAAAAGTGGTATACAGATGCGAAACATCTCGGCAAGTGATTTTATGCATAAAATCAATGTCCAAGACAGTATTTTGGATTCTCACTTAATTAATCTCATGGCGTGTCAGCGTGGTACTAATGAGTACTGGTACCGTCGTCATGGTGATTTAAAATGTATGCTGAGGAACTTAGGAACTCCGACATGGTTCCTCACTCTGAGCTGTGCCGAGTATGGCTGGGAAGACTTACTTGAATTTCTACGAGAGGCAAATGGAAATATTGAAAACATTGAATTCAAGACACCTGGAGAACTGTGTTCTTTGGATCCAGTGAATGTATGCAGGTACTTCAATCATAGATTTGAAGCTATGATGTCTTTCATCACAAATAAGAAGAATCCACCTCTTGGAGAAGTGTTGGATTTCTTCTGGAGAAAGGAGTACCAAGCAAGAGGTGCCCCTCATATACATATGTTGTTGTGGATCAAGGATGCACCTAAATTTGGAACAGATCCGGATGACTTAGTGATGAATTTCATAGAACAGTATTCTACGTGTACTGTTCCAAACGCAATGGAGAAGAAAAGCCTAAGAGAACAAGTTCTACGTTTCCAAAGCCATCGTTGTGGAAAGTATTGTCGTCGTAAATTCAGAAACAAGGACAAGTTCTACACCAAATGTCGTTTCAACTTTCCACGACCGGTGATTTCTAAAGGAAGAGTGAACAGTTTGATGTCTTCTCTGCGACATAATGTGACGAGGAAATCACCCAAGAATACATACAATTTGAAAAGGAACGAAGAGTCCAAGTACATCAATGACTACAACCCAGTGATTTTGTCCATGTGGAATGCTAACATGGATATACAGTTTGTGGCTGACAACTGTATGGCTGTGGCTCGGTATGTGACATCTTATATCACCAAAAAAGAAAAGACAGAACTGAAGGATATGTGGGAGGACATTTCCCATGAAAAGAGCCTCAGCAAGAAGTTGTACAGTTTCAGTCTGAAGATGTTGTCGCATCGAGAAATCGGAGCTTACGAATGTTCTGATCGATTGTCTTCAGCAAGTCTCTATGCCAAATCCAGGAGTATCGTTTGGGCGAGTCTTGGTCTTGCTGCAACGCGAAATCGAGTTCTAAAACCTGTCCGGGAAATTGAGTATTTGGCAGAAAAGGAACCAAACAGTACCGACATTTTGAAGACCAACATGTTGGATACATATTATCCAAATCGAAGCAGTCACCTTGAGAATGTTTGTCTATATGAGGTTCTCCAAAATTATATATTCAAGAGGAACATCAAAGAAGATATTGAGAAAGGAGTGTATGCTGTAATTGGAAGTGAGGGATGCCTGGTCAAGCAAAGAAAATGCCAATTAGTAAACCATCGAAAATTGAGTGGTGAATCTCCAGAAAAAAAGGAGTTTTTCTATTTAGCACTTTTGCAACTTTTCAAGCCTTGGCGTGCAGAAGAGGAACTGCTTGGAGATTTCCTTTGTTACGAAGACTCTTTCAATGCAGCCAAGGAGTCCATAGAATGTCCTGCTTTTCCTAAATATCAAGAAATGCTAACTTTGGAAATTGAGCAGGAAGCAACGATTGCAGCCGAGATTGCCAGAGACAGTTCTCAGGACAGTCAGAGTTCTGTTTCATTGAGTCAAGATCCACTTGGAGGACCTATTATCGAAAATGAAGCTGCCACTGCTATGAATGAAGTGGAAAGAGCCATGGCACATGCTCAGGAGGATTCAGTTAACTTAGAAGACTTGGAAAAACAACTCAACGTTGAGCAGAGGAAAATATATGATGAAGTTACCAAGGAAATTGAGCACGGATTAAGTCATGAGAAGAAAGAGTGCTCATGTACATCGTTGAAGCCTGTCCGACTGTACGTGAGTGGAGAAGCGGGAACTGGAAAAAGTTTCCTCATTAAAGCAATTTCTTGTTATTTGCAGGAAAGGACTGAGTCATCGCTGTCTTGTGTTGTCACCGCTCCTACTGGACTGGCAGCACATAACATTAAAGGTATTACTTTGCATCGTCTACTGATGCTGCCGGTGGAGCATGACAACAAATTACAATACCACAAGTTATCTGGGGATGCTTGCTGTGAAGTTTCAAGAGTCTTGAGGAAAATGAAACTACTTATCATTGACGAAGTAAGCATGGTTTCCAATGTCATGCTTGCCTTTGTGCATTTGAGAATGCAAGAAGTACTTAAAACTGAATATGATGTGTTATTTGGTGGCAAACACATCATTGTTTTTGGAGATCTTCTGCAGCTGACACCAGTAAAAGGTCAACCTGTGTTCAAAATACTCACGCATGAAGATACCAGGAAGTGCCTAGGGAGCATTGGCAACGTCAATATATGGTTAAACTTCAATTATGCTGAACTGCATGAAAATATGCGTCAGGCAAAGGATGAAGATTACAAGAATATTCTACAAGATATTAGAATTGGAAAAGTGACCGAACATGGGAAAGAAGCTTTAAATGCACGATTACTGTCAAATTTATATCCCAAACAAGAGATTGTGCCTGAGAATATTTTTCAGAAAATTACTGAGAAGAAATCCGGGATATGTTTGATGCCAACTCTTGCAGAATGTGCCATCTTCAACAACAAAATGTTGAATTTAGAAAAGCAAGAGATTGTGAAACTTGAAGCTATCGACAAAATAGAGCACATGGGATCAACAATTATTTTGTCAGACAATTTGAAATCAAAATTGGATTCATTAGAGAAGACTATATCTAAAACAGCGGGTTTTGAAAAGACTTTGAATGTGTGTTTAAATTGCCGAATCATTTTGAGAAGGAATTTACATGTAGAAAGAGGTCTGGTGAATGGATCAATGGGTAATGTTGTTGATTTTGAGAAATACAGAAATAGAGATGGAATAGAATTTTTAAGAATTAAATTTGATGGCATTGAGGAAGTACAGCTAATTGGTCGTTGTTCTGCTAGGTTTTTGCTTGTTAAAGACTTATATGTTCGCCGTAAACAGTTTCCTGTTTGCTTGGCATATGCGGTGACAATCCATAAATCGCAAGGTTTAAGTGTAGACAGTGCATTGGTGAATATTGGCAGTTCTGTGTTCAAGGAGGGTATGGCATATGTGGCATTGTCACGAGTTAGAACTTTATCGGGATTGTACTTGATTGACTGTGATGTCACAAACATTTGTGCGGATCTAGATTGTGTTAAGGAATACAATAGGTTAAGAAGAGAGTATGCGCCACATTTGCCTCAATATCCTTTGTTTGAGAAACGTGTGGTAGGCCGGAAACGTAGAAATATCAGTAATAGTAGGGAGGTTGTTGCAAAAAGACTAAAAGTCAATGAACCGAAAATTGTTAGCAGAAAGAAAGTGGATTCTGTTGAAGATGTTGTCGGTTTTCAATTTGAAAACAGTTCTGGTGTCAACTGCTATGCAAATGTAGTGGTTAATGTTCTCTTTTCACTAGAGAGTTTAAAAGAACAGATTCTGTTGAATTCAGAACAAATTTTATGCTGTTTGTTGAATTCTGTTTTCGAGAAATGTAGCACTGATCGAACAAAAGTAGAAAGTGTGTCTGAAGTTCGTTATCTGTTAGATGAATGTTCAGGTCAAACAGACTTCTCTGAAAATAATCAGCAAGATTGTCAGGAGTTTTTAATGTATATGCTTGATGTATTGCAAGATGAGGGTGTAGATGTAGATCACCTGTTTGGGCTTTCTTATCAATGGCAGCATGACTGCAAGAACTGTATGGTATCAAGTACTACTAGTGTAGACTCAGAAAGATTTATATATTTAACTTTGCCAGACAGTAAATCAGTGTCCTTTAATAAGCTAATAAATGCAGCGGATCACAACATGGAGTGTACCCAATGTAAATGTGATATGATGTCAACATTATTTATACGTAGATATGGCCAGTATGTCATTTTAATGATCCAACGATGTAGGCCTGATGGTTCAAAATTGTCAACTTTAATAAAAAAATTTGTGGCTTCTCAGCTGTCAATATCAGGGAGGACTTTTGTAACTGTAGCAATTATCTATCACGATGGTCTATCAACAACATCAGGACATTATACAGCTTACTTAAAGTCTCGAAACGGCTGGTCATTCTGCAATGATTCCATTGTAACTTTCAAAAAAAAATTGCCGTTTGACCTTAAAAATTCTTATCTGGTGTTTTTAAAACCAAAATTTTAAGTAGAGGGAATGTAAGTCTGCAATGCTGTCTAGATTAAAAATCCAACTATATAAACCTGATGCAAGTAAGTCTGCTTCATAGTAAGCAGTAACAGTGTCATAGGAAAAGGAGAACATGAGTGACAAAGAAGAGTAAGATATTAGTAGTCCAGGATTGTGAAAATAATCTCAAATGTTTTCTTTTTGAAAGTTGCGAAAATAGAAAATGTCGGGATTTGATTGGAAGAATTACAAGACTTGCAAATCGCGGCAACATGATTTGGCCTAGTGGAAACATGTGATAGAATGAGAGAAGTCTTTTTTTCTATGTAACATATTTTTCGTATCGATGGAGGTTTTCTTTCAGAAAGTGGCGGGCTGAAAATATTTATAGCACAACAGAGTGGATGCTGTTTATAGGACATCCTTCGACGTCATTGAAAGTAAGTTAATTTTAAGGAGTTTTGAAATCAGTTTTCTTAGTTTGTATGGGTTTTTTAAACACAGTCATTTTGATTGTGGTTTTTTTTCCCCGCTGTTACATGATGAATACCTTCAAGTCACTGATTTAAGTGAAATTTGATACATTCTGAGAACAGCAAAAATAAACCATTTAACATGTATAATTAATGTTATGCTTTTTGAAATTATGATATATATTTAGAAATGTGAGGTAGATATGGAGAAGCTGAGTCTTCTGTAAGTGTCAATTTTAATGCTTACAGTGCTGTACTTCTAGGTACTGTTTTAAAAAAAAAAAAAGAAATAGGCCTCACCTCAAAGAAAGCTCTTGAAAGCACACATCTTATTTGCATCCTAAAACAATCATTTAAAATGTTTGACACAATTTTATGATGGCTTTACATCTTTTTTGCGCTGTTATTGCATCACTATTGTGAGACATAAGCAATGCAAAAGAAGCATCATGTTTCAAAATAGGCCTCATTTCATCAGCATGAAGATACTGTTTTTTTAAAATAAATATCTTTAGGATTGTGTAGGGGTCGTAGAGAAGTAGAGGTTTCTGTAAGTGTCAAAGTTGTTTAAAAACTGTTTCTTCTTGAACCTTTTCCCTTCTTTTTTCTAATTTTTAAATACATGTTTTAATATTTTTGGAAATGTTTGTTCTCTCTTTTACAGATTGAATGTATGAAAAATTTGCTTGAAAAGTTAACATGAATTATAAGGTAAATGTTTTCTACTTTTTTAACCTGCATTCCACTGCTGATGATGTCACTGACTATGTTATGATTGATGTAATAAGTGGGCATGTTTTACTGCAATGGTAGGTCTTGACATCTATTATCTCGTCTGTATTCTTCAACAAGCATAAATTTGATATGCAACCCAGAGTACGGTTCACCTTAAACAAACTTTTAGAGAGGACACACCTTATCGTCACCCTCAATCATTCATTTAATCTATCACATTTAACATCTATTAGTTCTACTGCTTCATTTCTTTAATCTTTACTTTCCTGTGTTTGCTACTTCTCTCCTTCCTTTCTCTATTACTTAATTTTTCTACTCCTTCCAGTATTTTTCTCAGTCCCTCTCTTCTCATACTTCTTCATTATTATTCACTAATTCTGTCTCTATTAATGTTACTGTTTCTGAATGATCTCCAAAAATTTTTAAAACAAGAACAGTAAGTATAAGGATAGGAAAAGACATTTATGTTACAAGAAAGACAACTATAGGAAGTAAACAGAAAAAACTGTTACTCGCAATCCACTGCTGATGATCTCACTGACCATGTCAAAAATTATGTAATATATGACATGATCAGAAGTGAATTGCGGGTAACAGTATCTTTTCTTTACTCCCTATAGCTGTCTTTTTTGTAACATAACTGTCTGTTTCCTTTCCTTATACTTACTATTCCTTTTTTTTAAAAAAAAATTTTTTGGTACGCTCAAAGTTCGCGTACCGGAGTGCGAACTGGGAGCGAACTAATAGAAATAGAGCTTGGCAGAGTTCAAAGAATTCTACCAATTTTTTTTAATAATGGGGAGGTAGTTCTGAAAAGAACTGTTTTTTTTGTTTTTGATGTTTTAAATTTTTTTTATTAGTTTTCTGAACATTTTTTATATTTTTTTGTTTTTTTCTGAACATTTTGTATTTTTTTTTATTTTTTGGGGGGAGGGGGGAAACAAAAATGATTCATCGAAGACGGCTCAACAGGAGCAACAAAAAAAAGAAGAATTTACTTTTTGGGGCGTTTTGGGCACACATGATTGGTGATGGCTCTCATTATAAGGGTAATGCTACTTTCGCGGTAGCAAAGTGTCTGGTTGCACCACACACAGACTTGCTTCACTTCTCCCATGTTGATCTGGATGTTCGGGATCACCTCCCTCGCCTCCGGTCCCGATACCTCCTGAACAACAGATCTTCTTGCCATTTCTGGAGGATTTTGTTGTTGGTCGCGAAGCTGGGCATTACTGTAGTTGTTAGGGTGCCACCGACTCATGTGCCTGTGCATTGTATGATTCCCATAGCTGTACTTTTTGTCTGTGCCCCTTGAAAGACGATAGCCGCAAATACGACAAAATACGTATCTAGCATTAACTTTTTTTTGGTCAGCAGGAAATTTAAAAAATTGCCAGATATAATTTTCTTTCCTGTTATATCTCCTGGGCTCCTCTGGCAAAAACTCTTGATTTTCTTCCTCTTCCTCCTCTTCTTGATTTTCCTCCTCTTCTATAATTAGTGAAGCAGGTGGTCCTTTCTTCCCATGAGGAGGTGGAGGAGGTGGTGGGGGCACACTGGCAGAAGCAACCATTGAAGCCATTGCTGAAGAATCAAAAAGGGTCTTTCTCTCACCAAGATGAAAGTCAGAGTGAGGAAAGAAGGAGGGGTTTTCATCATTTGGGAGAAGGAAAAATTCTAAACCAATGAAAAGTGTTAATTTTATATCACATGACCAAGTATTACATCATTAGGAAACCAAAAGTGAAATGAACCAATGAAAAGTGTTATTTTCGAGTCACATGACCTGCTGTGTTTACGTTTCGCGCTTTGCTCCGCTTTCCGGTCCACTTCCGGGTCCGCTAACTTGGCGCGTCCAATGACGTATTACGCGATAACGCAAAACGTCATGCAAACGTAACAGTTACGCTAAAGGAACGTTTACTGGTTCGCGTACTAAGCCGCGGCTTTAAATTGAGCACACGGGAAGCTGACCGGTTCACGGACTGGGAGCGAAACAAAAAAAAATGTTTTTAAAAAATTGTTTAAAGAACATGAAAAATATATTTCAAGATTTAAAGAAGAATATATTTTACAGCTACAGATATTAGCTTTTAAAAAACCATTGAAATTCAATGAAAAAACCATAGGTTATAGTCCATATATAGTTAGGAATTTGCATTTACAAAACCTTGAAAATTCACTGAAAAAACCATTGGTTATAGACCATATATAGTTAGGGATTAGCATTTACAAAACCTTAATTTACTCGCACAAAACCATAGAAATTCCATATATAGTTAGAAGCGCTAACTATATATCGCGCACACGCAATCCACTGCTGATGATGTCACATATTACATCATTCATGACATGGTCAGTGACATCACTGATGACATCACTGATCACATCTCAAATGACATCACTGATGACATCACTGATGACAACATCCAGTGACTGTATGTTTCTGTAAAGTTAAAATATGTCTTACATATTGAAGAATGAGTGGATGTATAAGTGTCTGGATGAAGGATTTAGTAGGTACATGACAGACTGTATGAGTGAGTGATTAAATGTGTCTCACTGAGTGCATGGGTTAGTGACTAAACTGTCTTAATTTGTGCATCATTATGTCTGTTGTTCTGTAAACTGTTGCATGTGTTGATAAGTAGCTATATGAGTAACTATATGGGTTATTGGTTGGTTGCCCAAGTATTTGTATGGGAGACTGAGTGTGTGTGTGGGTGGCTGGGAGGTGTATGACTCTGTGCATAGATGTGTGAGCAGTTGATTCACTAGATGTATGGTTTCAAAAGTGCATGTGGAAACAGCTGTATGGGCGGTTGACTGTGTGCATGAGTGTATTAGTGAGTGAATGGATATCTCAGTGCTACATGTCAAAG
Source organism: Lissotriton vulgaris (assembly GCF_964263255.1). Classification (NCBI taxonomy): domain Eukaryota; kingdom Metazoa; phylum Chordata; class Amphibia; order Caudata; family Salamandridae; genus Lissotriton; species Lissotriton vulgaris. Next base: position 1,309,085,332 of record NC_141685.1, read on the forward strand.
TAAGTACATATGTAAAACACAGTACATGTGAGAGTTGACATATATAAATAACTGTGCATAAGAGCCAGTGAATGTGTGAGTGGCTGTATGGATCATTGTGAACTTGTATCAGGGATTGTATAAGAGAGTAAATATGTGTTAGTATATGTTTGAATAAGTAAAGTTTGTATAACTGTATAGTTGAGGAAATGGAGGTGTGATTGATTCTTTGCATGACTGACTAGGTGTGTGAGTAACTCCATGGATGAGTGACAGTCTGTGAGTGTCTGTTTACACTGATTGTATCTAAGGTTATATTAGAGTCTGAAGAGGTTCATCGTATTATCACATGAATGATATCATCAGTGATGTGATCAGTAATGTCAAATGAGATGTCATCAGTGATGTCATTTGAGATGTCATCAGTGATGTCATCAGTGATGTCATTTGAGATGTGATCAGTGATGTCATCAGTGATGTCACTGACCATGTCATGAATGATGTAATATGTGACATCATCAGCAGTGGATTGCGTGTGCGCGATATATAGTTAGCGCTTCTAACTATATATGGAATTTCTATGGTTTTGTGCGAGTAAATTAAGGTTTTGTAAATGCTAATCCCTAACTATATATGGTCTATAACCAATGGTTTTTTCAGTGAATTTTCAAGGTTTTGTAAATGCAAATTCCTAACTATATATGGACTATAACCTATGGTTTTTTCATTGAATATATATATATATATATATATTACGCCGAAGGAGTTTCTGATGGATCCAGAAAGGCAACGAGCCCACACACCAATCCGAGGTGTGAATTCGCTGGTTGGCAAAATCAATAAAGCTTCGGTTTTTCAGCAGCAGTGAGTGCTTCCAGATATGCTTTGGGCCATTGTGATACAAAATGAAAACGCGGCAGCTCTGACGCGCTGGAATGCACCGTCTTGCAACAAAGAGAAGCCATGGAGGTAACTATTACAAACTGGATTGGCACAGCTGCTGAGCAATTAAATTAACCAGAGAATTCCCCTGTACCCTACCAAGGGAACTACATTTGCTGCATGAATCAAGTCTTTGAAAAGCCACTACGGGAAGAACTACATGTTCCAGCATGCCCTGTGCACTTAGCAAACACTCACCAAGGGCGGGACAATACTTTAAATGCATGCTGGACTCTCAGACGACTTTGTAAGCAGCCGCCCATGAAGAAGAGGATACCTACCTCGAAACGCGTCGGAAACCAAGTTAAATGCAGGTGTGAATTCGCTGGTTGGCAAAATCAATAAAGCTTTGGTTTTTCAGCGGCAGTGAGTGCTTCCAGATATGCTTTGGGCCATTGTGATACACAATATATATATATATATATTCACTGAAAAAACCATAGGTTATAGACCATATATAGTTAGGAATTCGCATTTACAAAACCTTATTTTACTCACACAAAACCATTGAAATTCCATATATAGTTAGTTGCACTAACTATATATCGCGCACCCGCAATCCACTGCTGATGATGTCACATATTACATCATTCATGACATGGTCAGTGACATCACTGATGACATCACTGATGACATCTCAAATGACATCACTGATGACATCTCAAATGACATCACTGATGACATCACTGATGACATCTCATTTGACATTACTGATCACATCACTGATGATATCATTCATGTGATAATACGATGAACCTCTTCAGACTCTAATATAACCTTAGATACAATCAGTGTAAACAGACACTCACAGACTGTCACTCATCCATGGAGTTACTCACACACCTAGTCAGTCATGCAAAGAATCAATCACACCTCCATTTCCTCAACTATACAGTTATACAAACTTTACTTATTCAAATATATACTAACACATATTTACTCTCTTATACAATCCCTGATACAAGTTCACAATGATCCATACAGCCACTCACACATTCACTGGCTCTTATGCACAGTTATTTATATATGTCAACTCTCACATGTACTGTGTTTTACATATGTACTTACTTTGACATGTAGCACTGAGATATCCATTCACTCACCAATACACTCATGCACACAGTCAACCGCCCATACAGCTGTTTCCACATGCACTTTTGAAACCATACATCTAGTGAATCAACTGCTCACACATCTATGCACAGAGTCATACACCTCCCAGCCACCCACACACACACTCAGTCTCCCATACAAATACTTGGGCAACCAATCAATAACCCATATAGTTACTCATATAGCTACTTATCAACACATGCAACAGTTTACAGAATAACAGACATAATGATGCACAAATTAAGACAGTTTAGTCACTAACCCATGCACTCAGTGAGACACATTTAATCACTCACTCATACAGTCAGTCATGCACCTACTTAATCCTTCATCCAGACACTTATACATCCACTCATTCTTCAATATGTAAGACATATTTTAACTTTACAGAAACATACAGTCACTGGATGTTGTCATCAGTGATGTCATCAGTGATGTCATTTGAGATGTCATCAGTGATGTCATCAGTGATGTCACTGACCATGTCATGAATGATGTAATATGTGACATCATCAGCAGTGGATTGCGGGTGCGCGATATATAGTTAGTGCAACTAACTATATATGGAATTTCAATGGTTTTGTGTGAGTAAAATAAGGTTTTGTAAATGCGAATTCCTAACTATATATGGTCTATAACCTATGGTTTTTTCAGTGAATTTTCAAGGTTTTGTAAATGCTAATTCCTAACTATATATGGTCTATAACCTATGGTTTTTTCAGTGAATTTTCAAGGTTTTGTAAATGCTAATTCCTAACTATATATTGTCTATAGCCTATGGTTTTTTCAGTGAATATATATATATACATACATATATAAACATATATCATCTGTATATCTATATAAATACAAACATAAATGCATGCATACATATACTTATATGCATACAGATGCATGTTATTTACATGAAAGTTGAAAAAACACTAATAAAAGCAAAGCTAAAAAGCCACCTCATTACAAACAGAATGGCTTTAACTTAAACGAGGGCGAGATCTATTGCATTTTCAATGCTTGTTTACTTTGGTTCCATCAAGAAGGCATTCAGATGTGTCACACATTTGCCATGAATTCTGAATGTTAGCACTCTAGTTGCACATTAGATCACTGTAGTAAAGCTACTGCTCACCAGGGACGTCTGCTGCTGGTATTCAAAGTGCATGTTTCAGTCTGCATGTCAGAATTTTTTTAATGAAATAGAAGAGGATTTGAGAAGTCACTCAAAATGATCCCTAATTTTTCTTTCTGAAGCACTAATCATACTTTCTATGGCAAAATTAACCCCCTCATGTTGTTCCTTTTTAAATTGAGTGTTTTCAGACTTACCACTTCATTCCAATCAAGATGGCTTCTGGTGTGCCATACTTTTGTCATAAGTAAGACTGTTAGCGCTCTAGTTGTTCTTTAGAACACTCTGGGACATTCTGTAATTGGGCTATACTTGGGGTACATCTGGGTGATATTTGGGCTACATTTAGGCTCTTTTGTCTCTGGTGGCCATCTTGGGAGACTGTATGTCAGAAGTTTTTTAATGAAATTGAAGAGGGTTTGAGAAGTCACTCAAAATGTGCCCTAATTTTTCTTTCTGCAGCACTAATCATAATTCATATGGCAAAATATACCCCCTCATTTTGTTCCTTTTTAAATTAAATGTTTTAAGAGTTACCACTTTATTCCAATCAAGATGGCTTCAGGTGTGCCATACCTTTGTAATAAGTAGGACTGTTAGCGCTCTAGTTGTTCTTTAGAACACTCTGGGACATTCTGTCATTGGGCTATACTTGGGCTACATCTGGGTGATATTTGGGCTACATTTGGGCTCTTTTGTCTCTGGTGGCCATTTTGGGAGACTGCATGTCAGAATTTTTTAATGAAATAGAAGAGGATTTGAAAAGTCACTCAAAATGTGCCCTAATTTTTCTTTCTGCAGCACTAATAATACCTTCTATTGCATAATATACCCCCTCATTTTGTTCCTTTTTAAATTAAATGTTTTAAGAGTTACCACTTTATTCCCATCACGATGGCTCCAGGTGTGCTATACCTTTGTAATAAGTAGGACTGTTAGCGCTCTAGTTGTTCTTTAGAACACTCTGGGATATTCTGTCATTGGGCTATACTTGGGCTACATCTGGGTGATATTTGGGCTACATTTGGGCTCTTTTGTCTCTGGTGGCCATTTTGGGAGACTGCATGTCAGAATGTTTTAATGAAATAGAAAAGGATTTGAGAAGTCACTCAAAATGTGCCCTAATTTTTCATTCTGCAGCACTAATCATATTTTCTATGGCAAAATATACCCCCTCATGTTGTTTCTTTTTAAATTAAATGTTTTAAGAGTTACCACTTTATTCCAATCAAGATGGCTTCAGGTGTGCCATACCTTTGTAATAAGTAGGACTGTTAGCGCTCTAGTTGTTCTTTAGAACACTCTGGGACATTCTGTCATTGGGCTATACTTGGGCTACATCTGGGTGATATTTGGGCTACATTTGGGCTCCTTTGTCTCTGGTGGCCATTTTGGGAGACTGCATGTCAGAATGTTTTAATGAAATAGAAAAGGATTTGAGAAGTCACTCAAAATGTGCCCTAATTTTTCATTCTGCAGCACTAATCATACTTTCTATGGCAAAATATACCCCCTCATGTTGTTTCTTTTTAAATTAAATGTTTTAAGAGTTACCACTTTATTCCAATCAAGATGGCTTCAGGTGTGCCATACCTTTGTAATAAGTAGGACTGTTAGCGCTCTAGTTGTTCTTTAGAACACTCTAGGAGGCTGCAGTAGAACACAAAGGAATCAACTGACAGTCTCTGTCCTTGTTGGATGTACATGTTTTACTGAGAATGTCAGACTTCATTTTCACATGACTGAGAAAGATAATGTGAATTTACAGAAAATATGCTTTCAGTTTAGCTTATAGATCCCCTTCCAAACCACTGTGGGAAAATCATGAGATATTAGTTTTCTTTCAAACAATATTCATGATATCACAGCAGAAGGTTATTTCACATGGTAAAATCACCTTAGAACCCACCACAATTCCTAAAACGAGTATGGTACCATCAACAAATGATTTTTAATGTAACTAAAGTCCTAAAACCCTCTATTAACTACAATGCTTTTTAATGAGGTGCTATCATGTATATTGGTCCCAAGATGGCTGCCAACACTTCTTGGATGAAGTGCTGACAGCCAATCAGATCAGATGTGTGGTTAGGCTCCGCCCAGATATATATCTTTTTTTGAACCTAAATTACTCAAAATCCACTGGAGCACATATATTGAGACCTAGCAAAGGCACATCGGGCTAACAGTCCCTACAATTTTGCCAAGTTTCGTGCAAATCCATTCAGCCGTTCGAGCTAAAAGTGAGGCCAACCGCCCTATGGTAATTAACATGGGAAAAACGCGTTTTGGGACCCCCCTTTTTTCTCGGCCCCCCCTTGATGAAACCCCCCCCAATTTATCAGGGGCTGCTCAGAAACAAAATGTTCCATTTTCCTGAAAATTTCAGCCAATTCCGTCCACAAACGCCAAAGTTATTAGACATAGAATTTTCAAAAATCCCATAGAGAAAAAATCCTAACTATATATACCTACTGGCGACCGCCAGTAGGTAATATATATATATATATATATATATATATATATATATATATATATATATATATATATATATATATATATATATATATATATTCACAGAAAAAAACATAGGTTATACTCCATATATAGTTAGGAATTTGCATTTACAAAACCTTGAAAATTCAATGAAAAAACCATTGGTTATAGAACATATATAGTTAGGAATTTGCATTTACAAAACCTTATTTTACTCGCATAAAACCATTGAAATTCCATATATAGTTAGATGCGCTAACTATATATCGCGCACCCGCAATCCACTGCTGATGATGTCACATATTACATCATTCATGACATGGTCAGTGACATCACTGATGACATCACTGATGACATCTCAAATGACATCACTGATGACAACATCCAGTGACTGTATGTTTCTGTAAAGTTAAAATATGTCTTACATATTGAAGAATGAGTGGATGTATAAATGTCTGAATGAAGGATTTAGTAGGTGCATGACTGATTGTATGAGGGAGTGATTAAATGTGTCTCACTGAGTGCATGGGTTAGTGATTAAACTGTATTAATTTGTGCATCATTATATCTGTTGTTCTGTAAACTGCTGCATGTGTTGATCAGTAGCTATATGAGTAACTATATGGGTTATTGATTGGTTGCCCAAGTATTTGTATGGGAGACTGAGTATGTGTGTGAGTGGCTGGGAGGTGTGTGACTCTGTGCATAGATGTGTGAACAGCTGATTCACTAGATGTATGGGTTCAAAACTGCATGTGGAAACAGCTGTATGGGTGGTTGACTGTGTGCATGAGTGTATTGGTGAGTGAATGGATATCTCAGTGCTACATGTCAAAGTAAGTACATATGTAAAACACAGTACATGTGAGAGTTGACATATATAAATAACTGTGCATAAGAGCCAGTGAATGTGTGAGTGGCTGTATGGATCATTGTGAACTTGTATCAGGGATTGTATAAGAGAGAAAATATGTGTTAGTATATGTTTGAATAAGTAAAGTTTGTATAACTGTATAGTTGAGGAAATGGAGGTGTGATTGATTGTTTGCATGACTGACTAGTTGTGTGAGTAACTCCATGGATGAGTGACAGTCTGTGAGTGTCTGTTTACACTGATTGTATCTAAGGTTATATTAGAGTCTGAAGAGGTTCATTGTATTATCACATGAATGATATCATGAGTGATGTCACCAGTGATGTCATTTGAGATGTCATCAGTGATGTCATCAGTGATGTCATTTGATATGTCATCAGTGATGTCATCAGTGATGTCATTTGAGATGTCATCAGTGATGTCATCAGTGATGTCACTGACCATGTCATGAATGATGTAATATGTGACATCATCAGCAGTGGATTGCGGGTGCGCGATATATAGTTAGCGCATCTAACTATATATGGAATTTCAATGGTTTTATGCGAGTAAAATAAGGTTTTGTAAATGCAAATTCCTAACTATATATGTTCTATAACCAATGGTTTTTTCATTGAATTTTCAAGGTTTTGTAAATGCAAATTCCTAACTATATATGGAGTATAACCTATGGTTTTTTCTGTGAATTTCAATGGTTTTTTAATAGCAAACATCAAAAGCTGTCAAATGTCAAGTACGTGATAGGTAAAAACGTTTTCGTGTTTATGCACGCTGATGTGCTTTGAACGCTGCCCCCCCCCCACTCCCCTCTTTTCTCTTAGTAGTACTCTCTCTTTGCAGATAGTGAACGGTAGTTAACGCAGACCTTTACCCCTGTTGTAATCCGTCGTACCTGCTTGTCTCTCCATTTGATTGATTATTATCCAAGCATTTACTGTTTTACAATTGGTTCTCTTTGGATCATTCTCTATTTACAAACAAGCACAAAGTCGCAATACTCTGTTTAGTCTTTGCAGATAGTGAAAAATCGTGTAAAAAAATAAAAGTAATCGAGCAAAATCAGTAGACCACTAATTCGATCTCTTTTTAACCTCGGTAAAATACAAACATTAGGAATAACCCTTCATGAGAAATACGAAAATAGTGAAATGAATTGAGCTCCACACCATGAGGGCTGCAAAACAGCTCGACTCCGCCACCCACACCGCCCAAAATAACGGCAAACCCTATGCAAATATTATAAATATACACAACACACCACCAAAGAAACAGAATAAAACATTTTATTAAATAACTATTTACATAACTATTTTATACTTTTTATTGCCCGATCCGGCTAGCTCAATCGATCGAGCATGAAAGTCATGCACTGATAACAAGCGTTGAGAGTTTGTAGAATGATGGCTTCAGATTTTCCACATACGGTGTAGTGGCGCGAACTGGCAGGGGGCGTTTGGATTCTACCCCTTCTCCAAATAAGATTTTCATACGTGAATGTTCGTTCATGCTTTTTGTCCCTGAGTTGCTTCCATGTCACTGCCTTACATAAATGGCATAAGTCCTGGTTATTGAGTGCCATACTTCAGAGTTCTAAGCAGTTCTTGTAACACTGTTTAAACCTTATTTGCACCTGCTGCAGCTTCACTATTCAAAGTAAGTGGGGTCCATTTGTGGACCTGACTGCATTGGAAAACAATGTGATACGGTGCCTCCCTAAACCGCTTGACGGAGGCCCCCGAGGGGCGGTGAGATGGCGCGGACTGAGAGGGGGCGCTTGGCTCCTGCCCCCTCCCCAAGTCGTGTTGCCCTGGTGAGGCCTGAGATCGCCCCCGGCATAGGCGGCCGGCTCCCGGGGTCCGGTGGAATTTTTTCCCTTTTGAAGAATCTTTCATTCTGGACCTTGTCCCACAATCCGTTTCACCTGAAGACACGCTGTCGTAGGGCGCCCCTTTACCGTTTTAGTTGCCATTCCGCCCGCTTTTGGTACTCTGTGCCTCTTCCGCCATTCAGCTGTTTACCGCTCGCTCTTGCGACTACAACGTCTCGCTCACCATGTAGTTGAGTTGCTCCCGCTCTTAAGATTTGACCGAACTTTTTGGACTGCTGAAAGCGGTGGAATTCCGACCGCTGGTTGGTGGAGACATTTTGACTATATTCTGCACCTGCATTGTCGCGTAATGCGTCATATGACGCGACGCGTTAGCGCACCCGGAAGTGCTCCGGTGCGCAAGGCGCAGCTTCCCGGAAACGATCCAGAGCGCGCCGCGCAGCGCGTAACGTAAGCATAACAGGTCATGTGACTTGTTAATAAAACTTTTCATTGGTTCATTTTACTTTTCTTTTCCTAATTATGTAAGACTAGGTCATGTGACCTAAAAATAACACTTTTCATTGGATTAAAACATTTTTTTTCCCCAAACGATGAAAGCCCCACCTTGTTTCTGGATATTTCAGACTGAAGCTGGCGTCACCATGAGAGCACCACCATCTCGTAGCTCCGTCGTGGCCATTCCGCAAGCAATCATGGCAGCCGCTCCCCACCGGAAGCCTGCGGGAGTCGAGGGCCCCCAAGACTTTTGTACAATCTTCAAGGCTGAGGGGACGCTTTCGAGAATGGAACCCAAGCCCTGGCAGACAAGCGTCCGAGTTCCAAGGTGTCCCAGGGCCATTTTACTGGACCAGGCCCAAATCCGAAGAGCCGGCCGCCATTTTAAGAGTCCTGTGGCAGCCGCCTACCGCTGCACCGCAAGAGTGGGAGCAACTCAACTACATGGTGAGCGAGACGCTGTAGCCGTAAGAGCGGGCGGTAAACAGCTGAATGACGGATGAGGCACAGTGTAGCAAAAGCGGGCGGAATGGCGACTGAAACGATAAAGGGCGCCCCACTACAGCAGACAAGCCTCCGCCATGTGCTTCAAAACTGCATATGTATCTCGTGATATCAAGGTTGGGCAACCAGTACAGAACAAGCAGTTACGAGTCCCATTTACACCGGCGCCATTTTGGGCGCGGCCGGGCAGGTCCAGGATCTACTGAAACATAAAAAATGAGGCTGACGTCTCTGAAGCAGTTCACGAACAGCAGGACATAGCAAATAAACATGAACTCTCTAAAGCTGTTAACTCACTGCAGAACAAAACAAGTGAACCTGAAACCTCTGGAATAATTGTCGCTCAAAAGAACAACACACAAAACTCTGTAGAGCCTGAAGAAAAAAAAACAGAAGGGCACTGTAGTTTCAGACACACTTAACACTAATGACGAAACAAAGATATCGTCTGTTTATAAAGCAGTTATCATCTTGACAGAATTGACAAAGAAGTGTACAGACACCAATGCATCAGCATTCTCGGAGATAACATCTTAAGGAACAAAGAAAGACCTGTTCACTCTTGACACCCCAGGTGCTGTGTATATTGCACTATAGTGCTGCATCGAGAAAACGGGCAACCCTATTGATGTGGATTTTTCATTATTGATTATTGTAAAGAAATGGCGACTCCCCCCTTTAGCAGATTAGCTAAATGTTTGCGTAATTTAGGCATAAAAGTTATATTATTGTTGTTGTTATCGTTATAGTTCTGGTTAATTTCAAAAAATGGTTAAATATATTTACAGTTTTTGTTGCGTTCGTTATATTTAAATATTAATAAAGTTTTAAAATGTAACTGTCTTGGAGTACTATATTTTTTTTAAAAATCGGGTGAATGGGGCCTTGAATCGGGTTATTGTCATGTGTGGGCTTTGCAAGTGTACTGCTACAAGATCGGACATTTCAAACTCAAATGCACGTTCTTTTTCTTACCTTTCCGAAGCATGGAGCGCAATAGCAGGCAGAGAAAGGGTGATGCACGTGTTGAACACTGCCTGGCCTGCAAATTGCTGCCAGTGCCCCCCCGCCCGCTCCTGAAAGAGGACACACACACACCGCCGCCCCGAGTACTTCACAAATCTTTAAAAGACCATCCGCTTGTTCAATGGGAAGTGGATAACATGGCTAAGAGCATTTGCTGACTAATGCATGAATATCGCTGACTTTTCAGCGATATTCATGCATTGCGGCCGTTTTTTATCGCATTTGCGATAAACCTTGCTAATAGCAAGGTTTATGTGCGATAAAATTCGCCGAAGTGCGGCGATAATTATTGTCTCTAAACAAGTTAGAGACAAAAATTACCGCTAGTTGTTGGAAATATGCCCCCGGGTTTTTCCTTGCAGGAATCGGGAAGCGAAAGACTAGCACTGAAATCAGTAGTCTCACACCTGAATCGGGAGGGTTGGCATGTCTGGATACTCTACAGCTGGAGCCATAAACTACATCCGCAGGGCTAGGTGATAGCCTAGGTCCGGCCTGGACAATCGGACACAGAGGAAGAGAAGTGTCAGAGGGTGCGGTAGTGAATAGGGTGAAAGGGAGGTGTCGAGCGGACACAGGGTGTGATTCTCAGAGAAGAGCAGCGCAGATGGGGGAAGTATATGGCCCATGCATGAGAGAGAGAGCGGGGGTGACCATTGCGTGGGGGAGATGCGTGCGAGGGTGGGGAGCCATGCTGAGAATCGGCGGCGTGCAGAGAGTGGCCCTGGTCAAGGCATCTAAAATGGCTGCCGTGCACGACAAAATTGTGGCATTGGACAAAAACGCAAGATGGCGCAGACAATGTTTATCAATAAGGATTCATTTATAACAAAATATTTACTCGCAGTGACAAAATGGTGTTCAACACTTCCTGATTTCCATCGAATCGAACGTTAACAAACGTCACGCAGCAAAAAAAAAAACAAAAAAAAGCTCACGCACAGAGCGGTTTTTAGCCATGTTATCCAATGGAAGGTGGATAACATGGCTAAGAGCATTTGCTGGATAATGCATGAATATCGCTGACTTTTCAGCGATATTCATGCATTGTGGCCGATGTGCGGCGATAATTTTTGTCTCTAAACAATTAAAACGAAGCACAAAATGGCGAATTCCCATTTCGCTACCAGTTTGCGGCCCAGTTCGCGGCCCGTGAAGCGCTTCTACCGTGAAAAATCATTTTTTTTTAATTTTCCCCACGGGACCCTTTAAAAACCCCAACAACATTCCTAGGGGGTCAAGAGGGGTATACCTTGCCCCCTTTCAATAAATTCCCCCTTCGTTTTTCACCTCTTCTTCTCTCTCGATCCTACCGAGAGATAAGATGGCGGCCGCTCCGGACTATTTAGAATGTTGACAGACACCGGAGAGCCAATCAGCTTTCTGTTATCCAATGGAAGGTGGATAACATGGCTAAGAGCATTTGCTGGATAATGCATGAATATCGCTGACTTTTCAACGATATTCATGCATTGTGGCCGATGTGCGGCGATAATTTTTGTCTCTAAACAATTAAAACGAAGCACAAAATGGCGAATTCCCGTTTCGCTACCAGTTTGCGGCCCAGTTCGCGGCCCGGGAAACGCTTCTACCGTGAAAAATAATTTCTTTTTTATTTTCCCCACGGGACCCTTTAATAACCCCAACAACAATCCTAGGGGGTCAAGAGGGGTATACCTTGCACCCTTTCAATAAATTCCCCCTTCGTTTTTCACCTCTTCTCTCTCGATCCTACCGAGAGATAAGATGGCGGCCGCTCCGGACTGTTTAGAATGTTGACAGACACCGGAGAGCCAATCAGCTTTCTGCGCGCAAAGTTCCGTTTCGCGAAAAGTAAGCGGACCGGATCGCTGCCCGGAGCGCTGTTACAGATATATATCTTGTTTTGAAAGTTAATTTCTCAAAAACTACTGGAGCACATATATTGAGACCTAGCAAAGGCACATCGGGCTAACAGTCCCTACAATTTTGCCAAGTTTCGTGCAAATCCATTCAGCCGTTCGAGCTAAAAGTGAGTCCAACCGCCCTATGGAAAAATGAATGGGAAAAACGCGTTTTGGGACCCCCCTTTTTTCTCAGCCCCCCCTTGACGAAACTTCACCACATTTTCAGGGGCTGCTCAGAAACAAAATGTGCCATTTTCCTGAATATTTCAGCCGATTCCGTCCTCAAACGCCAAAGTTATTAGACATAGAATTTTCAAAAATCCCATAGGGAATTAATCCTAACTATATATACCTACTGGCGATAGCCAGTAGGTAATATATATATATATATTACCTACTGGCGTCTCGCCAGTAGGTATATATAGTTAGGATTTTTTCCCTATGGGATTTCTGAAAATTCTATGCCTAATAACTTTGGCGTTTGTGGACGGAATCGGCTGAAATTTTCAGGAAAATGGCACATTTTGTTTCTGAGCAGCCCCTAAAAATTTGGGGGGGTTTCGTCAAGTGGGGCCTGAGAAAAAAGGGGGGTCCCAAAACGCGTTTTTCCCATTCATTTTTCCATAGGGCGGTTGGACTCACTTTTAGCTCGAACGGCTGAATGGATTTGCACGAAACTTGGCAAAATTGTAGGGACTGTTAGCCCGATGTGCCTTTGCTAGGTCTCAATATATGTGCTCCAGTAGATTTTGAGAAATTAACGTTCAAAACAAGATATATATCTGTAACAGCGCTCCGGGCAGCGATCCGGTCCGCTTACTTTTCGCGAAACGGAACTTTGCGCGCAGAAAGCTGATTGGCTCTCCGGTGTCTGTCAACATTCTAAACAGTCCGGAGCGGCCGCCATCTTATCTCTCGGTAGGATCGAGAGAGAAGAGGTGAAAAACGAAGGGGGAATTTATTGAAAGGGTGCAAGGTATACCCCTCTTGACCCCCTAGGATTGTTGTTGGGGTTATTAAAGGGTCCCGTGGGGAAAATTAAAAAAAAATTATTTTTCACGGTAGAAGCGTTTCCCGGGCCGCGAACTGGGCCGCAAACTGGTAGCGAAACGGGAATTCGCCATTTTGTGCTTCGTTTTAATTGTTTAGAGACAAAAATTATCGCCGCACATCGGCCACAATGCATGAATATCGTTGAAAAGTCAGCGATATTCATGCATTATCCAGCAAATGCTCTTAGCCATGTTATCCACCTTCCATTGGATAACAGAAAGCTGATTGGCTCTCCGGTGTCTGTCAACATTCTAAATAGTCCAGAGCGGCCGCCATCTTATCTCTCGGTAGGATCGAGAGAGAAGAAGAGGTGAAAAACGAAGGGGGAATTTATTGAAAGGGGGCAAGGTATACCCCTCTTGACCCCCTAGGATTGTTGTTGGGGTTATTAAAGGGTCCCGTGGGGAAAATAAAAAAAAAATTATTTTTCACGGTAGAAGCGTTTCCCGGGCCGCGAACTGGGCCGCAAACTGGTAGCGAAACGGGAATTCGCCATTTTGTGCTTCGTTTTAATTGTTTAGAGACAAAAATTATCGCCGCACATCGGCCACAATGCATGAATATCGTTGAAAAGTCAGCGATATTCATGCATTATCCAGCAAATGCTCTTAGCCATGTTATCCACCTTCCATTGGATAACAGAAAGCTGATTGGCTCTCCGGTGTCTGTCAACATTCTAAATAGTCCGGAGCGGCCGCCATCTTATCTCTCGGTAGGATCGAGAGAGAAGAAGAGGTGAAAAACGAAGGGGGAATTTATTGAAAGGGGGCAAGGTATACCCCTCTTGACCCCCTAGGATTGTTGTTGGGGTTATTAAAGGGTCCCGTGGGGAAAATAAAAAAAAAATTATTTTTCACGGTAGAAGCGTTTCCCGGGCCGCGAACTGGGCCGCAAACGGGTAGCGAAACGGGAATTCGCCATTTTGTGCTTCGTTTTAATTGTTTAGAGACAAAAATTATCGCCGCACATCGGCCACAATGCATGAATATCGTTGAAAAGTCAGCGATATTCATGCATTATCCAGCAAATGCTCTTAGCCATGTTATCCACCTTCCATTGGATAACATGGCTAAAAACCGCTCTGTGCGTGAGCTTTTTTTTTTTTTTTTTTTGCTGCGTGACGTTTGTTATCGTTCGATTCGATGGAAATCAGGAAGTGTTGAACACCATTTTGTCACTGCGAGTAAATATTTTGTTATAAATGAATCCTTATTGATAAACATTGTCTGCGCCATCTTGCGTTTTTGTCCAATGCCACAATTTTGTCGTGCACGGCAGCCATTTTAGATGCCTTGACCAGGGCCACTCTCTGCACGCCGTCGATTCTCAGCATGGCTCCCCAGCCTCGCACGCATCTCCCCCACGCAATGGTCACCCCCGCTCTCTCTCTCATGCATGGGCTATATACTTCCCCCATCTGCGCTGCTCTTCTCTGAGAATCACACCCTGTGCCCGTTCGACACCTCCCTTTCACCCTATTCACTACCGCACCCTCTGACACTTCTCTTCCTCTGTGTCCGATTGTCCAGGCCGGACCTAGGCTATCACCTAGCCCTGCGGATGTAGTTTATGGCTCCAGCTGTAGAGTATCCAGACATGCCAACCCTCCCGATTCAGGTGTGAGACTACTGATTTCAGTGCTAGTCTTTCGCTTCCCGATTCCTGCAAGGAAAAACCCGGGGGCATATTTCCAACATCTAGCGGTAATTTTTGTCTCTAACTTGTTTAGAGACAATAATTATCGCCGCACTTCGGCGAATTTTATCGCACATAAACCTTGCTATTAGCAAGGTTTATCGCAAATGCGATAAAAAACGGCCGCAATGCATGAATATCGCTGAAAAGTCAGCGATATTCATGCATTAGTCAGCAAATGCTCTTAGCCATTTTATCCACTTCCCATTGAACAAGCGCATGGTCTTTTAAAGATTTGTGAAGTACTCGGGGCGGCGGTGTGTGTGTGTCCTCTTTCAGGAGCGGGCGGGGGGGGCACTGGCAGCAATTTGCAGGCCAGGCAGTGTTCAACACGTGCATCACCTTTTCTCTGCCTGCTATTGCGCTCCATGCTTCGGAAAGGTAAGAAAAAGAACGTGCATTTGAGTTTGAAATGTCCGATCTTGTAGTAGTACACTTGCAAAGTCCACACATGACAATAACCCGATTCAAGGCCCCATTCACCCGATTTTTAAAAAAAATATAGTACTCCAAGACAGTTACATTTTAAAACTTTACTAATATTTAAATATAACGAACGCAACAAAAACTGTAAATATATTTAACCATTTTTTGAAATTAACCAGAACTATAACGATAACAACAACAACAACAATAATATAACTTTTATGCCTAAATTACGCAAACATTTAGCTAATCTGCTAAAGGGGGGAGTCGCCATTTCTTTACAATAATCAATAATGAAAAATCCACATCAATAGGGTTGCCCGTTTTCTCGATGCAGCACTATAGTGCAATATACACAGCACCTGGGGTGTCAAGAGTGAACAGGTCTTTCTTTGTTCCTTAAGATGTTATCTCCGAGAATGCTGATGCATTGGTGTCTGTACACTTCTTTGTCAATTCTGTCAAGATGATAACTGCTTTATAAACAGACGATATCTTTGTTTCGTCATTAGTGTTAAGTGTGTCTGAAACTACAGTGCCCTTCTGTTTTTTTTTCTTCAGGCTCTACAGAGTTTTGTGTGTTGTTCTTTTGAGCGACAATTATTCCAGAGGTTTCAGGTTCACTTGTTTTGTTCTGCAGTGAGTTAACAGCTTTAGAGAGTTCATGTTTATTTGCTATGTCCTGCTGTTCGTGAACTGCTTCAGAGACGTCAGCCTCATTTTTTATGTTTCAGTAGATCCTGGACCTGCCCGGCCGCGCCCAAAATGGCGCCGGTGTAAATGGGACTCGTAACTGCTTGTTCTGTACTGGTTGCCCAACCTTGATATCACGAGATACATATGCAGTTTTGAAGCACATGGCGGAGGCTTGTCTGCTGTAGTGGGGCGCCCCTTTATCGTTTCAGTCGCCATTCCGCCCGCTTTTGCTACACTGTGCCTCATCCGCCATTCAGCTGTTTACCGCCCGCTCTTACGGCTACAGCGTCTCGCTCACCATGTAGTTGAGTTGTTCCCACTCTTGCGGTGCAGCGGTAGGCGGCTGCCACAGGACTCTTAAAATGGCGGCCGGCTCTTCGGATTTGGGCCTGGTCCAGTAAAATGGCCCTGGGACACCTTGGAACTCGGACGCTTGTCTGCCAGGGCTTGGGTTCCATTCTCGAAAGCGTCCCCTCAGCCTTGAAGATTGTACAAAAGTCTTGGGGGCCCTCGACTCCCGCAGGCTTCCGGTGGGGAGCGGCTGCCATGATTGCTTGCGGAATGGCCACGATGGAGCTACGAGATGGTGGTGCTCTCATGGTGACGCCAGCTTCAGTCTGAAACATCCAGAAACAAGGTGGGGCTTTCATCGTTTGGGGAAAAAAAATGTTTTAATCCAATGAAAAGTGTTATTTTTAGGTCACATGACCTAGTCTTACATAATTAGGAAAAGAAAAGTAAAATGAACCAATGAAAAGTTTTATTAACAAGTCACATGACCTGTTATGCTTACGTTACGCGCTGCGCGGCGCGCTCTGGATCGTTTCTGGGAAGCTGCGCCTTGCGCACCGGAGCACTTCCGGGTGCGCTAACGCGTCGCGTCATATGACGCATTACGCGACAATGCAGGTGCCGAATATAGTCAAAATGTCTCCACCAACCAGCGGTCGGAATTCCACCGCTTTCAGCAGTCCAAAAAGTTCGGTCAAATCTTAAGAGCGGGAGCAACTCAACTACATGGTGAGCGAGACGTTGTAGTCGCAAGAGCGAGCGGTAAACAGTTGAATGGCGGAAGAGGCACAGAGTACCAAAAGCGGGCGGAATGGCAACTAAAACGGTAAAGGGGCGCCCTACGACAGCGTGTCTTCAGGTGAAACGGATTGTGGGACAAGGTCCAGAATGAAAGATTCTTCAAAAGGGAAAAAATTCCGCCGGACCCCGGGAGCCGGCCGCCTATGCCGGGGGCGATCTCAGGCCTCACCAGGGCAACACGACTTGGGGAGGGGGCAGGAGCCAAGCGCCCCCTCTCAGTCCGCGCCATCTCACCGCCCCTCGGGGGCCTCCGTCAAGCGGTTTAGGGAGGCACCGTATCACATTGTTTTCCAATGCAGTCAGGTCCACAAATGGACCCCACTTACTTTGAATAGTGAAGCTGCAGCAGGTGCAAATAAGGTTTAAACAGTGTTACAAGAACTGCTTAGAATTCTGAAGTATGGCACTCAATAACCAAGACTTATGCCATTTATGTAAGGCAGTGACATGGAAGCAACTCAGGGACAAAAAGCATGAACGAACATTCACGTATGAA
The DNA here is from genome assembly GCF_964263255.1 of Lissotriton vulgaris. NCBI lineage: Eukaryota > Metazoa > Chordata > Amphibia > Caudata > Salamandridae > Lissotriton > Lissotriton vulgaris. The sequence continues at coordinate 1,309,103,062 of NC_141685.1, forward strand.
AATCTTATTTGGAGAAGGGGTAGAATCCAAACGCCCCCTGCCAGTTCGCGCCACTACACCGTATGTGGAAAATCTGAAGCCATCATTCTACAAACTCTCAACGCTTGTTATCAGTGCATGAGTTTCATGCTCGATCGATTGAGCTAGCCGGATCGGACAATAAAAAGTATAAAATAGTTATGTAAATAGTTATTTAATAAAATGTTTTATTCTGTTTCTTTGGTGGTGTGTTGTGTATATTTATAATATTTGCATAGGGTTTGCTGTTATTTTGGGCGGTGTGGGTGGCGGAGTCGAGCTGTTTTGCAGCCCTCATGGTGTGGAGCTCAATTCATTTCACTATTTTCGTATTTCTCATGAAGGGTTATTCCTAATGTTTGTATTTTACCGAGGTTAAAAAGAGATCGAATTAGTGGCCTACTGATTTTGCTCGATTACTTTTATTTTTTTACACGATTTTTCACTATCTGCAAAGACTAAACAGAGTATTGCGACTTTGTGCTTGTTTGTAAATAGAGAATGATCCAAAGAGAACCAATTGTAAAACAGTAAATGCTTGGATAATAATCAATCAAATGGAGAGACAAGCAGGTACGACGGATTACAACAGGGGTAAAGGTCTGCGTTAACTACCGTTCACTATCTGCAAAGAGAGAGTACTACTAAGAGAAAAGAGGGGAGTGGGGAGGGGGGGCAGCGTTTAAAGCACATCAGCGTGCATAAACACGAAAACGTTTTTACCTATCACGTACTTGACATTTGACAGCTTTTGATGTTTGCTATTAAAAAACCATTGAAATTCACAGAAAAAACCATAGGTTATACTCCATGTAGGAGAGTAGGGTCTGCTATCCTATGGTCACCCCAAATTTTTGCTTTTTGCTTCACTGGTTTCTGACTTAATGTGGCTGTGGGCCTGCTAATCAGACCCACAGCCTGCTGTTCTCTCTCTAAATTGATGCCAATGCACTCTAGGTGCATTACGAATTGGAACTGGTTCACCTTATGAGCCCCTGTAATAGTGCACCCTAGGTGCCCAGGGCATAGGTGTATCCAAGGCCTACCAGGGGCTGCAGCACGTATTGTGCCACCCCTGGCCTGGCCTCCATCTTTGACACAACTGGCTGAACACTCAGCTGGGGTAAGTCGGTGTAACCACCTCTTACTTAGGTACAGTATGCCTGTGCCTAACCCTAAACTGGACACATATGTTCCTATCAGCCACTCCTATGGAAGGCCTCATCAATCCTGGAGGCAGAGTGCTTGGAAATATGTGAGATGGTGCTCTAGCATGAGCTGAGCCTGTCTGCAGCTGTCGGGAACCACTCCCTAAGCTGTTCCGGGATATTGCCATACCATATACTCTTAAGTGCATTATAATCCTCGCGGTTAAATGCTATCTTTGGTTTGGCTTTATCAAAACATGTCGAGTAAGGTGTCATACGAATTGGAATACTATCCCCTCGCCAGTTCTGGCGACGGGGATAGCATTCCACCCTTCTAGAGGGACACGACATGTGTGTAGCCTTAACCCCGGTTAAAGTTAAACAGAGCCTCAGCTCCACAAAATGGACGCTGCCACCACAGACACAAGTCTGGCCTCCTGCTGCTGACCGAAACTCGGCAGATGGTGGCCTGGACAAAGGGTTTCCTGCCTTGGGAGGTGCGAGCACCACCCCAGACAGGATTTTGTGTATTAGGTAGGACAGGGCTGAAAAGAATCAGACATGCCCGGGGCACACAAGGTGTCCCCGTGCATAGGCCAGCCCAAACCGGTTCTGGGGCCTTCCAGCCCCAGTCCTGGCGCGGAGCTGGACAAAGGAAAGGGGGTGTAACCGCCCCCCTTCCTGGTTCCTCCCAGAGGAGGGACCTAGTAGGTGATCCACCCCCTAGATTGGAATAAGAGGGGGAGCAGTGCCATTGCACAGCAGATCATCCCGAAATCAACTTAAACTAAGAAGAAGACTGGACTTCGACATTCTGCTGCACAGAAGACTGAAGAAGAATCTCCCTTGTGGCCAAGGAGTGACCACCCTGTGAACACAGGTACCAACCAGCAACTCGACGTCTGCTTTGCCGCCGCCTCCCGCCGGAGCCCGAGCCCAGAGCCCGACAAGAACCAGATTCCCAGACCTCTCAGAGCCCGATCCACAGTCCCTGCAAAGAAGGGACCCGTGGAGGCACCGAGTGACGTGGGACCGGACCTCTTGAAAGACACCCGAAAAGCTGACTGCGCAGCTTCTGAGGCATCCTCGACGTTGTGCTTTGGGGATTGAGAACCCCCACCACCGAGCAGCCCTTGCACCGAAGATCAGCCCCCCAGCATCTCCACGATCTGCGTGGGGCCCTTTTGCACTGTGCCACTCGACGCGCCATCCCGGCCACTAGCCACGCGGCCAGCGGCCATCTTGGCGACGAACCCGAAGATTTAAACAGCAGGTCTGGTTGCTCCAGACCTACCCAAGCTCCTGTGAAAAGGAGCACCCGCTCTGACCTTGCTGGTCCGAGTGAACAGCATCTTTCAACTCCTGCGTGGCTTGCATTTGCCAAGGCCTGTTTGCTCCGATCAGGTCGCCGACACCGCCAACAGCGAGAGGCCTACGTGGGACAGCTCGTGACCGACTCCCGGACGTCCTCGACCCCGGGTATCCACGTGGCTGCAGAAAGAAGCTACCCGACAACGCCTGTTTGCACCCGACATCACCTGGTTCCACTCTGGTTCCACGGCAGTCACTGGCTAGTGACTTTGAACACTGTCCCCTCTGCTTTCAGGTCTTCACATCTTCAGATCCACCCTTGGATCCACCGGAACTCTTCTCATCGAGCCGCCTGCAGCATCTCCTGCTCCAAGCACCATCGACCAGCGTGACGAAACCCGACACATCTTCGACCCTGTGCACCCGCTTCCTGTGGGTGAGGTAACTCAGCTCCGCCGGTGCTCCTGCACTGGTACACATCCCAAGGGCCTGTGTTTTAAGTTTCAGCTCCGTAGGTCACTCGGAAGGTTCCTAACTTTCTAACTTTGTGCTTTTTACGCACCATAGACTTTGTATTGAGAAGTGCGTGCACTTTGAACACTGCACCCGAGTCCCGTGGGCCTTTCCCGACTTAGTTAACTCCAGTCTCGAATAGCTCCAGCGATTCCCAAGGCCCTAGGCCTCTTCACTTTCCTCCTGGTATCTCTTATACCACTTATTTAGTATATGGTTTAGGTGGCCCCTAGGGCTCATCCATATTGTGCAACTTTTGTGTATTTTAAACTGTCTTGTGATTTTACGCTTGTGCTTCTGTGCTCATAAAGAGTCCAGGGGATTTTATAGTTAATAAATCAATATATATTTTCAATATATATCTGTGTGGTGTCCCTTTCATTTGGTATTCAAGGGGGTTGTGTATGGTATAACAGCTGGCTTCACATGCCTTTCAGAGTTTAGCCTAAGACTGCTTTGTCCACGTTACCACTAGGATAACTGGTCTACAAGGTTGAATGACAACCATCATCATAAGGGTTGCTTGGCATGGTACAAAGTGATCACTAGAACTAGTGAGCATTATATACCAGGCCAACTTCTCACATTGGTGAGCAGCGGATTGGGATCTGAGCTTGCTGTTGTTTTACCATTACAATCTTTGAGATTATCATTTGAAAGATCATACAGGTACCTGCTAGGTACATATAAAACAAGACTAGTATACTTAAGTTCTACTGAACTTAGTTGTTGTAGAGCAAAGGGAGTAGCACACCCTAGCTACAACTACTAGATAGGTTTAGTAGGTAAACACCAGTGTAGGTAGATTGCAACACATCCACCCACACTAGAGCAATGTCTGGAACAGAGGGGTCCAGTGGACTTACTCCTGTTGAGAGTGACCCTCCAAGGGCACCATCCCAGTTTGCTATTTTTCCCTTTAAGGAATTAAGACAGCTTTGTGTCTTAAGGGGTCTGAAGACAGGGCCTACCCCTACTACAGACCACCTAAGAGAGCTCTTGGATCAGTCTGAGGCTCTAAAGACCTCTAAAGCAAACCCCACAGGGAATGCTGAAGGAGGCCATCCTTCAGAGGATGACACTGTAGACACCCCTACCCCTATCATCCTAGTAGATGAGGAAGCCTCCACCACTGGAGCTCCTCAGGTAGATGAAGAGGAAGAAGAAGAAGAGGAGGAGGCGGTGGAAAGCAGTGAGTCAGATGATGACAGAGATAGTCAGGTGCTGGTCAGTAGACTGAACCAGGCTAACTTAAGTCAACTTGGGAATGAATCAGGTAACAACCCATTCAGACCCCCAGGTGGACTTAACCAGGGCCATAGGAGGAGAAGGCATCACTCAGGTGAATCCAACACCTCCCATGTCTCTAGAGGCTCTCATGGTCACTCCAGAAAGGAGATGACTAGCCCTCAGAGAAGGGAACATGAGGCCAAGATGAGAGAGGCTGAGCTTAGGATCCAGAGGCAAGAGTTAGAGGTTGCCCTGGCTAAGGAGAAACTTGCTAGAGCAAGACAGCCTAGAGAGAGTGGGGTAATAGAACCCACTGGTGGCAGCAATATCCACAAGGATAAAGACAGGTCTTTTGATAATAGAAACCTGAGTAAGATTGTGCCCCCCTACAAAGCTGGGGATGACATCCATAAATGGATTACTGCAATGGAGAGAGCCTGCAGAGTACAGCAGATCCCTCAGGAGCAGTGGGCAGCAATCTTGTGGCTCTCCTTTGAAGGTAGAGGCCGAGACAGACTCCTCACAGTTAGTGATGGGGATTCTAGAAACTACCTGGTCCTGAAGAGTGCTCTGATTGATGGGTTAGGCTTAACCACTGAACAGTACAGGTTAATGTTCAGAGATACCCAGAAGACACAGACTCAGGACTGGTCTGAATTTGTTGAGTGTGCCACTAAGGCTCTGGAGGGATGGTTGCTGGGAAGCAAGGTTACAGACTATGAAGGATTGTACAATTTGCTGATGAGAGAACAAATTTTAAATAATTGTCAGAACCAGCAGTTGCATCAACATTTGGTTGACTCAGATTTGACCTCTCCCCAAGAATTGGGAAAGAGGGCAGATAAATGGGTAAGAACCAGAGTTAAGCAAAAGAACCAGAACCAGAACCAGGGTGGTGACCAGAAGAAAACAGACCAGAAGGGTGGGGAGCAGAAAGCTAAAGACCAGAAGTCTTCAACAGGGCCCCAAACTGAGACAGAGGGTGGGTCCCAAACTTCCAAGAAGAAGAAGAAAGAAGGTCAGAAGAAACCCTGGTGTAAAACTTGTAAGAACACCTCTCACTGGACAAGTGAGTGTAAAAAGGGTGGAGCCCCCAACACTGCAGCCCCTAAGGCACCTGCACCCACTAGTACAGTTAGCAGTGTTGGTCCTCAAGCCAAGGGTTTAGTGGGAATCACTTTGGGAACTGAAGGAGATTCTGACCTAGTCAGAACCCTTACACAGGCTGTTCTGGTTTGTGAAGGGGACATAGATTTGACCCCTGACATAAGTCCCAGTAACCTGGGCAAATACAGACAGACACCTTTGATTAACAACAAAGTGGCTCAAGCTTACAGGGACACATGTGCCAGTGTCACTATGGTGACACCTAACTTTGTGGACCCTGGACAATACATGCCAGGCGATGATTACCTGGTGACCAATGCCAGCAATGTCACTACTACACATAGTGTGGCACTTGTTAACTTTTCCTGGGGAGGGGTAACTGGCCTAAAGAAAGTTGTGGTTAGTGCTGATCTCCCGGTAGAATGTTTGTTGGGCAATGACCTGGAGAACTCTCTATGGTCAGAAGTTGAGTACAGGACTCATGCAGAGATGTTAGGGATATCATCACATGTCCTTGCTGTGACCAGGTCACAGGCCAAAAAGTGCCTCTCTGAACCTCAGGTCTTGGATCCTGGAACAATGGACCAAGTACCTCCCAAGAAGAAGAACAGGAGGGTTAAGGCTGTGCCTTCCCAACTGCCTACAAGTGAGGATCAGGCTTCACAGGAAACTGATCTAGAGACCCCTGAAGGAACTGTCCCTGAAGAACTTGAACCTGATCAGGTTGAGTTTCTGGGGACAGGGGGACCTTCTAGGGCAGACTTGGGGCAGGCTCAGTTAACCTGTCCTTCTCTTGAACCCCTCAGACAGCAGGCTGCTGCTGAGGCTGCTGGGAATGCTCAAGGTGCCCATAAAGTATATTGGGACGATGGACTCCTTTATTCAGAGGCTAGAGACCCCAAGCCTGGTGCTACCAGGAGGTTGGTTATACCTCTGCAATTTAGGGGCTTCCTACTCACCTTGGCCCATGATATTCCTTTAGCAGGACACCTAGGCCAGAACAAGACTTGGGACAGGCTTGTCCCTCACTTTCACTGGCCTCACATGTCTGAAGACACCAAGGAGTTTTGTCGCTCCTGTGAAACCTGCCAAGCCAGTGGTAAAGCAGGTGGAACAACAAAGGCCCCCCTGATACCACTACCTGTGGTGGGGGTTCCCTTTGAGAGAGTGGGGATTGATATTGTTGGTCCAATGGATCCCCCTACAGCATCTGGGCACAGATTCATACTGGTGGTAGTGGATCATGCCACCAGGTACCCAGAGGCAATTCCCCTTAGGACCACAACAGCTCCTGTTGTGGCCAGGGCCTTACTTGGAGTTTTCTCCAGAGTGGGGTTTCCTAAGGAGGTAATATCAGATAGAGGTACCAACTTCATGTCTGGATATTTGACAGCTATGTGGAAGGAATGTGGTGTAAACTACAAGTTCACCACTCCTTATCACCCACAATGCAATGGGCTTGTTGAGAGATTTAACAAGACCCTAAAGGGCATGATTAAAGGATTACCTGAAAAGCTCAGGCGAAGATGGGACATCCTTCTGCCCTGCCTTTTGTTCGCTTACAGAGAGGTCCCTCAAAAGGGGGTTGGCTTCAGCCCCTTTGAATTGTTGTTTGGGCACCCTGTAAGAGGACCCCTGTGTCTTGTGAAGGAAGGATGGGAGTTACCTCTCAAAAAGCCTAAACAGGACATAGTGGACTATGTACTTGGTCTCCGCTCCAGGATGGCAGAGTACATGGAAAAGGCATCCAAAAACCTTGAGGCTAGCCAAGAATTACAAAAAGCTTGGCATGACCAAAAGGCTGTCCTTGTTGAATTTCAGCCTGGACAGAAGGTATGGGTGTTGGAGCCAGTGGCCCCAGCAGCACTCCAAGACAAATGGTCTGGACCCCATACAATTCTGGAAAAGAAGGGAGAGGTTACCTACTTGGTGGACCTAGGAACTCCCAGGAGCCCCCACAGGGTGCTCCATGTGAACAGATTGAAGGCATATGTCAGCAGGGCAGACATGGGCTTGCTCATGGCTACAGATGAGGGACAGGAGGAAGAGAGTGACCCTCTCCCAGACCTGCTCACTCAGAACCCTGAGGATGGCTCAGTTGATGGTGTGGCCTTAGGTGGCAGCCTCACTGAACATCAGCAACATGACTGCAGACAAGTTCTACAGGCATACAGGCATATGTTCTCCTTGACCCCCAGTCAGACTAACTGGTGTACCCATGTGGTGGACACTGGTGACAGTCTTCCTGTAAAGAGCAAGATTTACAGGCAACCTGACCACGTCAGGGACTGTATAAAGACTGAGGTGCAAAAGATGCTGGAATTAGGTGTCATTGAGCCTTCAGAGAGCCCCTGGGCTAGCCCAGTGGTTCTGGTCCCCAAACCTCACACCAAAGATGGCAAGAGAGAGATGAGGTTCTGTGTGGATTACAGAGGACTCAATGCTGTCACCAGGACAGATGCACACCCTATTCCAAGGGCAGATGAGCTCATTGACAAGTTGGCTTCTGCCAAATATTTGAGCACATTTGACTTGACAGCTGGCTACTGGCAAATCAGGTTAGCTGAGGAGTCTAAAGCCAAGACAGCATTTTCTACCCCTAGTGGGCATTATCAGTTTGTGGTGATGCCCTTTGGTTTGAAAAATGCACCTGCCACCTTCCAAAGGTTGGTGAACCAAGTCCTCACTGGGTTGGATGACTTTTGTGCAGCTTATCTGGACGATATTGCTGTCTTTAGCTCCACCTGGGAGGATCACCTGATCCACCTGAAGGAAGTGCTTGAGGCTCTGCAGAAGGCAGGCCTCACTATCAAGGCAACAAAGTGCCAGATAGGGCAGAGCAAGGTTGTATACCTGGGCCACCTTGTAGGTGGAGGCCAAGTTCAACCACTGGAGAGTAAGATCCAGACCATCAAGGACTGGTCCCCTCCAACTACCCAGACTCAGGTCAGAGCTTTCTTGGGCCTGACTGGGTACTACAGGAAGTTTGTTAAGAACTATGGGTCCATTGTGACTCCTCTTAATGATCTGACATCCAAGAAGATGCCCAAAAAGGTTCAGTGGACAGAAATCTGTCAAAAGGCATTTGATGACCTGAAGAAGGCCATGTGCTCTGCACCTATCCTGAAGAGTCCTGACTACTCAAGAGAGTTCATTGTCCAAACAGATGCTTCTGAGTTGGGAGTGGGAGCAGTGCTTTCACAGCTTAATGTAGATGGCCAGGACCAGCCCATTGCTTTCATTAGCAGAAGGCTGACCCCCAGAGAGAAACGTTGGTCAGCTATAGAGAGGGAGGCCTTTGCTGTGGTGTGGGCCCTGAAGAAGTTGAGACCATACTTATTTGGCACTCACTTCAAGATTCAGACCGACCATAAGCCCCTCCTATGGCTTAATCAGATGAAGGGTGAAAACCCCAAACTACTCAGGTGGTCCATTTCCCTACAGGGGATGGACTTTACAGTGGAGCACCGCCCAGGGACTGACCATGGCAACGCAGATGGTCTCTCCAGGTACTTCCACTTAGAACATGAAGACACAACTGGTCAAGGTTAGTCTAATGTCCCTGCGTTTGGGGGGGGGTTATGTAGGAGAGTAGGGTCTGCTATCCTATGGTCACCCCAAATTTTTGCTTTTTGCTTCACTGGTTTCTGACTTAATGTGGCTGTGGGCCTGCTAATCAGACCCACAGCCTGCTGTTCTCTCTCTAAATTGATGCCAATGCACTCTAGGTGCATTACGAATTGGAACTGGTTCACCTTATGAGCCCCTGTAATAGTGCACCCTAGGTGCCCAGGGCATAGGTGTATCCAAGGCCTACCAGGGGCTGCAGCACGTATTGTGCCACCCCTGGCCTGGCCTCCATCTTTGACACAACTGGCTGAACACTCAGCTGGGGTAAGTCGGTGTAACCACCTCTTACTTAGGTACAGTATGCCTGTGCCTAACCCTAAACTGGACACATATGTTCCTATCAGCCACTCCTATGGAAGGCCTCATCAATCCTGGAGGCAGAGTGCTTGGAAATATGTGAGATGGTGCTCTAGCATGAGCTGAGCCTGTCTGCAGCTGTCGGGAACCACTCCCTAAGCTGTTCCGGGATATTGCCATACCATATACTCTTAAGTGCATTATAATCCTCGCGGTTAAATGCTATCTTTGGTTTGGCTTTATCAAAACATGTCGAGTAAGGTGTCATACGAATTGGAATACTATCCCCTCGCCAGTTCTGGCGACGGGGATAGCATTCCACCCTTCTAGAGGGACACGACATGTGTGTAGCCTTAACCCCGGTTAAAGTTAAACAGAGCCTCAGCTCCACAAAATGGACGCTGCCACCACAGACACAAGTCTGGCCTCCTGCTGCTGACCGAAACTCGGCAGATGGTGGCCTGGACAAAGGGTTTCCTGCCTTGGGAGGTGCGAGCACCACCCCAGACAGGATTTTGTGTATTAGGTAGGACAGGGCTGAAAAGAATCAGACATGCCCGGGGCACACAAGGTGTCCCCGTGCATAGGCCAGCCCAAACCGGTTCTGGGGCCTTCCAGCCCCAGTCCTGGCGCGGAGCTGGACAAAGGAAAGGGGGTGTAACCGCCCCCCTTCCTGGTTCCTCCCAGAGGAGGGACCTAGTAGGTGATCCACCCCCTAGATTGGAATAAGAGGGGGAGCAGTGCCATTGCACAGCAGATCATCCCGAAATCAACTTAAACTAAGAAGAAGACTGGACTTCGACATTCTGCTGCACAGAAGACTGAAGAAGAATCTCCCTTGTGGCCAAGGAGTGACCACCCTGTGAACACAGGTACCAACCAGCAACTCGACGTCTGCTTTGCCGCCGCCTCCCGCCGGAGCCCGAGCCCAGAGCCCGACAAGAACCAGATTCCCAGACCTCTCAGAGCCCGATCCACAGTCCCTGCAAAGAAGGGACCCGTGGAGGCACCGAGTGACGTGGGACCGGACCTCTTGAAAGACACCCGAAAAGCTGACTGCGCAGCTTCTGAGGCATCCTCGACGTTGTGCTTTGGGGATTGAGAACCCCCACCACCGAGCAGCCCTTGCACCGAAGATCAGCCCCCCAGCATCTCCACGATCTGCGTGGGGCCCTTTTGCACTGTGCCACTCGACGCGCCATCCCGGCCACTAGCCACGCGGCCAGCGGCCATCTTGGCGACGAACCCGAAGATTTAAACAGCAGGTCTGGTTGCTCCAGACCTACCCAAGCTCCTGTGAAAAGGAGCACCCGCTCTGACCTTGCTGGTCCGAGTGAACAGCATCTTTCAACTCCTGCGTGGCTTGCATTTGCCAAGGCCTGTTTGCTCCGATCAGGTCGCCGACACCGCCAACAGCGAGAGGCCTACGTGGGACAGCTCGTGACCGACTCCCGGACGTCCTCGACCCCGGGTATCCACGTGGCTGCAGAAAGAAGCTACCCGACAACGCCTGTTTGCACCCGACATCACCTGGTTCCACTCTGGTTCCACGGCAGTCACTGGCTAGTGACTTTGAACACTGTCCCCTCTGCTTTCAGGTCTTCACATCTTCAGATCCACCCTTGGATCCACCGGAACTCTTCTCATCGAGCCGCCTGCAGCATCTCCTGCTCCAAGCACCATCGACCAGCGTGACGAAACCCGACACATCTTCGACCCTGTGCACCCGCTTCCTGTGGGTGAGGTAACTCAGCTCCGCCGGTGCTCCTGCACTGGTACACATCCCAAGGGCCTGTGTTTTAAGTTTCAGCTCCGTAGGTCACTCGGAAGGTTCCTAACTTTCTAACTTTGTGCTTTTTACGCACCATAGACTTTGTATTGAGAAGTGCGTGCACTTTGAACACTGCACCCGAGTCCCGTGGGCCTTTCCCGACTTAGTTAACTCCAGTCTCGAATAGCTCCAGCGATTCCCAAGGCCCTAGGCCTCTTCACTTTCCTCCTGGTATCTCTTATACCACTTATTTAGTATATGGTTTAGGTGGCCCCTAGGGCTCATCCATATTGTGCAACTTTTGTGTATTTTAAACTGTCTTGTGATTTTACGCTTGTGCTTCTGTGCTCATAAAGAGTCCAGGGGATTTTATAGTTAATAAATCAATATATATTTTCAATATATATCTGTGTGGTGTCCCTTTCATTTGGTATTCAAGGGGGTTGTGTATGGTATAACAGCTGGCTTCACATGCCTTTCAGAGTTTAGCCTAAGACTGCTTTGTCCACGTTACCACTAGGATAACTGGTCTACAAGGTTGAATGACAACCATCATCATAAGGGTTGCTTGGCATGGTACAAAGTGATCACTAGAACTAGTGAGCATTATATACCAGGCCAACTTCTCACACTCCATATATAGTTAGGAATTTGCATTTACAAAACCTTGAAAATTCAATGAAAAAACCATTGGTTTTAGGCCATATATAGTTAGGGATTTGCATTTAGAAAACCTTATTTTACTCGCATAAAACCATTGAAATTCCATATATAGTTATAAGCGCTAACTATATATCGCGCACCCGCAATCCACTGCTGATGATGTCACATATTACATCATTCATGACATGGTTAGTGACATCACTGATGACATCACTGATGACATCTCAAATGACATCACTGATGACATCACTGATAACATCTCATTTGACATGACTGATCACATCACTGATGATATCATTCATGTGATAATACCATGAACCTCTTCAGACTCTAATATAACCTTAGATACAATCAGTGTAAACAGACAGTCACTCATCCATGGAGTTACTCACACACCTAGTCAGTTATGCCAAAAATCAATCACACCTCCATTTTCTCAACTATACAGTTATACACACCTTACTTATTCAAACATATACTAACACATATTTAGTTTACTCTCTTATACAATCTCTGATACATGTTCACAATGATCCATACAGCCACTCACACATTCACTGGCTCTTATGCACAGTTATTTATAGATGTCAACTCTCACATGTACTGTGTTTTACATATGTACTTAATTTGACATGTAGCACTGAGATATCCATTCACTCACTAATACACTCATGCACAGTCAACCGCCCATACAGCTGTTTCCACATGCAGTTTTGAATCTATACATATAGTGAATCAACTACTCACACATCTATGTACAGAGTCACACACCTCCCAGCCACCCATACACACACACTCAGTTTCCCATACAAATACTTGGACAACCAATCAATAACCCATACAGTTACTCATATAGCTACTGATCAACATATGCAGCAGTTTGTAGAACAACAGATATAATGATGTACAAATTAAGACAGTTTAGTCACTAACTCATGCCCTCAGTGAGACACATTTAATCACTCACTCATACAGTCAGTCATGCACCTACTAAATCCTTCATCCAGACACTTATATATCTACTCATTCTTCAATATGTAAAACATAGTTTAACTTTACAGAAACATAGAGTCACTGGATGTTGTAATCAGTGATCTCATCAGTGATGTCATTTGAGATGTCATCAGTGATGTCATCAGTGATGTCACTAACCATGTCATGAATGATGTAATATGTGACATCATCAGCAGTGGATTGCGGGTGCGCGATATATAGTTAGCGCTTATAACTATATATGGAATTTCAATGGTTTTATGCGAGTAAAATAAGGTTTTCTAAATGCAAATCCCTAACTATATATGGCCTAAAACCAATGGTTTTTTCATTGAATATATATATATATATATATATATATATATATACATACATACATATATATACATTACCTACTGGCGGTCTCCAGTAGGTATATATAGTTAGGACCTAGTTACCATAGGAAATCCCCAACATTCTATTGGGAATAACTTTGGTGCCGATTGAGGAATCTGCGTGTAATTTTCCTTAAAATTGCTTTGCTCCGATCCGCTTCTTCCCTGAAAGTTTCGGGGGGATTCATCAAGCGGGGGCCGAGGAAAAAGGGGGGTCCCAAAACGTGTTTTCCCCATGTTCATTTCTGTAGGGACCTTTAGACACAGCTACAGCCCGAACGGCTGAATAAATAGAATTACACCAAACTTGGCAAAATGGTAGGGCCTGGTATGCAGATGTGCCTTTGCTAGGTTTGGTGAAAATCCCTCCAGTAGTTCTTGAGAAAATTGATTTTGAAATTTTTCAAATGGCATTTTCTATGGGACCTTTAGACACGGCTACAGCCCGAACGGCTGAACGGAATTACACCAAACTTGGCAAAATGGTAGGGACAGGTATGCAGTAGTGCCTTTTCCATATTTGGTGAAAATCCCACAAGTAGTTGTTGAGAATTTGAATTTGAGCAAATTATATATCTATATGCGCTCAACATTCTATTGGGAATAACTTTGGCGCCGATTGAGGAATCTGTGTGTAATTTTCCAGAATTTTGGCCAGCTTCGCTCCGCTCTTTCCCTGAAAGTTTCGGGGGGATTCGTCAAGCGGGGGCCGAGAAAAAAGGGGGTCCCAAAATGTGTTTTCCCCATGTTAATTTCCATAGGGACCTTTAGACACAGCTACAGCCCGAACGGCTGAATGGAATTACACCAAACTTGGCAAAATGGTCGGGCCTGGTATGCAGATGTCCCTTTGCTATGTTTGGTGAAAATCCCTCCAGTAGTTCTTGAGAAAATTTAATTTGAAAATTTTCAAATGGCATTTTCTATGGGACCTTTAGACACGGCTACAGCCCGAACGGCTGAACGGAAATACACCAAACTTGGCAAAATAGTAGGGACAGGTATGCAGTAGTGCCTTTTCTATATTTGGTGAAAATCCCTCCAGTAGTTGTTGAGAAAATGGAATTTGAGCAAATTATATATCTATATGCGCTCACCGTACGCGCACCGTACGCGTATGCGCGCGTACCCTTACGTGCGCGAGCGAGTTTCTGATTGGCTGGCAGTCGACTGTCAACATTCCAAACTGTCCAAACCAGGAAGTGTTGGCCACCATCTTGTTTTTCAGGAGAACTGAGGCACAAGAGAGCCCAAAACAAGAGTGGAAAACACGAAAAGGGGGCAGGGTAGAGACTCCCCAACCCTCTAGCCCTTCTCAGGGGGTCCCAAAAGGACCCCCAAGGGCAAAATAAAAATAAAAAAGCGGGGTACGTGCACCGTACGCATACGGTACGCATACGGTACGTGTACGGTGCGCGTACCCCGCGATTTAAAAAAAAACAAAAATTTGGGACCCCCCTGAGAAGGGCTAGGGGGTCAGGGGGTCTCAACCCTGCCCCCTTTTCGTGTTTTCCACTCTTGTTTTGTGATCTCTTGTGCCTCACTTCTCCTAAGAAACAAGATGGCTGCTCAGGTGGTCCCAGAAGGATAATAACATATATAAACGTTATCCGCTAATAGAATTAGCATTTACAAAACCTTTGAAATTTATTGAAAAAAAATATAGGTTTCAGGCCTTATATAGTTAGAAATTAGCATTTAAAAAACCTTGCAAATTCACTGAAAAAAACATAGGTTTCAAGCCTTATATAGTCAGAAATTAGCATTTAAAAAACCTTGCAAATTCACGTAAAAAATGCATAGGTTTCAGGCCTTATGTAGTTAGGAATTAGCATTTAAAAAACCATTGAAATTGCTCCTTTATAGTTAGTTGTACTAACTATATTTTGCGCACCCACAGTCCACTGCTGATGATGTCACATATTACATCATTCATGACATGGTCAGTGACATCACTGATGACATCACTGATGACATCTCATTTGACATCACTGATCACATCACTGATGATATCATTCATGTGATACTACGATGCACCTCCTCACACTCTCATATAACTTTTGATACACCCAGTGTTAAATACAGACTACCATTCTTGAAACCATTGACACACCAATACCAGTTACTATATACGCACTCACTGATTCCTAGGTCTACACACACATTCACTCATTCACCCATAGAATCACTCATACATACAGTCACTCATCAATACAACACTATCACATGCACTCATACACCTATACAGACACTCATACACTGCCACTCACACATGGAGTTACTCACACACCTAGTCAGTCATGCAAAGAATCAATCACACTTCCATTTCCTCAACTATACAGTTATACACACAACACCTTACTTATTCAAACATATACTAACACATACTTACTCTCTTATACAATCACTGATACAAGTACACAATGATCCATACAGCCACTCGCACATTCACTGGCTCTCATGTAGAGTCATTTATATATGCCAACTCTCACATGCACTGTTTTTTACATATGTACTTACTTGGACATGTAGCACTGAGATATCCATTCACTCACCAACACACCCATGCACAAAGTCAACCGCCCATATAGCTGGTTCCACATGCACTCTTGAACTCATACACCTAGTGAATCAACTGCTAACACATGTATGCACAGAGTCACACACCTAACAGCCACCCACACACACACTCAGTCTCCCATTCAAATACTTGGGCAACCAATCAATAATCCATATAGCCACTCATATAGCTACTGATCAACACATGCAGCAGCTTACACAACAACAGACATACTGATGCACACATTCAGACAGTTTAGTCACTAACCCATGCATTTAGTAAGACACATTTAATCACTCACTCATACAGTCAGTCACGCACCTACTAAATCCTTCATCCAGACACTTATACATCCACTCATTCTTCAATATGTAAATCATATTTAAACTTTACAGAAACACACAGTCACTGGATAATGTCATCAGTGATGTCATCAGTGATGTCAAATGAGATGTCATCAGTGATGTCATCAGTGATGTCATTTGAGATGTCATCAGTGATGTCATCAGTGATGTCACTGACCATGTCATGAATGATGTAATATGTGACATCATCAGCAGTGGATTGCGGGTGCGCGAAATATAGTTAGTACAACTAACTATATAGGAGCAATTTCAATGGTTTTCTAAATGCTGATTCCTAACTATATAAGGCCTGAAACCATTGGTTTTTTAAGTGAATATATATATATATATATATATATATATATATATATATATATATATATATATATATATATATATATATATATATATATATTCACTGAAAAAACCATAGGTTTCACACCAGTTATAGTTAGGAATTAGCATTTAAAAAACCTATTAAATTCACTGAAAAAACCATAGGTTTCACACCAGTTATAGTTAGCTGGAAATTTTACTGATATAAAACCATTGAAATTCCCACGTTATAGTTAGATGGACTCACTATAACTTGCGCGTGCAATGCACTGCTGATGACGTCACATATTACATCACTCATGACATGGTCAGTGACATCACTCATGACATCACTGATGACACCATCCAGTGAATGTGTGTCTTTCTGAAAAATAAATATATTTTATATATGTATATGTAAAAGTTGATGGAAGAATAAATGTTTAAATAAGTGTCTAAATGGATGGTTTTTAAAAATTGATTGGTTAACTGGCTTAATAAGACATCATCAGCAGTGCATTGCACGCGCAAGTTATAGTGAGTCCATCTAACTATAACGTGGGAATTTCAATGGTTTTATATCAGTAAAATTTCCAGCTAACTATAACTGGTGTGAAACCTATGGTTTTTTCAGTGAATTTAATAGGTTTTTTAAATGCTAATTCCTAACTATAACTGGTGTGAAACCTATGGTTTTTTCAGTGAATTTCATAGGTTTTTTAAATGCTAATTCCTAACTATAACTGATGTGAAACCTATGGTTTTTTCAGTGAATTTCATAGGTTTTTTAAATGCTAATTCCTTTGTATATCGAGTTTCTAACCTTTTTTTTTTTACAATTTGCTGTTTTTTTTTAAGTATTCATTTTTTCTTATAATTTTTTTCTTTTGCGCTCTGGGTGCGCGCTCCGGGAAGCTTTCAGCTAAGCTCTCCTGTAAGCTTCTCCGAGAGCTCATCTGAAAGCGCACCTAGAGCGCAACTGTCGTTCGTGAAAAAAAAATATGAATGAAAAGTTAATAATAATGCAAAACATTTCGTACCATACAAATAAAATTTGTTTTTTTTAATATGGAAAATGATTATGCATTTCTATAAAAGATTGATGACGTCACTTCGGCGCGCAACGTAAGTGCCCTCGGAAGCGCATACGTGCGCGGCGCATAAACGCACGGAAAAGCGCCTACGATCGCGCCACGTTTGCGCCCCGGAAGCGCCTACGATCGCGCTGCGTAAACGCACCCGGAAGTGCTCCGGAGCGCGCAGCGTAAACGCGTCGGGTCATGTGACCCTCAAATAACACTTTTCATTGGTTGCTAACAGTTTTTTTTTACAATGAATGAAATCCCCACCCATTTCCTTCACTTCTTCTTTCACTTTTGTGACTGAAAGACCTGCCTTTTTTGCTGCTCCATATTCCTGGATTCATCATGGCTGCCAGACCATCCAGCAGTGAAGATGACTTCATTGATGAAGAGCCTCCTACCCCAAAGGTGAAGGAACATTTCATCTGGAAATTTTTTAAGTTTCCAGAAGGCCAGAAGAAGGTGAATGCACCAAAAGTAGAGTGCAGGATCTGCAAACAGGTCCTGTCACGGGGTAACCCCCAAAAAAAATACTCTTTTGGCAACTTCACCATGATTCGCCATGTGGAGAGGAGGCACCCCCAGAATTTTGCCCGGGAAAGTGTCAGGGCTCTGGCACAGGAGGTTCCCAGAGATGGGGCCTCTACATCAACAGGAGGAGCAACTTCTTCTGGAAGAGAACAATCTCAGGGGCAGGTAGCAAACATTCAACCTGCATTCAACCATGGGGTCGTCAGATGCAGATACTGCAATCAACTCCTCACCTATGGGGAGCAAAGTGTCCTGCTCATGGTTCGGGCATTGGAGAACCATCACTGCCCTTCCCACCCCTAATTTTTTTCTTTTCTTTTTGCTCCTGTTGAGCAGTTTCTATTCCCTGTTTTTGTTCCTCTTCAGTTAAAAGAAGAAAACCAAAAGTTCTTTTCAGAACTACCTCCAATTCTCATCAAAGAGCTATAATCTTAAAAAATGAAGAGTAAGTGAAATATAGTGCATTGATAATTGAAAGGAGAATGAGTAAGAAAGAACAGAAAGGTATGAGAGGTGAAAGGAAGTGAAGTAGGAGGAATGAAAGAAGGTGAGTGTTAGAAAAGAAAGTTATGACACAGTGAATAAACTGGAGTATTTCTGACATATCTGTAAACACAAAAGTAACGCATTGCAGGAGTGCGTCACAAAAGTGACGCAACTCCAGTAATGTGTCCTTTCACATGGAAAAAGCACCATGTGAAAGGTTTGCTGTGAAGCAGGCGCAAGATTTTGGCGCAACTGCATCCTAAAAGTGACGCACTGCGTCATTATTACCAAGCTTTTTGCAAGGAACACCCCCTCTGCATGCATTATACCTGACACTATTTTTTAAAAAGTGACGCATCTAGGTACATGGGTCACTTTTTAAAACTCTGCGCCATATTGTATCTGCATCAGGTATAATGTATGCAGAGGGGGCAATCCCGCGCAAAAAGCTTGGTAATAACAACGTACTGAAATCTATGAGATTTCCCTGCGTCACTTTTAGGATGCTATTGCGTCAAAATTTTGCGCCGGCCTCGCATCACTTTTATGTTTACACATATGTCAGAAATACTGACGTATCTGTAACTCCTTGCAACATGATTCGTCATACATTAAATATGACACATCTGGAATGTCATAAGGACTGTGGACAGAAAAGTGACGCATCACACCAGCAGTGTAATAAAATGTGCCTCGTTGCACTATATTTAAAGGATGCAACAGCATCCTAAAAGTGACGCAGTGAAATCTCAAACATTTCACTGCGTCGCTATTACAAAGCTTTTAGTGGGAGAACACCCCCTCTGCATGCATTATACCTCACGCAGATATAATGTGGCGCTTGATTTTAAAAAGTGACCCATCTACCTAGATACCTCACTTTTTAAATATAACGCAACGCGGCACATTTTTTTACACTACTGGTGCAATGCGTCACTTTTCTGTGCGCACTCCTTATGACATTCCAAGTAACGCATTGCTGGAGTGCGTCACAAAAGTGACGCAACTCCAGTAATGTGTCCTTTCAAATGGGGAAAGCAGCATATGAAAGGTCTTGCCTCAGTCTAACACCTGCTGTAAAGCAGGCACAAGATTTTGACGCAACAGCATCCTAAAACTGACGCAGTGAAATCTCAAAGATTTCACTGCGTCGCTATTACAAAGCTTTTTGCGGGAGAACACCCCCTCTGCATGCATTATACCTGACGCTATTTTTAAAAAGTGACGCATCTAGGTACATGGGTCACTTTTTAAAACTCTGCGCCATATTGTATCTGCAACATGATTCGTCATACATTAAATATGACACATCTGGAATGTCATAAGGAGTGCGCACAGAAAAGTGACGCATAACACCAGCAGTGTAATAAAATGTACCTCGTTGCACTATATTTAAAAAGTGACGCATCTAGATAGATGCGTCACTTTTTAAATATTGCATAACAATGCGCATTTTTTTACACCGCTGGTGCGTCACAAAAATTGACGCACAGGAAGCGCAAAACTAACAGCGCAAGGCCTTCATAAATATGGTCCTGGATTTTCCCCGTGCTTCGCCGGTGCGCGTACCATGCGCTTACCCCGCGCAAAACGAAAAAAATTTTTTAATGCCCTGCAGGACCCTATTTTAGTCCCTACATCAAACCTAGGGGGTCAGAGGGGGTCTACTCTTCCCCCTTATGGTCATTTGCCCCTTTTTTTTTCAAACCCCTTGTGTCTCGATTTTACCGAGACACAAGATGGCGGCCGCTCCGCACTGTTTAGAATGTTTACAGACAACTGAGATCCAATCAGCTTCCTGCGCGCAGGTCGCGTGTCGCGCCTGGAGCGCACTCGGGTGCGCGCACGGGAGAGCGCCTATAGATATATATATTTTTTTGAACCTAAATTACTCAAAATCCACTGGAGCACATATCTTGAGACATAGCAAAGGCACATCGGGCTACCAGTCCCTACAATTTTGCCAAGTTTGGTGGAAATCCATTCAGCCGTTCGGGCTAAAAGTGAAATCGACCGCCCTATGGAAATTAACATGGGGAAAACGCGTTTTGGGACCCCCCTTTTATCTCGGCCCCCGCTTGACGAATCCCCCCCAAACTTTCAGGGAAGGATCGGACCGCCATGAGACCATTTTCCTGAAAATTTCAGGCAGATTCGTCAACCGGCGCCAAAGTTATTCAAAATAGAATGTTGAGATTTAACATTGAAAATTATCCTAACTATAACTACCTACTGGCGACCGCCAGTAGGTAATATATATATATATATATATATATATATATATATATATATTCACTGAAAAAACCATAGGTTATAGACCATATATAGTTAGGAATTAGCATTTACAAAACCTTGAAAATTCACTGAAAAAACCATAGGTTATAGACCATATATAGTTAGGAATTCGCATTTACAAAACCTTATTTTACTCACACAAAACCATTGAAATTCCATATATAGTTAGTTGCACTAACTATATATCGCGCACCCGCAATCCACTGCTGATGATGTCACATATTACATCATTCATGACATGGTCAGTGACATCACTGATGACATCACTGATGACATCTCAAATGACATCACTGATGACATCACTGATGACATCTCATTTGACATTACTGATCACATCACTGATGATATCATTCATGTGATAATACGATGAACCTCTTCAGACTCTGATATAACCTTAGATACAATCAGTGTAAACAGACACTCACAGACTGTCACTCATCCATGGAGTTACTCACACACCTAGTCAGTCATGCAAAGAATCAATCACACCTCCATTTCCTCAACTATACAGTTATACAAACTTTACTTATTCAAACATATACTAACACATATTTACTCTCTTATACAATCCCTGATACAAGTTCACAATGATCCATACAGCCACTCACACATTCACTGGCTCTTATGCACAGTTATTTATATATGTCAACTCTCACATGTACTGTGTTTTACATATGTACTTACTTTGACATGTAGCACTGAGATATCCATTCACTCACCAATACACTCATGCACACAGTCAACCGCCCATACAGCTGTTTCCACATGCACTTTTGAAACCATACATCTAGTGAATCAACTGCTCACACATCTATGCACAGAGTCATACACCTCCCAGCCACCCACACACACACTCAGTCTCCCATACAAATACTTGGGCAACCAATCAATAACCCATATAGTTACTCATATAGCTACTTATCAACACATGCAACAGTTTACAGAACAACAGACATAATGATGCACAAATTAAGACAGTTTAGTCACTAACCCATGCACTCAGTGAGACACATTTAATCACTCACTCATACAGTCAGTCATGCACCTACTAAATCCTTCATCCAGACACTTATACATCCACTCATTCTTCAATATGTAAGACATATTTTAACTTTACAGAAACATACAGTCACTGGATGTTGTCATCAGTGATGTCATCAGTGATGTCATTTGAGATGTCATCAGTGATGTCATCAGTGATGTCACTGACCATGTCATGAATGATGTAATATGTGACATCATCAGCAGTGGATTGCGGGTGCGCGATATATAGTTAGTGCAACTAACTATATATGGAATTTCAATGGTTTTGTGTGAGTAAAATAAGGTTTTGTAAATGCGAATTCCTAACTATATATGGTCTATAACCTATGGTTTTTTCAGTGAATTTTCAAGGTTTTGTAAATGCTAATTCCTAACTATATATGGTCTATAACCTATGGTTTTTTCAGTGAATTTTCAAGGTTTTGTAAATGCTAATTCCTAACTATATATGGTCTATAGCCTATGGTTTTTTCAGTGAATATATATATATACATACATATATAAACATATATCATCTGTATATCTATATAAATACAAAGATAAATGCATGCATACATATACTTATATGCATTTTAGGGTTGTTAGGGCGTTTTCGTGTGTATTATGTTGCTTTTTTAGGGCTTTTGGGTCAATTAAGTAGGGTTCCCGGAGCCTAGGGCTGAGGGGCCGGTTCAGTTTCCGTGCGTATTGGTGTTGGCAAGGTTTTGAGGGATTTTGGCGGTTTTTGGTCGAGATTTGGCCGTTTTATGGCTTTTTTTGTGTTTGCGAGGGCGCGTATTCGGGTTGAAATTCGTCCCCGTTCCAGTGGATGGATTGGGCTGATTTTTCGTGAGATGTTAGGGAATCGCTGGAACTAGTGTCCAGCCAAGTTTGAAGCAGTGGAAGTGCTTTAAAGAGCAATTTTTGTGCGGAGTAGCGAATTGCCATGTTATTCAATGGGAGTTTTTGGTGCGCATGGAGAAGGTGAATTTGGGGTGTTCCAGTTGCGCTAGAGGGACGGGGCTTGGGTGAGCTGTAGGGAGAGTGGATCGGCAGGTGTGCCGAATTTTTGGGATTTGTTGGCCGAAGGGAAGGGTGTGCTTGGGCAAAGTCGATTTGGTGAAAACGGTGCGTTATTTACATGAAAGTTGAAAAAACACTAATAAAAGCAAAGCTAAAAAGCCACCTCATTACAAACAGAATGGCTTTAACTTAAACGAGGGCGAGATCTATTGCATTTTCAATGCTTGTTTACTTTGGTTCCATCAAGAAGGCATTCAGATGTGTCACACATTTGCCATAAATTCTATGGCAGGACGGAGGCTCCGATTATGCTTACTCAATTTCTTTACTGATAAATTAGATCACTGTAGTAAAGCTACTGCTCACCAGGGACCTCTGCTGCTGGTATTCAAAGTGCATGTTTCAGTCTGCATGTCAGAATTTTTTTAATGAAATAGAAGAGGATTTGAGAAGTCACTCAAAATGATCCCTAATTTTTCTTTCTGAAGCACTAATCATACTTTCTATGGCAAAATTAACCCCCTCATGTTGTTCCTTTTTAAATTGAGTGTTTTCAGACTTACCACTTCATTCCAATCAAGATGGCTTCTGGTGTGCCATACGTTTGTCATAAGTAAGACTGTTAGCGCTCTAGTTGTTCTTTAGAACACTCTGGGACATTCTGTCATTGGGCTATACTTGGGGTACATCTGGGTGATATTTGGGCTACATTTATGCTCTTTTGTCTCTGGTGGCCATCTTGGGAGACTATGTCAGAATTTTTTAATGAAATTGAAGAGGGTTTGAGAAGTCACTCAAAATGTGCCCTAATTTTTCTTTCTGCAGCACTAATCATAATTCATATGGCAAAATATACCCCCTCATTTTGTTCCTTTTTAAATTAAATGTTTTAAGAGTTACCACTTTATTCCAATCAAGATGGCTTCAGGTGTGCCATACCTTTGTAATAAGTAGGACTGTTAGCGCTCTAGTGGTTCTTTAGAACACTCTGGGACATTCTGTCATTGGGCTATACTTGGGCTACATCTGGGTGATATTTGGGCTACATTTGGGCTCTTTTGTCTCTGGTGGCCATTTTGGGAGACTGCATGTCAGAATGTTTTAATGAAATAGAAAAGGATTTGAGAAGTCACTCAAAATGTGCCCTAATTTTTAATTCTGCAGCACTAATCATACTTTCTATGGCAAAATATACCCCCTCATGTTGTTTCTTTTTAAATTAAATGTTTTAAGAGTTACCACTTTATTCCAATCAAGATGGCTTCAGGTGTGCCATACCTTTGTAATAAGTAGGACTCTTAGCGCTCTAGTTGTTCTTTAGAACACTCTAGGAGGCTGCAGTAGAACACAAAGGAATCAACTGACAGTCTCTGTCCTTGTTGGATGTACATGTTTTACTGAGAATGTCAGACTTCATTTTCACATGACTGAGAAAGATAATGTGAATTTACAGAAAATATGCTTTCAGTTTAGCTTATAGATCCCCTTCCAAACCACTGTGGGAAAATCATGAGATATTAGTTTTCTTTCAAACAATATTCATGATATCACAGCAGAAGGTTTTTTCACATGGTAAAATCACCTTAGAACCCACCACAATTCCTAAAACGAGTATGGTACCATCAACAAATGATTTATAATGTAACTAAAGTCCTAAAACCCTCTATTAACTACAATGCTTTTTAATGAGGTGCTATCATGTATATTGGTCCCAAGATGGCTGCCAACACTTCTTGGATGAAGTGCTGACAGCCAATCAGATCAGATGTGTGGTTAGGCTCCGCCCAGATATATATCTTTTTTTGAACCTAAATTACTCAAAATCCACTGGAGCACATATATTGAGACCTAGCAAAGGCACATCGGGCTAACAGTCCCTACAATTTTGCCAAGTTTCGTGCAAATCCATTCAGCCGTTCGAGCTAAAAGTGAGGCCAACCGCCCTATGGAAATTAACATGGGAAAAACGCGTTTTGGGACCCCCCTTTTTTCTCGGCCCCCCCTTGATGAAACCCCCCCAAATTGTCAGGGGCTGCTCAGAAACAAAATGTTCCATTTTCCTGAAAATGTCAGCCAATTCCGTCCACAAACGCCAAAGTTATTAGACATAGAATTTTCAAAAATCCCATAGAGAAAAAATCCTAACTATATATACCTACTGGCGACCGCCAGTAGGTAATATATATATATATATATATATATATATATATATATATATATATATATATATATATATATATATATATATATATATATATATATTCAATGAAAAAACCATTGGTTATAGAACATATATAGTTAGGAATTTGCATTTACAAAACCTTATTTTACTCGCATAAAACCATTGAAATTCCATATATAGTTAGATGCGCTAACTATATATCGTGCACCCGCAATCCACTGCTGATGATGTCACATATTACATCATTCATGACATGGTCAGTGACATCACTGATGGCATCACTGATGACATCTCAAATGACATCACTGATGACATCACTGATGACAACATCCAGTGACTGTATGTTTCTGTAAAGTTAAAATATGTCTTATATATTGAAGAATGAGTGGATGTATAAGTGTCTGGATGAAGGATTTAGTAGGTGCATGACTGACTGTATGAGTGAGTGATTAAATGTGTCCCACTGAGTGCATGGGTTAGTTACTAAACTGTCTTAATTTGTGCATCATTATGTCTGTTGTTCTGTAAACTGTTGCATGTGTTGATAAGTAGCTATATGAGTAACTATATGGGTTATTGATTGGTTGCCCAAGTATTTGTATGGGAGACTGAGTGTGTGTGTGGGTGGCTGGGAGGTGTATGACTCTGTGCATAGATGTGTGAGCAGTTGATTCACTAGATGTATGGTTTCAAAAGTGCATGTGGAAACAGCTGTATGGGCGGTTGACTGTGTGCATGAGTGTATTGGTGAGTGAATGTATATCTCAGTGCTACATGTCAAAGTAAGTACATATGTAAAACACAGTACATGTGAGAGTTGACATATATAAATAACTGTGCATAAGAGCCAGTGAATGTGTGAGTGGCTGTATGGATCATTGTGAACTTGTATCAGGGATTGTATAAGAGAGTAAATATGTGTTAGTATATGTTTGAATAAGTAAAGTTTGTATAACTGTATAGTTGAGGAAATGGAGGTGTGATTGATTCTTTGCATGACTGACTAGGTGTGTGAGTAACTCCATGGATGAGTGACAGCCTGTGAGTGTCTGTTTACACTGATTGTATCTAAGGTTATATTAGAGTCTGAAGAGGTTCATCGTATTATCACATGAATGATATCATCAGTGATGTGATCAGTAATGTCAAATGAGATGTCATCAGTGATGTCATCAGTGATGTCATTTGAGATGTCATCAGTGATGTCATTTGAGATGTCATCAGTGATGTCATCAGTGATGTCACTGACCATGTCATGAATGTTGTAATATGTGACATCATCAGCAGTGGATTGCGGGTGCGCGATATATAGTTAGCGCATCTAACTATATATGGAATTTCAATGGTTTTATGCGAGTAAAATAAGGTTTTGTAAATGCAAATTCCTAACTATATATGTTCTATAACCAATGGTTTTTTCATTGAATTTTCAAGGTTTTGTAAATGCAAATTCCTAACTATATATGGACTATAACCTATGGTTTTTTCATTGAATTTTCAAGGTTTTGTAAATGCAAATTCCTAACTATATATGGACTATAACCTATGGTTTTTTCATTGAATTCCAATGGTTTTTTGAAAGCTAATATCTGTATCTGTAAAATGTATTCTTCTTTAAATCTTAAAATATATTTTACATGTTTTTTATACATTTAAAAAAAAAAAAAAATTTTGGTTGCGCTCCTAGTCCGCGAACCGGTCAGCTTCCCGTTAGCTCAATTTAAAGCCGCAACTTGGTGCGCGAACCGGTAATCGTTCCTTTAGCGTAACTGTTACGTTTTCATGACGTTTTGCGTTGTCGCGTAATACGTTATCCGACGCGCCAAGTTAGCGGACCCGGAAGCGGTCCGGAAAGCGGCGCAAAGCGCGAAACGTAAAGACAGCAGGTCATGTGACTTTTCATTGGTTCATTTCACTTTTGGTTTCCTAATGATGTAATACTAGGTCATGTGATCTAAAATTAACACTTTTCATTGGTTTAGAACTTTTGCTTTTCCCAAATGATGAAAACCCCTCCTTCTTTCCTCACTCTGACTTTCATCTTGGTGAGAGAAAGACCCTTTTACATTCTAGAGAAATGGCTTCAGTTGTTGCTTCTGGTAGTGTTCCCCCACCACCACCTCCACCTCCTCATGGAAAGAAAGGACCACCTACTCAACCAATCTTTGAAGAAGAGGAAGATCAGGAAGAGGAGGAAGAGCCTGAATTTTTGCCTGAGGAGCCCAGGAGGTACAACAGAAAGGAAAATTTCATCTGGCAATTTTTTAAATTTCCACCAGGGCAAAAGAAAGTCAATGCAAGATATGTCTTTTGCCGTATTTGCGATGAACGCCTTTCAAGGGGGACGGACAAAAAATATAGTTTTGGAAATTTTACAATGCACAGGCACATGAGTAGGTGGCACCCAAATAATTATAGTGCTGCTCAGCTTCGCAACAAACAACAAAATCCCCCGGCAATAGCAAGAAGATCTGTCGTGCCGGAAGTATCGGGACCAGAGGCAAGGGAGTTGATCCCGAATATTCAAATGGACATGGGGGAAGTGAAACAAGTGTGCGTGTGGTGCAATCAAATATTATGCTACAGAGAAAGTAGCATTACTCTTATAATAAGAGCAATCAAAAATCATGTATGTCCAAAACGCCCCAAAAAATAAATTCTTCTTTTTTTTGTTGCTCCTGTTGAGCCCTCTTCAATGAATCATTTTTGTTTCCCCCCTCCCCCCCAAAAATAAAAAAAATTACAAAATGTTCAGAAAAAAACAAAAAAATATAAAAAATGTTCAGAAAAATAATAAAAAAAATTAAAACAACAAAAACCCAAAAAAAAGTTCTTTTCAGAACTACCTCCCCATTATAAAAAAAAATTGGTAGAATTTTTGGAACTCTGCCAAGCTCTATTTCTTTTAGTTCGCTCCCAGTTCGCACTCCGGTACGCGAACCAGGAGCGAACCAAAAAAATTAAAAAAAAAAAAAACAGTAAGTATAAGGAAAGGAAACAGACAGTTATGTTACAAGAAAGACAGCTATAGGGAGTAAAGAAAAGATACTGTTACCCGCAATTCACTTCTGATCATGTCATATATTACATCATTTTTGACATGGTCAGTGACATCATCAGCAGTGTATTGCGAGTAACAGTATCTTTTGTTTACTTCCTATAGCTGTCTTTCTTGTAACATAAATGTCTGTTTCCTATCCTTATACTTACTGTTCTTGTTTTAAAAAAATGTTGAGATCATTCAGAAACAGTAACATTAATAGAGACAGAATGAGTGAATAATAATGAAGAAGTATGAGAAGAGAGGGAGTGAGAAAAATACTGGAAGGAGTAGAATAATTAAGTAATAGAGAAAGGAATGAGAGAAGAAGCAAACACAGGAAAGTAAAGATTAAAGAAATGAAGCAGTAGAACTAATAGATGTTAAATGTGATAGAGTAAATGATTGATTGAGGATGACGATAAGGTGTGTCCTCTCTAAAAGTTTGTTTAAGATGAAGCGTACTCAGGGTTGCATATCAAATTTATGCTTGTTGAAGAATACAGAGGAAATAATACATGTGAAGACCTACCATTGTAGTAAAACATGCCCACTTATTACATCATTCATAACATAGTCAGTGACATCATCAGCAGTGGAATGCGGGTTAAAAAAGTAGAAAACATTTACCTTATAATTCTTGTTAACTTTTAAAGAAAATTTTTCATACTTTCAATCTGTAAAAGAGAGAACAAACGTTTCCAAAAATATTAAAACATGTATTTAAAAATTAGAAAAAAGAAGGGAAAAAGTTCAAGAAGAAACAGTTTTTAAACAACTTTGACACTTACAGAAGCCTCTGCTTCTCTACGACCCCTACACAATCCTAAAGATATTTATTTTAAACAAACAGTATCTTCATGCTGATGAAATGAGGCCTATTTCGGAACATGGTGCTTCTTTTGCATTGCTGATGTCTCACAGTAGTGATGCAATAGCAGCGCAAAAGAGATGTAAAGCCATCATAAAATTGTGTCTAACATTTTAAATGATTGTTTCAGGATGCAAATAAGATGTGTGCTTTCAAGAGCTTTCTTTGAGGTGAGGCCTATTTCTTTTTTTTTTAAAAAACAGTACCCAGAAGTACAGCACTGTAAGCATTAAAATTGACACTTACAGAAGACTCAGTTTCTCCATATCTACCTCACATTTCTAAATGTATATCATAAGTACAAAAAGCAGAACATTAATTATACATGTTAAATGGTTTATTTTTGCTGTTCTCAGAATGTATCAAATTTCACTTAAATCAGTGACTTGAAGGTATTCATCATGTAACAGCGGGGAAAAAAAAACACAATCAAAATGATTGTGTTTAAAAAACCCATACAACCTAAGAAATCTGAATTCAAAACTCCTTAAAATTAACTTACTTTCAATGACGTCGAAGGATCACCTATGAACAGCGTCCACTCTGTTGTGCTATAAATATTTTCAGTCCGCCACTTTCTGAAAGAAAACCTCCATCGTTTTGAAAAATATGTTACATACAAGAAAAGACTTCTCACATTCTATCACATGTTTCCACTAGGCCAAATCATGTTGCAGCGATTCGCAACTCTTGTAATTCTTCCAATCAAATCCCGTCATTTTCTATTTTCGCAACTTTCAAAGAGAAAACATTTGAGATTATTTTCACAATCCTGGACTACTAATATCTTACTCTTCTTTGTCACTCATGTTCTCCTTTTCCTATGACACTGATACTGCTTACTATGAAGCAGACTTACTTGCATCAGGTTTATATAGTTGGATTTTTAAATTGACATTATAATTAAAAGTTTTGGACCAATAATCTAGACAGCATTGCAGACTTACATTCCCTCTATTTGTTGAACCTTTTGCAATTCCTCACAGGAAATCCCAAAATTCTTTCTTTAAAAATTTGGTTTTAAAAACACCAGGTAACAATTTTTAAGGTCAAACGGCAAATTTTTTTTGAAAGTTACAACGGAATCATTGCAGAATGACCAGCCGTTTCGAGACTTTAAATAAGCTGTATAATGTCCTGATGTTGTTGAAGGACCATCGTGATAGATAATTGCTACAGTTACAAAAGTCCTTCCTGATATTGACAGCTGAGAAGCCACAAAAATTTTTATTAAAGTTGACAATTTTGATCCATCAGGCCTACATCGTTGGATCATTAAAATGACATACTGGCCATATCTACGTATAAATAATGTTGACATCATTTCAGATTTACATTGGCTACACTCCATGTTGTGATCCGCTGCATTTACTAGCTTATTAAAGGAGACTGATTTACTGTCTGGCAAAGTTAAATATATAAATCTTTCTGAGTCTACACTAGTAGTACTTGATACCATACAGTTCTCGCAGTCATGCTGCCATTGATAAGAAAGCCCAAACAGGTGATCTACATCTACACCCTCATCTTGCAATACATCAAGCATATACATTAAAAACTCCTGACAATCTTGCTGATTATTTTCAGAGAAGTCTGTTTGACCTGAACATTCATCTAACAGATAACGAACTTCAGACACACTTTCTACTTTTGTTCGATCAGTGCTACATTTTTCGAAAACAGAATTCAACAAACAGCATAAAATTTGTTCTGAATTCAACAGAATCTGTTCTTTTAAACTCTCTAGTGAAAAGAGAACATTAACCACTACATTTGCATAGCAGTTCACACCAGAACTGTTTTCAAATTGAAAACCGACAACATCTTCAACAGAATCCACTTTCTTTCTGCTAATAATTTTCGGTTCATCGACTTTTGGTCTTTTTGCTACAACCTCCCTACTATTACTGATATTTCTACGTTTCCGGCCTACCACACGTTTCTCAAACAAAGGATATTGAGGCAAATGTGGCGCATACTCTCTTCTTAACCTATTGTATTCCTTAACACAATCTAGATCCGCACAAATGTTTGTGACATCACAGTCAATCAAGTACAATCCCGATAAAGTTCTAACTCGTGACAATGCCACATATGCCATACCCTCCTTGAACACAGAACTGCCAATATTCACCAATGCACTGTCTACACTTAAACCTTGAGATTTATGGATTGTCACCGCATATGCCAAGCAAACAGGAAACTGTTTACGGCGAACATATAAGTCTTTACCAAGCAAAAACCTAGCAGAACAACGACCAATTAGCTGTACTTCCTCAATGCCATCAAATTTAATTTTTAAAAATTCTATTCCATCTCTATTTCTGTATTTCTTAAAATCAACAACATTACCCATTGATCCATTTACCAGACCTCTTTCAACATGTAAATTCCTTCTCAAAATAATTCGGCAATTTAAACACACATTCAAAGTCTTTTCAAAACCCGCTGTTTTAGATATAGTCTTCTCTAATGAATCCAATTTTGATTTCAAATTCTCTGACAAAATAATTGTTGATCCCATATGCTCTATTTTGTCAATAGCTTCAAGTTTCACAATCTCTTGCTTTTCTAAATTCAACATTTTGTTGTTGAAGATGGCACATTCTGCAAGAGTTGGCATCAAACATATTCCGGATTTCTTCTCAGTAATTTTCTGAAAAATATTCTCAGCCACAATCTCTTGTTCGGGATATAAATTTGAAAGTAATCGTGCATTTAAAGCTTCTTTTCCATGCTCGGTCACTTTTCCAATTCTAATATCTTGTAGAATATTCTTGTAATCTTCATCTTTTGCCTGACGCATATTTTCATGCAGTTCAGCATAATTGAAGTTTAACCATATATTGACGTTGCCAATGCTCCCTAGGCACTTCCTAGTATCTTCATGCGTGAGTATTTTGAACACAGGTTGTCCTTTTACTGGTGTCAGCTGCAGAAGATCTCCGAAAACAATGATGTGTTTGCCACCAAATAACACATCATATTCAGTTTTAAGTACTTCTTGCATTCTCAAATGCACAAAGGCAACCATGACATTGGAAACCATGCTTACTTCGTCAATGATAAGTAGTTTCATTTTCCTCAAGACTCTTGAAACTTCACAGCAAGCATCCCCAGATAACTTGTGGTATTGTAATTTGTTGTCATGCTCCACCGGCAGCATCAGTAGACGATGCAAAGTAATACCTTTAATGTTATGTGCTGCAAGTCCAGTAGGAGCGGTGACAACACAAGACAGCGATGACTCAGTCCTTTCCTGCAGATAGCATGAAATTGCTTTAATGAGGAAACTTTTTCCAGTTCCCGCTTCTCCACTCACATACAGTCGGACAGGCTTCAACGATGTACATGAGCACTCTTTCTTCTCATGACTTAATCCATGCTCAATTTACTTGGTAACTTCATCATATATTTTCCTCTGCTCAACGTTGAGTTGTTTTTCCAAGACTTCTAAGTTAACTGAATCCTCCTGAGCATGTGCCATGGCTCTTTCCACTTCATTCATAGCAGTGGCAGCTTCATTTTCGATAATAGGTCCTCCAAGTGGATCTTGACTCAATGAAACAGAACTCTGACTGTCCTGAGAACTGTCTCTGGCAATCTCGGCTGCAATCGTTGCTTCCTGCTCAATTTCCAAAGTTAGCATTTCTTGATATTTGGGAAAAGCAGGACATTCTATGGTCTCCTTAGCAGCAGTGAAAGAGTCTTCGTAACAGAGGAAATCTCCAAGCAGTTCCTCTTCTGCACGCCAAGGCTTGAAAAGTTGCAAAAGTGCTAAATAGAAAAACTCCTTTTTTTCTGGAGATTCGCCACTCAATTTTCGATGGTTTACTAATTGGCATTTTCTTTGCTTGACCAGGCATCCCTCACTTCCAATTACAGCATACACTCCTTTCTCAATATCTTCTTTGATGTTCCTCTTGAATATATAATTTTGTAGAACCTCATATAGACAAACATTCTCAAGGTGACTGCTTCGATTTGGATAATATGTATCCAACATGTTGGTCTTCAAAATGTCGGTACTGTTTGGTTCCTTTTCTGCCAAATATTCAATTTCCCGGACAGGTTTTAGAACTCGATTTCGCGTTGCAGCAAGACCAAGACTTGCCCAAACAATACTCCTGGATTTGGCATAGAGACTTGCTGAAGACAATCGATCTGAACATTCGTAAGCTCCGATTTCTCGATGCGACAACATCTTCAGACTGAAACTGTACAACTTCTTGCTGAGGCTCTTTTCATGGGAAATGTCCTCTAACATATCCTTCAGTTCTGTCTTTTCTTTTTTGGTGATGTAAGATGTCACATACCGAGCCACAGCCATACAGTTGTCACCCACAAACTGTATATCCATGTTAGCATTCCACATGGACAAAATCACTGGGTTGTAGTCGTTGATGTACTTGGACTCTTCGTTCCTTTTCAAATTGTATGTATTTTTGGGTGATTTCCTCGTCACATTATGTCGCAGTGAAGACATCAAACTGTTCACTCTTCCTTTAGAAATCACCGGTCGTGGAAAGTTGAAACGACATTTGGTGTAGAACTTGTCCTTGTTTCTGAATTTACGACGACAGTACTTTCCACAACGATGGCTTTGGAAACGTAGAACTTGTTCTCTTAGGCTTTTCTTCTCCGTTGCGTTTGGAACAGCACACGTAGAATACTGTTCTATGAAATTCATCACTAAGTCATCCGGATCTGTTCCAAATTTAGGTGCATCCTTGATCCACAACAACATATGTATATGAGGAGCACCTCTTGCTTGGTACTCCTTTATCCAGAAGAAATCCAACACCTCTCCAAGAGGTGGATTCTTCTTATTTGTGATGAAAGACATCATAGCTTCAAATCTATGATTGAAGTACCTGCATACATTCACAGGATCCAAAGAACACAGTTCTCCAGGTGTCTTGAATTCAATGTTTTCAATATTTCCATTTGCCTCTCGTAGAAATTCAAGTAAGTCTTCCCAGCCATACTCGGCACAGCTGAGAGTGAGGAACCATGTCGGAGTTCCTAAGTTCCTCAGCATACATTTTAAATCACCATGACGACGGTACCAGTACTCATTAGTACCACGCTGACACGCCATGAGATTAATTAAGTGAGAATCCAAAATACTGTCTTGGACATTGACTTTATGCATAAAGTCCCTTGCCGAGATATTTCGCATCTGTATACCACTTTTTAAGATGTGGTTCACTGCATATGACAGTCCAGACAGATCGCTTTCAAACAGGAGATGAAACAAATAGGGAATGCATTGACGAAACCTAGGATCTTCTGCATACAATCGTAAAGTCCGGTATTCAGACGCAGGAATTTGATGAGATCGCTCATCATATCTTCCTCCTCGACCTGTGGGAAATAGCTGTGGGAAACACTAAGCTTCCAAACTTTCCTCCCAAACACTAATGGGACTCCCTTTGGCTTGTTTCATTTGAAACAACTCAATAGCATTCCCCATGACTTCCTTGGAATGCAAAGGATGAACACTATAATGTTCATATATTTCTTCACTTTTAGAGGCCTCTACTTTCTCAATTTGGCCAGCACACAAATCGCTATCCTCTTCATCACTTACTTCCTCTTCTGCAACATATACATTCTTATAGTACTTATTATTTTTCTTCAAATACACTGTTGCCTTTTTGACTTTCCTAACATTCACTAAATCTTGCCATATTTTCTTATTCTTTGTTGGAACCCCATTAACCAAGATAACCAGAGGTTCCTCTTCCACTTTTTCTATTCCAATTGTGTTCATGTTTTTGTTCAAATCTAGAGGCAAATAAACAACTCTTCCCTTTAATCCTCTCTGTAAATCTGCTGGAGGCAACTTCCCTGTCTTTGGCTCCATTCTTACAATAGCCTGAAAGGGATGGATACTTTGAATCAAAATAGATTCATAAGTATTTAAATCTTTCAATTCAGAAGGAATCTCAACCAATTCCAGATTATTATGAACTGCCCTAGCAGGCATCTGGTTTTGGTTTAATTTATTACAACAATAAGTACACACACGTTGATCCGATCCCAAATCAAAATAATTTTCTACCATCAAGTATGTGGCAAAATCCTTCCATTCACTATTATTTTCCCTTTCACTTTTTGCATATAAATCCACTAACTTAGTCTGATTCTTATAATAAGTGCGTCGACAACATACACAAGTGAAATTAGGCCTCTCACTTGATTTCATCTGAAACGTGGCAATTTCCTTCTGAAAATTATCTGTACTGGAAACCTGTACATTATCTTCAACATTACCCTCTACTTCAGGGTCATTTTGAACATTCTCATCTTCAATACTAAAGTAACAAAACTCAATTTCTTCACAAATATTCTTCACATCTATTTCAGAACCATGCAAAAGAGCAGCACATAATTGTTTAAGCATAATTGCTGGACTCTTAGCATAATACAACATTCTCACTAATTTTCTCACTTTATTATGATGCACTGCTAGCATCCTGAAATGATGAAAAACACTCTGGCATACTCTCCTGGAAAGACAAGCCAGTGAATGACCACGCAAACCTGTCATTTGTCTCACTCTGCAAGGATCTAAATCTTGCAACAACTTCATTTTCTGCTTCAAACTTTTCTTATTAAATGTCCGTATAAAATCACAAAGCAAATTGATGGAAACCTGTCGCACACTGCAAATAGAACTACACTTCCAAATGTACACAGGACCCTTAGGACGTCTTCCTAAAACCTCATCACTTAGCACCTCTTCTGTCTCTGTTGTCACAAGTTTTTCTTTTTCAACTGGACAACCATCCTTCACTTCATAAGCTCGACCACTGGTGTCAACTGCAAACACCAAATCATTATCCTGAAAATAACTCTCCTCATTAAAAAATGCTTCAGAACTTGAACTATGCATCCATTCTCCGGAAAAAACTTCACAAAAGTTACTACGATTTACTACTCTCTTCCATCTACTGTTTGTTTTGAAATCAGAAATTACCTTGCTTAGTTTCCTAATTCTATTGATTACCAAAATAAACAACTTTCGCTTAATTTCAAAAGCATGATCAATAATTTTCTCTACATTTTTCTTCTTCTTATAAAATGCCGCTTTCTGTTGGCCTTTCTTAATATTTTTTAATAAATTAACTATTATCCTGTTACGGAACATTCGTTTTCGAATGTCCCTAAACTGTTGTTTCCTTCTACTATCATGCACAGAGTTATCTCTTCCTCTACCAGTAACATTTTTGATGGGTCTTTCCTTTCCATTTAAATTGCACTTCTTTTTGTGAACTGAAACATTTTTGCGATAAATACTTTTTTTACTAAAAATATTTCTTAAGAATGATTTTGTGCTCTTACCCGGAGCTTTCTTGGTGTTTTGATAAGTATTTGGAGAAGAGGACTGCAGCAATAAAAGATCATCCTGCTGTCTTTGACGTTTTCTAGCCTTTCTAATTCTATTTTTCGTAGGCATTTTTCAAAATATGAAAAGATCTGCAGTTGAATCTGTGGAAAAATATAATAAAAAATGTTATTAACCACTATTACCAAACAGTAAATGAATAACAGTCATCAAAAACTTAATGCCCTACTTATTATTTAACATAGCAAATCTTTTGCACCAGCACTGCATCACAAAAATGACACACAATGGTACAAAACAGGCATACAACAATCATAAATCTCTCCCTAATATTTTAAATGATTAATTCAGGATGACGATAAGGTGTGGCCTATCTAAAGGTTTGTTTAGGCCCAGATCTTTGGACTGGGGTGAATGTATGTCATTGGTCCTCATTCAGTCCATCGCCTGTTTTGTTTATTTGAGGTGAGGCCAACACATGGTTGCAGATAAGATTTTCACTGAAGAAAACAAAGGAGATAATACATGTGAAGGCCTACCAATGAAGTAAGTCATTATTTGAAATCAATTACATTTCTGGATATGTACTGCTAAAGCTTCATACGTTGTTTTGGGTCATATTTATAAGGCATATGAGTGTGTATGATGTTATTTTTCCTTTTTAAATGGAAAGCGTTCTTCATGGTGCAAGTTTCTTGTAAATACGCTCCCACTTGCGTTTGGCAAATTTAGATTTTGATTATGGGAGTTACATAGCCATGTTAATAATGTCAAAAAAATGGTGCTAGGGCATTCCAGAAAACGCTTTCATGTGTCTCAAGGACATTTTTAGTCATTTCCTCTTGAATGCAGGTATACAATTGATTTCTATGCTGTGTTTAAAAACGATTATTAGAAATCAATTACATTTCTGGATATGTCCTGCTAGAGCTTCATAGATTGTTTTGGGTCATATTTATAAGGCATATGAGTGTCTATAATGTTATTTTTCCTTTTTAAATGGAAAGCGTTCTTCATGGTGCAAGTTTCTTGTAAATACGCTCCCACCTCCGAAACGGAACTTTGCGATGCGAAGCTGATTGCCTCCCCGGTGTCTGTCAATATTCTAAACAGTCCGGAGCGGCCGCCATCTTATCTCTCGGTAGGATCGAGAGAGAAGAAGAGGTGAAAAACGAAGGGGGAATTTAATGAAAGGGGGCAAGGTATACCCCTCTTGACCCCCTAGGAATGTTGTTGGGATTTTTAAAGGGTCCCGTGGGGAAAAAAAAAAAAAAATAGTTTTCACGGTAGAAGCGCTTCCCGAACCGCGAACTGGGCCGCAAACTGGTAGCGAAACGGGAATTCGCCATTTTGTGCTTCGTTTTAATTAAATTACTAGGTATAAGGGGGTGCGGGAGACCATTTTCTGCTTCGTTTTAATTAAATTACTAGGTATAAGGGGGTGCGGGAGACGTATCCTAATCCCTTATATTTTCTGAGGGTGGCTGAGGAGGCTCATATATGTTGATACATGTCTTCCAGCGGCTGTGCGTGAGCTTTTTTTTTTTTTTTGCTGCGTGACGTCTGTTAACGTTCGATTCGAAGGAAATCAGGAAGTGTTGACCATCAATTTGTCAGTGCGATAAAGTATTTTGTTATAAATGAATCCTTATTGATAAACATTGTCTGCGCCATCTTGCCTTTTTTACAATGCCACAATTTTGTCGTGCACGGCAGCCATTTTACATGCCAGGCCGGTCCCAGGCTATCACCTAGCCCTGCGGATGTACTTTATGGCCCTAGCTGTAGAGAATCCAGACATGCCAACCCTCCCGATTCAGGCGTCAGACTACTGATTTCAGTGGTACTCTCCCGCCTCCCGATTCCTGCAAGCAAAAACCCGGGGGCATATTACCAACAACTAGCGATAACTTGTTTAGAGACAAAAATTATCGCCGCACATCGGCGATTTTTATCGCAGATAAACCTTGCTATTAGCAAGGTTTATCGCAAATGCGTGAATATCGCTGAAAAGTCAGCGATATTCATGCAATATCCAGCAAATGCTCTTAGCCATGTTATCCACCTCCCATTGGATAACATGGCTAAGAACTACTCGCAAATGCGATAAAAAACGGCCGCAATGCATGAATATCGCTGAAAAGTCAGCGATATTCATGCATTATCCAGCAAATGCTCTTAGCCATGTTATCCACCTCCCATTGGATAACATGGCTAAGAACTGCTCAGGGCCCCATGAGGAACGCTTTCCATTTAAAAAGGAAAAACTAACATCATAGAAAAGAATCGTTTTTAAACACAGCATATAAATAAATTGTATACCTGCATTCAAGAGGAAATGACTGAAAATGTCCTTGAGACACATGAAAGCGTTTTCTGGAATGCCCTAGCACCATTTTTGCACATTATTAACATGGCTATGTAACTTCCATAATCAAAATCTAAATTTGCCAAGCGCAGGTGGGAGCGTATTTACAAGACACTTGCCCCATGAGGAATGCTTTCCATTTAAAAAGGAAAAAATAACATCAAAGACACTCAAATGCCTTATAAATATGACGCAAAACAACCTATGAAGCTCTAGCAGTACATATCCAGAAATGTAATTGATTTCAAAAATGGTTTTTAAAAACAACATATCTGTTTCAGCTTACATAAGAGGCCATAAGAGACCATGGAATGGGCTTCATATACAACAATAACTTGTGTTACTGCATGCCAGAATGCTAAACCGAATATGCAATTACAATTTCTCAAAGTAACAAAATCTATTTCTATATCACTAGAGACAAAGCCACATTTTAAAAACACAGCTTTCTTCATCATTTTCTCCTTAAATCATACTATTTTCTATCTAAAATAAATAAATCTTTTCTCACCTTAGCAAATACTTTTTGAGTTTTGAAAACAGTCTCAGAAAAACACCAAATTGTCTTCAGCAGAAGAAAAAGGATGCACTCCAGAGGCTGCAGCTATTGAAAGCACAGAAATACAGATATTCATTTCACATATCTCTCATATTAGCCAATCATAACTCTTCCCTCACTTTTTTCAAAACAAAACCCATCCCCCCTCTGCTCTCTCTGCCTTTTTTCCATAGCAACCACCTCCTGGAAGACCTCTCATGTTTGCAAATTCACACAACAATGTTTCAATTGAACTCTGAACTCTCAGTGCACCTGCGTATCCAGTGCAATCTTTCATTAAATGTTTCTTCCTTAACCATTCAAATTACATCTTTCAAAGAACACATCCATGCACCCTAACTTTCTGTTTTCAGAAATGGAAATGCACCAATCACTGCTAATGAATCATTAGCATTGGAAATCCACAGTTTTTTTTCTTTACAAATTCCTACTGTTT
The DNA here is from genome assembly GCF_964263255.1 of Lissotriton vulgaris. Taxonomy (NCBI): domain Eukaryota; kingdom Metazoa; phylum Chordata; class Amphibia; order Caudata; family Salamandridae; genus Lissotriton; species Lissotriton vulgaris. The sequence goes on from NC_141685.1 coordinate 1,309,142,586, forward strand.
CAACTGCCCTTTCATTACCACACTTCATCTGACTGCAGCCCAACCTTCTCCCACCATGTTTAAGGTCTGGATTGTTGGACATAGTTACATCCACTGGGCTCAAAGGTATGCTGAGAACAGAAATTTACACAACCTCAATTTACAAGATGTGGAAATTAAGTGGTTGGGCCAAAGAGGATTAAAATGTCACCAATTGATACCATTGGTGAAAACCTTTATGCATTTGCCAAAACCTGACCTGTTAATAGTGCACTGTGGAGGTAATGATTTGGGCACTTTGACTGGGGTAGGTCTGGAAATGCTTTTAAAGGACACCTTTGAGCAATTAATGACACTTTTTCCTCAAACTGCCTTGGTATATTCCAATATATGCCAAAGACAGAAATGGAGGTGGTCCAACCAATTTTGTCCACAAATTGAGAAAGCGAGGAAGCATGTAAACAAATCTGTTTCAGCTTACATGAGAGACCATGGAATGGGCTCCTTGTACAACAATAACTTGCGTTACTACATGCAAGATATCTACAGAGGAGATGGAGTTCACTTCTCAGATGAGGGCAACAGAATTTTCATTCTGAATTTAAGACTGTGCATTGGTACCTACTTATAAGTACCTAAATGTACCATAAACCCAAAAGCTCTTCTCAGAGCTACCCTTCATCTGATCACTCACAATTAATATTTTTCTCTAACTTATTTCTGTAATTTTCAACAAACTATGCTCAAAGAGCGCTACCCGGTACGCGAACTGAAAGCTAACCGCGCAAAATTTTTAAAAAAATGTTTTTTCTCCGCACATATGGTCCTCCTCAGCCACGCTCAGAAAACCTAGGGGGTCAAAATACTTGTACCGTATCCCCTTCTACCCATTCTGAACATTCTTTACCCTCCATTTTATATCTTAATTCGACCGAAACACAAAATGGTGGACTCCCGTTACGCTCCTAGTTCGCGGACCGGACCGCTTCCCAGGAAACGGTCCAAAAAAAAGGTGGGAAAGTAATTCACAGAAAAAAGACTGGAGACACTCTCACCAAATATAGATTAGCTTATACTACATAACAATCCCTTTCTTTTTCACAAATTTGATTGAAATTCCATTTAGCCATTAAGTCTATAGACCTCTCTAAATACCGTGAGGTAAATTACTTCACAAAACACATCTGAAGTGTTGGAACTGACAACCAATGAAAATGTTACTTTCATTTTCTACTTTTATAACTTGACATTTGATTGGTTAAATACCTGAATATATATAAAGGAAGAGAAGAAAACACAGCCATTTTGACTACTACTTCTTGTTGTACATCACATTTCAATAGCTTCCGAAAACTTCAACTTCTTTGTGAAGGTAAGTTATAATTTTTTAAAATGAAATATATTGTGCACTATAACTTAATATAATAGACTTTTTCTGATAGATATACACTATCCCTCTGTAGTAGTTATGGATTTAGATAGACTTCTCTGTTATAGTTATGAATGGAGTTAGGCTTCTCTTGGTTAAATCACATACACTTTTTCATAGTCCTATTTCCACTCTGATACTATACACTACCAAAAGAAGAATTCACAGATAAAAACTGCCTATCTAACATTAATCCCAACAGTGCCCTATCTCTACTAATATATATTTTTTTATTCAAAATTTCAGGCAAAATGGAAGGCGAGCAACAAGTTACATTTTCAATTGAACTGAAGGAGAGCAGCCAAGACAAAATTGATGATTTTTATGGATGAAACTAGAGACCACGAACTTCTACAGTGGATAACCTGCTTCAAAATGAAAAAAAGTTACACCCTATATTCAATTTTGACATTTCTGACACTGAAATGTTAGAAAGTTTAATGAAGTATGAAACACAATCATAATAAAAAAAAAAAATAAAGAAAACAAAACAAAAAAAAAAAAAAAACAACAAACAATTAACATTCAGTATTAAAAAAGTCTATCATTCTATTATCCTTATAGTACGCTGTCCAGAACGCTTTCCAGTTCGCGTACTAGGCGCTCACCACGCAAAAAAAAATAATATTTTTTTTGCCCTGCTGGAACCTTTTACAACCTCCACATAAAACCTAGGGGGTCAGGGAGGATCTACTATGCCCCCTTATGGAAATTTCCCCCTTTGTTTTGACCTCCTCTGTCTCTCGATCCTACCGAGAGACAAGATGGCGGCCGCACCGGACTGTTTAGAATGTTGACAGACACCGAAGAGCCAATCAGCTTTCCGTGCGCAAAGTTCCGTTTTGCGAAAAGTAAGCGGACCGGAGCGCAGCCCGGAGCGCTGTTACAGATATAAATCTTGTTTTAAACGTTAATTTCTCAAAATCCACTTGAGCACATATATTGAGACCTAGCAAAGGCACATCGGGCTAACAGTCCCTACAATTTTGCCAAGTTTGGTGGAAATCCATTCAGCCGTTCGGGCTAAAAGTGAGGCCAACCGCCCTATGGAAATTAACATAGGAAAAACGCGTTTTGGGACCCCCCTTTTTTCTCGGCCCCCCCTTGCCGAACACCCCCCAGATTTTCAGGGGCTGCTCAGAAACAAAATGTGCCATTTTCCTGAAAATTTCAGCCGATTCCGTCCATAAACGCCAAAGTTATTAGACATAGAATTTTCAGAAATCCCATAGGGAAAAAATCCTAACTATATATACCTACTGGCGACCGCCAGTAGGTTATATATATATATATATATATATATATATATTACCTACTGGCTAACGCCAGTAGGTATATATAGTTAGGATTTTTTCCCTATGGGATTTTTGAAAATTCTATGTCTAATAACTTTGGCGTTTGAGGACGGAATCGGCTGAAATTTTCAGGAAAATGGCACATTTTGTTTCTGAGCAGCCCCTGAAAATTTGGTGGAGTTTCGTCAAGGGGGGGCTGAGAAAAAAGGGGGTTCCCAAAACGCGTTTTTCCCATTCATTTTTCCATAGGGCGGTTGGACTCACTTTTAGCTCGAACGGCTGAATGGATTTGCACGAAACTTGGCAAAATTGTAGGGACTGTTAGCCCGATGTGCCTTTGCTAGGTCTCAATATATGTGCTCCAGTAGTTTTTGAGAAATTAACGTTCAAAACAAGATATATATCTGTAACAGCGCTCCGGGCAGCGATCCGGTCCGCTTACTTTTCGCGAAACGGAACTTTGCGCGCAGAAAGCTGATTGGCTCTCCGGTGTCTGTCAACATTCTAAACAGTCCGGAGCGGCCGCCATCTTATCTCTCGGTAGGATCGAGAGAGAAGAGGTGAAAAACGAAGGGGGAATTTATTGAAAGGGTGCAAGGTATACCCCTCTTGACCCCCTAGGATTGTTGTTGGGGTTATTAAAGGGTCCCGTGGGGAAAATAAAAAAAAAATTATTTTTCACGGTAGAAGCGTTTCCAGGGCCGCGAACTGGGCCGCAAACTGGTAGCGAAACGGGAATTCGCCATTTTGTGCTTCGTTTTAATTGTTTAGAGACAAAAATTATCGCCGCACATCGGCCACAATGCATGAATATCGTTGAAAAGTCAGCGATATTCATGCATTATCCAGCAAATGCTCTTAGCCATGTTATCCACCTTCCATTGGATAACAGAAAGCTGATTGGCTCTCCGGTGTCTGTCAACATTCTAAATAGTCCGGAGCGGCCGCCATCTTATCTCTCGGTAGGATCGAGAGAGAAGAAGAGGTGAAAAACGAAGGGGGAATTTATTGAAAGGGGGCAAGGTATACCCCTCTTGACCCCCTAGGAATGTTGTTGGGGTTATTAAAGGGTCCCGTGGGGAAAATAAAAAAAAAAAGATTTTTCACGGTAGAAGCGCTTCACGGGCCGCGAACTGGGCCGCAAACTGGTAGCGAAACGGGAATTCGCCATTTTTTGCTTCGTTTTAATTGTTTAGAGACAAAAATTATCGCCGCACATCGGCCACAATGCATGAATATCTTTGAAAAGTCAGCGATATTCATGCATTATCCAGCAAATGCTCTTAGCCATGTTATCCACCTTCCATTGGATAACATGGCTAAAAACTGCTCTGTGCGTGAGCTTTTTTTTTTTTTTTTTTTGCTGCGTGACGTTTGTTAACGTTCGATTCAATGGAAATCAGGAAGTGTTGAACACCATTTTGTCACTGCGAGTAAATATTTTGTTATAAATGAATCCTTATTGATAAACATTGTCTGCGCCATCTTGCGTTTTTGTCCAATGCCACAATTTTGTCGTGCACGGCAGCCATTTTAGATGCCTTGACCAGGGCCACTCTCTGCACGCCGCCGATTCTCAGCATGGCTCCCCACCCTCGCACGCATCTCCCCCACGCAATGGTCACCCCCGCTCTCTCTCTCATGCATGGGCCATATACTTCCCCCATCTGCGCTGCTCTTCTCTGAGAATCACACCCTGTGCCCGCTCGACACCTCCCTTTCACCCTATTCACTACCGCACCCTCTGACACTCCTCTTCCTCTGTGTCCGATTGTCCAGGCCGGACCTAGGCTATCACCTAGCCCTGCGGATGTAGTTTATGGCCCCAGCTGTAGAGTATCCAGACATGCCAACCCTCCCGATTCAGGTGTGAGACTACTGATTTCAGTGCTAGTCTTTCGCTTCCCGATTCCTGCAAGGAAAAACCCGGGGGCATATTTCCAACAACTAGCGGTAATTTTTGTCTCTAACTTGTTTAGAGACAATAATTATCGCCGCACTTCGGCGAATTTTATCGCACATAAACCTTGCTATTAGCAAGGTTTATCGCAAATGCGATAAAAAACGGCCGCAATGCATGAATATCGCTGAAAAGTCAGCGATATTCATGCATTAGTCAGCAAATGCTCTTAGCCATGTTATCCACTTCCCATTGAACAAGCGCATGGTCTTTTAAAGATTTGTGAAGTACTCGGGGCGGCGGTGTGTGTGTGCCCTCTTTCAGGAGCGGGCGGGGGGGCACTGCCAGCAATTTGCAGGCCAGGCAGTGTTCAACACGTGCATCACCCTTTCTCTGCCTGCTATTGCGCTCCATGCTTCGGAAAGGTAAGAAAAAGAACGTGCATTTGAGTTTGAAATGTGCGATCTTGTAGCAGTACACTTGCAAAGCCCACACATGACAATAACCCGATTCAAGGCCCCATTCATCCGATTTTTTAAAAAAATATAGTACTCCAAGACAGTTACATTTTAAAACTTTATTAATATTTAAATATAACGAACGCAACAAAAACTGTAAATATATTTAACCATTTTTTGAAATTAACCAGAACTATAACGATAACAACAACAACAACAATAATATAACTTTTATGCCTAAATTACGCAAACATTTAGCTAATCTGCTAAAGGGGGGAGTCGCCATTTCTTTACAATAATCAATAATGAAAAATCCACATCAATAGGGTTGCCCGTTTTCTCGATGCAGCACTATAGTGCAATATACACAGCACCTGGGGTGTCAAGAGTGAACAGGTCTTTCTTTGTTCCTTAAGATGTTATCTCCGAGAATGCTGATGCATTGGTGTCTGTACACTTCTTTGTCAATTCTGTCAAGATGATAACTGCTTTATAAACAGACGATATCTTTGTTTAGTCATTAGTGTTAAGTGTGTCTGAAACTACAGTGCCCTTCTGTTTTTTTTTCTTCAGGCTCTACAGAGTTTTGTGTGTTGTTCTTTTGAGCGACAATTATTCCAGAGGTTTCAGGTTCACTTGTTTTGTTCTGCAGTGAGTTAACAGCTTTAGAGAGTTCATGTTTATTTGCTATGTCCTGCTGTTCGTCAACTGCTTCAGAGACGTCAGCCTCATTTTTTATGTTTCAGTAGATCCTGGACCTGCCCGGCCGCGCCCAAAATGGCGCCGGTGTAAATGGGACTCGTAACTGCTTGTTCTGTACTGGTTGCCCAACCTTGATATCACGAGATACATATGCAGTTTTGAAGCACATGGCGGAGGCTTGTCTGCTGTAGTGGGGCGCCCCTTTATCGTTTCAGTCGCCATTCCGCCCGCTTTTGCTACACTGTGCCTTTTCCGCCATTCAGCTGTTTAGCGCCCGCTCTTACGGCTACAGCGTCTCGCTCACCATGTAGTTGAGTTGCTCCCACTCTTGCGGTGCAGCGGTAGGGGGCTGCCACAGGACTCTTAAAATGGCGGCCGGCTCTTCGGATTTGGGCCTGGTCCAGTAAAATGGCCCTGGGACACCTTGGAACTCGGACGCTTGTCTGCCAGGGCTTGGGTTCCATTCTCGAAAGCGTCCCCTCAGCCTTGAAGATTGTACAAAAGTCTTGGGGGCCCTCGACTCCCGCAGGCTTCCGGTGGGGAGCGACTGCCATGATTGCTTGCGGAATGGCCACGACGGAGCTACGAGATGGTGGTGCTCTCATGGTGACGCCAGCTTCAGTCTGAAACATCCAGAAACAAGGTGGGGCTTTCATCGTTTGGGGACAAAAAATGTTTTAATCCAATGAGAAGTGTTATTTTTAGGTCACATGACCTAGTCTTACATAATTAGGAAAAGAAAAGTAAAATGAACCAATGAAAAGTTTTATTAACAAGTCACATGACCTGTTATGCTTACGTTACGCGCTGCGCGGCGCGCTCTGGATCGTTTCCGGGAAGCTGCGCCTTGCGCACCGGAGCACTTCCGGGTGCGCTAACGCGTCACGTCATATGACGCATTACGCGACAATGCAGGTGCAGAATATAGTCAAAATGTCTCCACCAACCAGCGGTCGGAATTCCACCGCTTTCAGCAGTCCAAAAAGTTCGGTCAAATCTTAAGAGCGGGAGCAACTCAACTACATGGTGAGCGAGACGTTGTAGTCGCAAGAGCGAGCGGTAAACAGCTGAATGGCGGAAGAGGCACAGAGTACCAAAAGCGGGCGGAATGGCAACTAAAACGGTAAAGGGGCGCCCTACGACAGCGTGTCTTCAGGTGAAACGGATTGTGGGACAAGGTCCAGAATGAAAGATTCTTCAAAAGGGAAAAAATTCCGCCGGACCCCGGGAGCCGGCCGCCTATGCCGGGGGCGATCTCAGGCCTCACCAGGGCAACACGACTTGGGGAGGGGGCAGGAGCCAAGCGCCCCCTCTCAGTCCGCGCCATCTCACCGCCCCTCGGGGGCCTCCGTCAAGCGGTTTAGGGAGGCACCGTATCACATTGTTTTCCAATGCAGTCAGGTCCACAAATGGACCCCACTTACTTTGAATAGTGAAGCTGCAGCAGGTGCAAATAAGGTTTTAACAGTGTTACAAGAGCTGCTTAGAACTCTGAAGTATGGCACTCAACAACCAGGACTTATGCCATTTATGTAAGGCAGTGACATGGAAGCAACTCAGGGACAAAAAGCATGAACGAACATTCACGTATGAAAATCTTATTTGGAGAAGGGGTAGAATCCAAACGCCCCCTGCCATTTCGCGCCACTACACCGTATGTGGAAAATCTGAAGCCATCATTCTACAAACTCTCAACGCTTGTTATCAGTGCATGACTTTCATGCTCGATCGATTGAGCTAGCCGGATCGGGCAATAAAAAGTATAAAATAGTTATGTAAATAGTTATTTAATAAAATGTTTTACTCTGTTTCTTTGGTGGTGTGTTGTGTATATTTATAATATTTGCATAGGGTTTGCCGTTATTTTGGGCGGTGTGGGTGGCGGAGTCGAGCTGTTTTGCAGCCCTCATGGTGTGGAGCTCAATTCATTTCACTATTTTCGTATTTCTCATGAAGGGTTATTCCTAATGTTTGTATTTTACCGAGGTTAAAAAGAGATCGAATTAGTGGTCTACTGATTTTGCTCGATTACTTTTATTTTTTTACACGATTTTTCACTATCTGCAAAGACTAAACAGAGTATTGCGACTTTGTGCTTGTTTGTAAATAGAGAATGATCCAAAGAGAACCAATTGTAAAACAGTAAATGCTTGGATAATAATTAATCAAATGGAGAGACAAGCAGGTACGACGGATTACAACAGGGGTAAAGGTCTGAGTTAACTACCGTTCACTATCTGCAAAGAGAGAGTACTACTAAGAGAAAAGAGGGGAGTGGGAGGGGGGGCAGCGTTCAAAGCACATCAGCGTGCATAAACACGAAAACGTTTTTACCTATCACGTACTTGACATTTGACAGCTTTTGATATTTGCTATTAAAAAACCATTGAAATTCACAGAAAAAAACATAGGTTATACTCCATATATAGTTAGGAATTTGCATTTACAAAACCTTGAAAATTCAATGAAAAAACCATTGGTTTTAGGCCATATATAGTTAGGAATTTGCATTTACAAAACCTTATTTTACTCGCATAAAACCATTGAAATTCCATATATAGTTAGATGCGCTAACTATATATCGCGCACCCGCAATCCACTGCTGATGATGTCACATATTACATCATTCATGACATGGTCAGTGACATCACTGATGACATCACTGATGACATCTCAAATGACATCACTGATGACATCACTGATGACATATCAAATGACATCACTGATGACATCACTGATGACATCTCAAATGACATCACTGGTGACATCACTCATGATATGATTCATGTGATAATACAATGAACCTCTTCAGACTCTAATATAACCTTAGATACAATCAGTGTAAACAGACACTCACAGACTGTCACTCATCCATGGAGTTACTCACACAACTAGTCAGTCATGCAAACAATCAATCACACCTCCATTTCCTGAACTATACAGTTATACAAACTTTACTTATTCAAATATATACTAACACATATTTACTTTACTCTCTTATACAATCCCTGATACAAGTTCACAATGATCCATACAGCCACTCACACATTCACTGGCTCTTATGCACAGTTATTTATAGATGTCAACTCTCACATGTACTGTGTTTTACATATGTACTTAATTTGACATGTAGCACTGAGATATCCATTCACTCACTAATACACTCATGCACAGTCAACCGCCCATACAGCTGTTTCCACATGCAGTTTTGAATCATACATCTAGTGAATCAACTGCTCACACATCTATGCACAGAGTCATACACCTCCCAGCCACCCACACACACACTCAGTCTCCCATACAAATACTTGGGCAACCAATCAATAACCCATATAGTTACTCATATAGCTACTGATCAACACATGCAGCAGTTTACAGAACAACAGACATAATGATGCACAAATTAAGACAGTTTAGTCACTAACCCATGCACTCAGTGAGACACATTTAATCACTCACTCATACAGTCAGTCATGCACCTACTAAATCCTTCATCCAGACACTTATACATCCACTCATTCTTCAATATGTAAGACATATTTTAACTTTACAGAAACATACAGTCACTGGATGTTGTAATCAGTGATGTCATCAGTGATGTCATTTGAGATGTCATCAGTGATGTCATCAGTGATGTCACTGACCATGTCATGAATGATGTAATATGTGACATCATCAGCAGTGGATTGCGGGTGCGCGATATATAGTTAGCGCATCTAACTATATATGGAATTTCAATGGTTTTATGCGAGTAAAATAAGGTTTTGTAAATGCAAATTCCTAACTATATATGGCCTAAAACCAATGGTTTTTTCATTGAATTTTCAAGGTTTTGTAAATGCAAATTCCTAACTATATATGGAGTATAACCTATGGTTTTTTCTGTGAATATATATATATATATATATATATATATATATATATATATATCTATATCTATATATATATATATTCAATGAAAAAACCATAGGTTATAGACCATATATAGTTAGGAATTCGCATTTACAAAACCTTATTTTACTCGCATAAAACCATTGAAATTCCATATATAGTTAGTTGCGCTAACTATATATCGCGCACCCGCAATCCACTGCTGATGATGTCACATATTACATCATTCATGACATGGTCAGTGACATCACTGATGACATCACTGATGACATCTCAAATGACATCACTGATGACATCTCAAATGACATCACTGATGACATCACTGATGACATCTCATTTGACATTACTGATCACATCACTGATGATATCATTCATGTGATAATACGATGAACCTCTTCAGACTCTAATATAACCTTAGATACAATCAGTGTAAACAGACACTCACAGACTGTCACTCATCCATGGAGTTACTCACACACCTAGTCAGTCATGCAAAGAATCAATCACACCTCCATTTCCTCAACTATACAGTTATACAAACTTTACTTATTCAAACATATACTAACACATATTTACTCTCTTATACAATCCCTGATACAAGTTCACAATGATCCATACAGCCACTCACACATTCACTGGCTCTTATGCACAGTTATTTATATATGTCAACTCTCACATGTACTGTGTTTTACATATGTACTTACTTTGACATGTAGCACTGAGATATCCATTCACTCACCAATACACTCATGCACACAGTCAACCGCCCATACAGCTGTTACCACATGCACTTTTGAAACCATACCTCTAGTGAATCAACTGCTCACACATCTATGCACAGAGTCATACACCTCCCAGCCACCCACACACACACTCAGTCTCCCATACAAATACTAAGGTAACCAATCAATAACCCATATAGTTACTCATATAGCTACTTATCAACACATGCAACAGTTTACAGAACAACAGACATAATGATGCACAAATTAAGACAGTTTAGTCACTAACCCATGCACTCAGTGAGACACATTTAATCACTCACTCATACAGTCAGTCATGCACCTACTAAATCCTTCATCCAGACACTTATACATCCACTCATTCTTCAATATGTAAGACATATTTTAACTTCACAGAAACATACAGTCACTGGATGTTGTCATCAGTGATGTCATTTGAGATGTCATCAGTGATGTCATCAGTGATGTCACTGACCATGTCATGAATGATGTAATATGTGACATCATCAGCAGTGGATTGCGGGTGCGCGATATATAGTTAGCGCAACTAACTATATATGGAATTTCAATGGTTTTATGCGAGTAAAATAAGGTTTTGTAAATGCGAATTCCTAACTATATATGGTCTATAACCTATGGTTTTTTCATTGAATTTCAATGGTTTTTTAAATGCAAATTTCTAACTATATATGGTCTATAACCTATGGTTTTTTCAGTGAATTTCATTGGTTTTTTAAAAGCTAACATCTGTAGCTGTAAAATGTATTATTCTTTAAATCCCAAAATATATTTAGATGTTTATTGATAATTTTTTTTTTAATATTTTTTTTCTTCGCTTCTAGTTCGCGAACCGGGAAGCTTTCCGTTAGCTCATCTTGATGCCGCGATCTAGTCCGCGAACCGGTCAACGTTACGTTAGCGGAACAGTGACGCGCCGCGGAAGCGCGACGTATCACGTTATCGCGTAATGCGTCTAATGACGCGCCGCGTTAGCGCTCCCGGAAGTGCTCCGGACCGCGAACCGGAAGCGATCTGGGACGCGGCGCGCGCCGCGTAACGTAAGCGGAACAGGTCATGTGACTTGTTTATCAAACTTCTCATTGGTTCATTTCACTTTTGGTTTCCAAATGATGTATGACTAGGTCATGTGACCTAAAAATAACACTTTTCATTGGCTCAGAACTTTTGTTTTCCCCAAATCAAGTAAACCCCTCCTTATTTCCTCACTCTGACTTTCATCTTGGTGAGAGAAAGACCATTTATCTGAAGATCCACAATGGCTTCCATTGTTGCTGCAGCTGGTGCACCCCCACCACCACCTCCACCTCCCCATAAGAAGAGAGGACCACCCAGTCAAATTATGACTAACAGAGAGGAGGAAGATGAGGAAGAAGAAGAAGAGGAGAGAGAGGGACAACAATTTGTTGATGAGTTGCCCCGGGTTTCTAAACGAAAAACCAGTTTCATCTGGCAGTTTTTCACCATCCCTCCTGGAACCAAGAAAGTGAATGCAAAATATGCCACCTGCCTCATCTGTGACTACAGATTGTCGAGAGGCACAGAAAAGAAGTACAGTATGGGGAACTATACAATGCACCGTCACATGAGCAGGTGGCATCCCTTGAACTACAGCCGGGCTGAGTTGAGGGATCTTGAAGACAATCCGACGGCAACTCCTGTGGCAAGATCTACATCCACATTGTCTTTGACGGGAAGAGAGGCACAAGAGACTGTGCCAAACATCCAACCTAACTTCCAGCACATGAAGTTGTCTTGTATTTACTGTGGTGCTATGCTGTCATATGGCAACATGAGTGTCAACCTCATGAACATTGCATATGAAAATCATAAGTGCCCTAATGCACCCAAAAAGTAATTTTCTTTTTTTTTGCTCCAGTTGAGCCGTTTTGAAAGCCTGTTTTTTGTTGTCTCCCCTCCTTAAAAAACACAAAAAAAACATAAAACAGTTCTAAAAATACAAAAAAATCAAAAAATGTTCAAAAAATTACAAAAAAAATATAAAACAACAAAAACAAAAAAAAACAGTTCTTTTCAGAACTACCTCCCCTTTCAAACAAAATTGCTAGAATGTTTATCACTCTGGCAAGCTCTATTTCTTTTGGTTCGCTTCAAGTTCGCTGACCGGTTCGCGAACTTTAAGAGAACTAAAAAAAATATTTTTTTAAAAAAAAAGAAGAGTTAGTATAAGGGAAGTAAACAGAGAATAATGTAAAAAGAAAGACAGCTAGAGAGAGTAAATGAGAGATACTGTCAATGACATCATCAGCAGTGCATTGCGGGTAAAAAGAGTGGAAAACATTTACCTTATAATTCTTGTTACCTTTTTTAAATATTTTTTCATACTTTCAATCTGTAAAACAAAGAACAAACATTTCAAAAAATATTAAAACATGTATTTAAAAATTAGAAAAGACAAGGGAAAAGGTTCAAAAACAAACAGTTTTTCAACAACTTTGACATTTACAGAAGTCTCTGCTTCTCTACGTTCCCTACACAATCCTAAAGATATATATTCAAAAGAAACTGTATCTTGATATTGCTGAACTGAGGCCTATTTTGAAACATGATGTTTTTCTTGCACTGCTAATGTCTCACAATAGTGATGCAATAGCAGCGCAAAAAAGATGTAAAGTCATAATAAAATTGTGTCTAACATTGTAAATGATTGTTTTAGGATGCAAATAAGATGTGTGCTTTCAAGAGCTTTCTTTGAGGTGAGGCCTCTTTTTTTTATAAAAAAAAAAACACTACCCAGAAGTACAGCACTCTAAGCATTAAAATTGATATTTACAGAACTCACCTTACCCATATGTACCACACATTTCTAAATGTATATCATAAGGACAAAAAGCATAACATTAATTATACATGTTAAATGGTTTATTTTTGCTGTTCTCAGAATGTATCAAATTTCACTTAAATCAGTGACTTGAAGGTATTCATCATGTAACAGCGGGGAAAAAAAAACACAATCAAAATGACTGTGTTTAAAAAACCCATACAACCTAAGAAATCTGATTTCAAAACTTCTTAAAATTAACTTACTTTCAATGACGTCGAAGGATCTCCTATAAACAGCATCCACTCTGTTGTGCTTTAAATATTTTCAGCCCGCCACTTTCTGAAAGAAAACCTCCATCGATACGTGAAATATGTTACATAGAAAAAAAACTTCTCTCATTATATCACATGTTTCCACTAGGCCAAATCATGTTGCCGCGATTCGCAAATCTTGTAATTCTTCCAATCAAATCCCGACATTTTCTATTTTCGCAACTTTCAAAAATAAAATATTTGAGATTATTTTCACAATCCTGGACTACTAATATCTTACTCTTCTTTGTCAGTCATGTTCTCCTTTTCCTATGACACTGATACTGCTTACTATGAAGCAGACTTACTTGCATTAGGTTTATATAGTTGAATTTTTAATCGAGACAGCATTGCAGACTTACATTCCCTCTACTTAAAATTTTGGTTTTAAAAACACCAGGTAAGAATTTTTAAGGTCAAACGGCAATTTTTTTTTGAACGTTACAACAGAATCATTACAGAATGACCAGCCGTTTCCAGACTTTAAGTAAGCTGTATAATGTCCTGATGTTGTTGATGGACCATCGTGATAGATAATTGCTACAGTAACAAAAGTCCTCCCTGATATTGACAGCTGAGAAGCCACAAAATTTTTTATTAAAGTTGACAATTTTGTTCCATCAGGCCTACATCGTTGCATCATTAAAATGACATACTGGCCATATCTACGTATAAATAATGTTGACATCATATCACATTTACATTGGCTACACTCCATGTTGTGATCCGCTGCATTTACTAGCTTATTAAAGGAGACTGATTTACTGTCTGGCAAAGTTAAATATATAAATCTTTCTGAGTCTACACTAGTAGTACTTGATACCATACAGTTCTCGCAGTCATGCTGCCATTGATAAGAAAGCCCAAACAGGTGATCTACATCTACACCCTCAACTTGCAATATATCAAGCATATACATTAAAAACTCCTGACAATCTTGCTGATTATTTTCAGAGAAGTCTGTTTGACCTGAACATTCATCTAACAGATAACGAACTTCAGACACACTTTCTACTTTTGTTCGATCACTGCTACATTTCTCGAAAACAGAATTCAACAAACAGCATAAAATTTGTTCAGAATTCAACAGAATCTGTTCTTTTAAACTCTCTAGTGAAAAGAGAACATTAACCACTACATTTGCATAGCAGTTGACACCAGAACTGTTTTCAAATTGAAAACCGACAACATCTTCAACAGAATCCACTTTCTTTCTGCTAACAATTTTCGGTTCATTGACTTTTAGTCTTTTTGCAACAACCTCCCTACTATTACTGCTATTTCTACGTTTGCGGCCTACCACACGTTTCTCAAACAAAGGATATTGAGGCAAATGTGGCGCATACTCTCTTCTTAACCTATTGTATTCCTTAACACAATCTAGATCCGCACAAATGTTTGTGACATCACAGTCAATCAAGTACAATCCCGATAAAGTTCTAACTCGTGACAATGCCACATATGCCATACCCTCCTTGAACACAGAACTGCCAATATTCACCAATGCACAGTCTACACTTAAACCTTGCGATTTATGGATTGTCACCGCATATGCCAAGCAAACAGGAAACTGTTTACGGCGAACATATAAATCTTTAACAAGCAAAAACCTAGCAGAACAACGACCAATTTGCTGTACTTCCTCAATGCCATCAAATTTAATTTTTAAAAATTCTATTCCATCTCTATTTCTGTATTTCTCAAAATCAACAACATTACCCATTGATCCATTTACCAGACCTCTTTCTACATGTAAATTCCTTCTCAAAATAATTCGGCAATTTAAACACACATTCAAAGTCTTTTCAAAACCCGCTGTTTTAGATATAGTCTTCTCTAATGAATCCAATTTTGATTTCAAATTGTCTGACAAAATAATTGTTGATCCCATATGCTCTAATTTGTCGATAGCTTCAAGTTTCACAATCTCTTGCTTTTCTAAATTCAACATTTTGTTGTTGAAGATGGCACATTCTGCAAGAGTTGGCATGAGACATATCCCGGATTTCTTCTCAGTAATTTTCTGAAAAATATTCTCAGGCACAATATCTTGTTTGGGATACAAATTTGACAGTAACCGTGCATTTAAAGCTTCTTTCCCATGCTCGGTCACTTTTCCAATTCTAATATCTTGTAGAATATTCTTGTAATCTTCATCCTTTGCCTGACGCATATTTTGATGCAGTTCTGCATAATTGAAGTTTAACCATATATTGACGTTGCCAATGCTCCCTAGGCACTTCCTGGTATCTTCATGCGTGAGTATTTTGAACACAGGTTGACCTTTTACTGGTGTCAGCTGTAGAAGATCTCCGAAAACAATAATGTGTTTCCCACCAAATAAGACATCATATTCAGTTTTAAGTACTTCTTGCATTCTCAAATGCACAAAGGCAAGCATGACATTGGAAACCATGCTTACTTCGTCAATGATAAGTAGTTTCATTTTCCTCAAAACTCTTGAAACTTCACAGCAAGCATCTCCAGATAACTTGTTGTATTGTAATTTGTTGTCATGCTCCACCGGCAGCATCAATAGACGATGCAAAGTAATACCTTTAATATTATGTGCTGCCAGTCCAGTAGGAGCGGTGACAACACAAGACAGCGATGACTCAGTCCTTTCCTGCAAATAACAAGAGATTGCTTTAATGAGGAAACTTTTTCCAGTTCCCGCTTCTCCACTCACGTACAGTCGGACAGGCTTCAACGACGTACACGAGCACTCTTTCTTCTCATGACTTAATCCGTGCTCAATTTCCTTGGTAACTTCATCATATATTTTCCTCTGCTCAACGTTGAGTTGTTTTTCCAAGTCTTGTAAGTTAACTGAATCCTCCTGAGCATGTGCCATGGCTCTTTCTACTTCATTCATAGCAGTGGCAGCTTCATTTTCGATAATAGGTCCTCCAAGTGGATCTTGACTCAATGAAACAGAACTCTGACTGTCCTGAGAACTGTCTCTGGCAATCTCGGCTGCAATCGTTGCTTCCTGCTCAATTTCCAAAGTTAGCATTTCTTGATATTTAGAAAAAGCAGGACATTCTATGGACTCCTTGGCTGCATTGAAAGAGTCTTCGTAACAGAGGAAATCTCCAAGCAGTTCCTCTTCTGCACGCCAAGGCTTGAAAAGTTGCAAAAGTGCTAAATAGAAAAACTCCTTTTTTTCTGGAGATTCGCCACTTAATTTTCGATGGTTTACTAATTGGCATTTTCTTTGCTTGACCAGGCATCCCTCACTTCCAATTACAGCATACACTCCTTTCTCAATATCTTCTTTGATGTTCCTCTTGAATATATAATTTTGGAGAACCTCATATAGACAAATATTCTCAAGGTGACTGCTTCGATTTGGATAATATGTATCCAACATGTTGGTCTTCAAAATGTCGGTACTGTTTGGTTCCTTTTCTGCCAAATACTCAATTTCCCGAACAGGTTTTAGAACTCGATTTCGCGTTGCAGCAAGACCAAGACTCGCCCAAACGAGACTCCTGGATTTGGCATAGAGACTTGCTGAAGACAATCGATCAGAACATTCGTAAGCTCCGATTTCTCGATGCGACAACATCTTCAGACTGAAACTGTACAACTTCTTGCTGAGGCTCTTTTCATGGGAAATGTCCTCCCACATATCCTTCAGTTCGGTCTTTTCTTTTTTGGTGATGTAAGATGTCACATACCGAGCCACAGCCATACAGTTGTCAGCCACAAACTGTATATCCATGTTGGCATTCCACATGGACAAAATCACTGGGTTGTAGTCATTGATGTACTTGGACTCTTCGTTCCTTTTCAAATTGTATGTATTCTTGGGTGATTTCCTCGTCACATTATGTCGCAGCGAAGACATCAAACTGTTCACTCTTCCTTTAGAAATCACCGGTCGTGGAAAGTTGAAACGACATTTGGTGTAGAACTTGTCCTTGTTTCTGAATTTACGACGACAGTACTTTCCACAACGATGGCTTTGGAAACGTAGAACTTGTTCTCTTAGACTTTTCTTCTCCGTTGCGTTTGGAACAGCACACGTAGAATACTGTTCGATGAAATTCATCACTAAGTCATCCGGATCTGTTCCAAATTTAGGTGCATCCTTGATCCACAGCAACATATGTATATGAGGGGCACCTCTTGCTTGGTACTCCTTTCTCCAGAAGAAATCCAACACCTCTCCAAGAGGTGGATTCTTTTTATTTGTGATGAAAGACATCATAGCTTCAAATCTATGATTGAAGTACCTGCATACATTCACAGGATCCAAAGAACACAGTTCTCCAGGTGTCTTGAATTCAATGTTTTCAATATTTCCATTTGCCTCTCGTAGAAATTCAAGTAAGTCATCCCAGCCATACTCGGCACAGCTCAGAGTGAGGAACCATGTCGGAGTTCCTAAGTTCCTCAGCATACATTTTAAGTCACCATGACGACGGTACCAGTACTCATTAGTACCACGCTGACACGCCATGAGATTAATTAAGTGAGAATCCAAAATACTGTCTTGGACATTGACTTTATGCATAAAGTCACTTGCCGAGATGTTTCGCATCTGTATACCACTTTTTAAGATGTGGTTCACTGCATATGACAGTCCAGACAGATCGCTTTCAAACAGGAGATGAAACAAATAGGGAATGCATTGCCGAAACCTAGGATCTTCTGCATACAATCGTAAAGTCCGGTATTCAGACGCAGGAATTTCACGAGGTCGCTCATCATATCTTCCTCCTTGACCTGTGGGAAATAGCTGTGGGAAACACCGAGCTTCCAAACTTTCCTCCCAAACACTAATGGGACTCCCTTTGGCTTGTTTCATTTGAAACAACTCAATAGCATTCCCCATCACTTCCTTGGAATGCAAAGGATGAACACTATAATGTTCATATATTTCTTCACTTTTAGAGGCCTCTACTTTCTCAATTTGGCCAGCACACAAATCGCTATCCTCTTCATCACTTACTTCCTCTTCTGCAACATATACATTCTTATAGTACTTATTATTTTTCTTCAAATACACTGTTGCCTTTTTGACTTTCCTAACATCCACTAAATCTTGCCATATTTTCTTATTCTTTGTCGGAACCCCATTAACCAAGATAACCAGAGGTTCCTCTTCCACTTTTTCTATTCCAATTGTGTTAATGTTTTTGTTCAAATCTAGAGGCAAATAAACAACTCTTCCCTTTAATCCTCTCTGTAAATCTGCTGGAGGCAATTTCCCTGTCTTTGGCTCCATTCTTACAATAGCCTGAAAGGGATGGATACTTTGAATCAAAATAGATTCATAAGTATTTAAATCCTTCAATTCAGAAGGAATCTCAACCAATTCCAGATTATTATGAACTGCCCTAGCAGGCATCTGGTTTTGGTTTAATTTATTACAACAATAAGTACACACACGTTGATCCGATCCCAAATCAAAATAATTTTCTACCATCAAGTATGTGGCTAAATCCTTCCATTCACTATTATTTTCCCTTTCACTTTTTGCATATAAATCCACTACCTTAGTCTGATTCTTATAATAAGTGCGTCGACAACATACACAAGTGAAATTAGGCCTCTCACTTGATTTCATCTGAAACGTGGCAATTTCCTTCTGAAAATTATCTGTACTGGAAACCTGTACATTATCTTCCACATTACCCTCTACTTCAGGGTCAATTTGAACATTCTCATCTTTACTACCAAAGTAACAAAACTCAATTTCTTCACAAAGATTCTTCACATCTATTTCAGAACCATGCAAAAGAGCAGCACATAACTGTTTAAGCATAATTGCTGGACTCTTAGCATAATACAACATTCTCACTAATTTTCTCACTTTATTATGATGCACTGCTAGCATCCTGAAATGATGAAAAACACTCTGGCATACTCTCCTGGAAAGACAAGCCAGTGAATGACCACGCAAACCTGTCATTTGTCTCACTCTGCAAGGATCTAAATCTTGCAACAACTTCATTTTCTGCTTCAAACTTTTCTTATTAAATGTCCGTATAAAATCACATAGCAAATTGATGGAAACCTGTCGCACACTGCAAATAGAACTACACTTCCAAATGTACACAGGACCCTTAGGACGTCTTCCTAAAACCTCATCACTTAGCGCCTCTTCTGTCTCTGTTGTCACAAGTTGTTCTTTTTCAACTGGACAACCATCCTTCACTTCATAAGCTCGACCACTGATGTCAACTGCATGCACCAAATCATTATCCTGAAAATAAGTCTCCTCATTAAAAAATGCCTCAGAACTTGAACTATGCATCCATTCTCCAGAAAAAACTTCACAAAAGTTAGTACGATTTACTACTCTCTTCCATCTACTTTTTGTTTTGAAATCAGAAATTACCTTGCTTAGTTTCCTAATTCTATTGATTACCAAAATAAACAACTTTCGCTTGATTTCAAAAGCATGATCAATAATTTTCTCTACATTTTTCTTCTTCCTATAAAATGCCGCTTTCTGTTGGCCTTTCTTTTTAATATTTTTCAATAAATTAACTAATATCCTATTACGGAACATTCGTTGTCGAATGTCCCTAAACTGTTGTTTCCTTCTACTATCATGCACAGAGTTATCTCTTCCTCTACCAGTAACATTTGTGATGGGTCTCTCCTTTCCATTTAAATTACTTCTCTTTTTGTTAAGAGACACATTTTTTTGAGCAAAATTTTTTTTACTACAAATATTTCTTAAGAATGATTTCGTGCTCTTACCCGGACCTTTCTTGGTGTTTTGACAAGTATTTGGGGAAGAGGACTGCTGCAATAAAACATCATCCTGCTGTCTTTGACGTTTTCTAGCCTTTCGTATTCGACTTCTGGAAGGCATTTTCCAAACTATGAAAGAATCTGCAGTTGAATCTGTGAAAAAATATAATATAAAATGTTATTAACCACTATTACCAAACAGTAAATAAATAACAGTCATCTAAAACTTAATGCTGTACTAATTATTTAACATAGCAAATATTTTCCACCAGCACTGCATCACAAAAATGACACTCAATGGTACAAAACAGGCATACAACACTCATAAATCACTCCCTAATATTTTAAATCATTAATTCAGGATGACGATAAGATGTAGCCTATCTAAAGGTTTGTTTAGGCCCAGATCTTTGGACTGGGGTGAATGTGTGTCATTGATCCACATTCAGTCCATCACCTGTTTTGTTTATTTGAGGTGAGGCCAACACATGGTTGCAGATAAGATTTTCACTGAAAAAAAACCAAGGTAAAAAAACATGTGAAGGCCTACCAATGAAGTAAATCATTAAATGAAAACCAATACATTTCTGGAAATATGCACTACTAGTGCTTCATAAGATGTTTTGGATCATATTTATAAGTTATTTGAGTATCTAGTATGCTATTTTACATTCTTCATGGTGCAAATTTATTGTAAATACGCTCCCACCTGCGGTTGGCAAATTTAGATTTTGATTATGGGAGTTAGATAGGCATGTTAATAATTTCCCAAAAATGGTATATAACCCCAAACAACCTTTGAAGCAAATGCTCTTAGCCATGTTATCCACCTCCCATTGGATAACATGGCTAAGAAGTGCTTGCAAATGTGATAAAAAAAGGCCTGCAATGCATGAATAACGCAGAAAAATCAGCGATATTCATGCATTTTCCAACAAATGCTCTTAGCCATGTTATCCACTTCCTATTAAATAACATGGCTAAGAACTGCTCAGGGCACCATGAGGAACGCTTTCCATTTAAAAAGGGAAAAATAACATCAAAGACACTAAAATGCCTTCTAAATATGAACCCAAACAACCTATGAAGCAATGTGAAAAAAAACTGCCGCAATGCATGAATATAGCAGAAAAATCAGCGATATTCATGCATTTTCCAGCAAATGCTCTTAGCCATGTTATCCACTTCCAATTAAATAACATGGCTAAGAACTGCTCAGGGCCCCATGAGGAACGCTTTCCATTTAAAAAGGGAAAAATAACATCAAAGACACTAAAATGCCTTCTAAATATGAACCCAAACAACCTATGAAGCAATGTGAAAAAAACGGCCACAATGCATGAATATAGCAGAAAAATCAGCGATATTCATGCATTTTCCAGCAAATGCTCTTAGCCATGTGATCCACTTCCTATTAAATAACATGGCTAAGAACTGCTCAGGGCACCATGAGGAACGCTTTCCATTTAAAAAGGGAAAAATAACATCAAAGACACTAAAATGCCTTCTAAATATGAACCCAAACAACCTATGAAGCAATGTGAAAAAAAACTGCCGCAATGCATGAATATAGCAGAAAAATCAGCGATATTCATGCATTTTCCAGCAAATGCTCTTAGCCATGTTATCCACTTCCAATTAAATAACATGGCTAAGAACTGCTCAGGGCCCCATGAGGAACGCTTTCCATTTAAAAAGGGAAAAATAACATCAAAGACACTAAAATGCCTTCTAAATATGAACCCAAACAACCTATGAAGCAATGTGAAAAAAACGGCCACAATGCATGAATATAGCAGAAAAATCAGCGATATTCATGCATTTTCCAGCAAATGCTCTTAGCCATGTGATCCACTTCCTATTAAATAACATGGCTAAGAACTGCTCAGGGCCCCATGAGGAACGCTTTCCATTTAAAAAGGGAAAAATAACATCAAAGACACTAAAATGCCTTCTAAATATGAACCCAAACAACCTATGAAGCAATGTGAAAAAAAACGGCCACAATGCATGAATATAGCAGAAAAATCAGCGATATTCATGCATTTCCCAGCAAATGCTCTTAGCCATGTTATCCACTTCCTATTAAATAACATGGCTAAGAACTGCTCAAGGCCCCATGAGGAACGCTTTCCATTTAAAAAGGGAAAAATAACTTCAAAGACACTAAAATGCCTTCTAAATATGACCCCAAACAACCTATGAAGCTCTAACAGTACATATCCTGAAATTTAATTCATTTCAAAATTCGTTTTTAAACACAGCATATAAATCAATTGTATACCTGCATTCATGAAGAAATGACTAAAAATGTCCTTGAGACACATGAAAGTGTTTTCTGGAATGCCCTAGCACCATTTTTGGGACACTATTAACATGGCTAGGTAACTCCCATAATCAAAATCTAAATTTGCCAAGCACAAGTGGGAGCGTATTTACAAGACACTTGTCCCATGAGGAACACTTTACATTTTAAAAGGCGAACACAACATCTTAGACACTCAAATACCTTATAAATATGGCCCAAAACAACCTATGAAGCTCTAGCAGTACATATCTAGAAATGTAATTGATTTCTTAAATCGTTTTTAAAAGCAACATATCTGTTTCAGCTTACATAACAGACCATGAAATGGCCTCCATGTATTACAATATCTTGTGTAACTGCATGCCAGAATGTTACACCAAATATGCAATTATAATTTCTCTTTGAAACTAATTCTATTAGTATATCACTAGAGACAAAACCACATTTTAAAAACACAGCTTTCTTCATCATTTTCTCCTTAAATCATACTATTCTCTATCTAAATTAAATAAATCTTTTCTCACCTTAGCAAATATTTTTTGAGTTTTGAAAACAGTCTCAGAAATACACCAAATTGTCTTCAGCAGAAGAAAAAGGATGCACTCCAAAGGCTGCAGCTATTGAAAGCACAGAAATACAGATATTCTTTTCACATATCTCTCATATTAGCCAATCATACCTCTTCCCTCACTTTTTTCAAATCAAAACCCTTCCCCCCTCTGCCCTGTCTGCCTTGTTTCCATAGCAACCACCTCCTGGAAGACCTCTCATGTTTGCAAATTCACACAACAATGTTTCAATTGAACTCTGAACTCTCAGTGCACCTGCGTATCCAGTGCAATCTTTCATTAAATGTTTCTTCCTTGACCATTCAAATTACATCTTTCAAAGAACACATCCATGCACCCTAACTTTCTGTTTTCAGAAATGGAAATGCACCAATCACTGCTAATGAATCATTAGCATTGTAAATCCACAGTTTTTTTTCTTTAGAAACTCCTACTGTTTCAACTGCCCTTTCATTACCACACTTCATCTGACTGCAGAACAACCTTCTTCCACCATGTTTAACGTCTGGATTGTTGGACATAGTTACATCCACTGGGCTCAAAGGTATGCTGAGAGCAGAAATTTACACAACCTCAATTTACAAGATGTGGAAATTAAGTGGTTGGGCCAAAGAGGATTAAAATGTCACCAATTGATACCATTGGTGAAAACCTTTATGCATTTGCCAAAACCTGACCTGTTAATAGTGCACTGTGGAGGTAATGATTTGGGCACTTTGACAGGGGTAGGTCTGGAAATGCTTTTAAAGGACACCTTGGAGCAATTAATGGCACTTTTTCCTCAAACTGCCTTGGTATATTCCAATATATGCCAAAGACAGAAATGGAGGTGGTCCAACCAATTTTGTCCACAAATTGAGAAAGCGAGGAAGCATGTAAACAAATCTGTTTCAGCTTACATGAGAGACCATGGAATGGGCTCTCTGTACAACAATAACTTGCGTTACTACATGCAAGATATCTACAGAGGAGATGGAGTTCACTTCTCAGATGAGGGCAACAGAATTTTCATTCTGAATTTAAGACTGTGCATTGGTACCTACTTATAAGTACCTAAATGTACCATAAACCCAAAAGCTCTTCTCAGAGCTACCCTACATCTGATCACTCACAATTATTATTTTTCTCTAACTTTTTTCACTAATTTTCCACAAAATTCGCTCCCCGGAGCGCTACCCGGTTCGCTAACCGAAAGCTAACCTCGCGGAATTTTTTTAAAAAGAAATTTTTTTCCGCACATATAAGCCTCCTCAGCCACGCTCAGAAAACCTAGGGGGTCAAGATAAGTCTACCATGACCCCTTCTACCCATTCTAAACATTATTTGCCCTCCATCTTGTATCTTAATGCGAACGAAACACAAAATGGTGGACTCCCGTGACGCTTAAGGTTCGCTAACCGGGCAGCTTCCCGGAAAGCGGTCCTAAAAAAAGGCGGGAAAGTAATTTACAGAATAACGACTAGAAACACTCTCACCAAATATAGATTAGCTCATACTACATAACAATCCCTTCCATTCTCACAAATTTCATTGAAATTCCATTTAGCCATTTAGCCTGTAGACCTCTCCAAGTACCGTGAGGTAAATTACTTCACAAAACACATCTGAATTGTTGGAATTGACAACCAATGAAAATGTTACTTTCATTTTCTACTTTTATTACCTGACATTTGATTGGTTATATACCTGTATATATATAAAGGGAGAGAAGGAAACACAGCCATTTTGACTACTACTTCTTGTTGTACCTCCTATTTCAAAAGCTTCAAAAAACTTCAACTTCTTTGTGAAGGTAAGTTATAATTTAATATATTGTGCACTATGACTTAATATAGTAGACTTTTTCTGCTACATATACACTATCCCTCTGTAGTAGTAATGTATTTAGATAGACTTCTCTGTTATAGTTATCAATGGAGTAAGGCTTGTCTTGGTTAAATCACATACACTTTTTTTTAGTCCTATTTCCACTCTCATACTATACACTGCCAAAAGATAAATTCACTGATAAAAACTGCCTATCTAAAATTAATCCCAACAGTGCCCTATCTCTACTAATATATATTTTTTTAATCCAAATTTCAGGCAAAATGGAAGGCGAGCAGCAAGTTTCATTTTCGATTGATCTGAAGGAGAGCAGCCAAGACAAACTTGATGACTTTATGGATGACAGTAGAGACCACGAACTTCTACAATGTGTTGAAGCAGTAGACAACTTGCTTCAAAATGAAAAACAATTACACCCTATAATAAATTATGACATTTCTGACAATGAAATGTTAGAAAATTTAATAAAGTATGAAACACAATCATAATAAAAAAAATAAATAAATAAAGAAAACAAAAAAAAACAAGAAAAACAACAAACAATTAACATACAGTATTAGAAAAGTCTTTCATTCTTTTATCCATAAAGTTCGCTGCCCAGAAAGCTATCCGGTTCGCGAACTTGGCGCTTACCACGCAAAAAAAAATTTTTTTTTTGGACCCTCCTAGGCCCTTTTAAAACCTCCACATAAAACCTAGGGGGTCAACGAGGATCTACTATGCCCCCTTATGGTAATTTCCCCCTTTGTTTTGGCCTCCTCTTGTCTCTCGATCCTACCGAGAGACAAGATGGCGGCCGCTCCGGACTGTTTAGAATGTTGACAGACACCGGAGGGCCAATCAGCTTCTCATCGCAAAGTTCCGTTACGCGAAAGGTTCGCTAACCGGATAGCTGCCCGGAGCGCTGTTACAGATATATATCTTGATTTAAACGTTAATTTCTCAAAATCCACTGAAGCACATATATTGAGACCTAGCAAAGGCACATCAGGCTAACAGTCCCTACAATTTTGCCAAGTTTCGTGAAAATCCATTCAGCCGTTCGGGCTAAAAGTGAGTCCAACCGCCCTATGGAAATTAACATGGGAAAAAGGCGTTTTGGGACCCCCCTTTTTTCTCGGCCCCCCCTCCACAAAACCCCCCCAAATTTTCAAGGTCTGCTCAGAAACAAAATGTGCCATTTTCCTGAAAATTTCAGCCAATTCCGTCCACGAACGCAAAAGTTATTAGGCATAGAATTTTCAGAAATCCCATAGGGAAAAAATCCTAACTATATATACCTACTGGCGACCGCCAGTAGGTAATATATATATATATATATATATATATATATATATATATATATATATATATATATATATATATATATATATATATATCACAGAACAAACAACATTTTCAGACACACAGTATTCTTGGGTTAGGAAAATTGCATTATTCTATACTAATTAGGATGGAAGGCATCCTGCAATATTTTTCACAGCTATTGTCCAAATTGGGGAATTAAATATTTCCTTATTTTTTTTGAGTGAACGTGCAAACATAGAAACACAACACACAGAACGGCTAAACCCGCTTCAAGTGTTCTGGAAGCAATATTGTGCATCAGGCATTATGGTTTCTGTATTATCCTAGATAAAAATAGCACTCCCTGAAGGCAGGCCAATAGGATGTGAACAGCGTAATGCAAGAGTGGATGTGCTGATGCTAGGTTGCACTATGTGAGCCAGAGCAGGGAGAGAGCGAAAATGCCCCATATCTTAGCAGGTATGGCACATTCTTACCCTCTTCATGTGGTGCAGAGCAGTAAGTTGTCTCGCTGCGTTGTGCAGCATCACATCGCTGTACATCTAGCCCCTAGTCTTTGGAATGCCAGGAATCTTATTCAAGCAGAACTATACCACCTGGGCTTCACGAAACGCCTCAAAACAGAACTTATCAGTTAATTTATTGAAATTCAGACTATCACTGTGAAGCTTCCTAAGAACATCAGTTAGTGGTTCAACCTCGCATTTAATTAGAATCTAACTGCCATATCTATTGCTGAGTACATAGCGCTGTGAAGTTACTGCATGACACTGTATAAAATACCCCAATCCAAATAACTGTAGTGTGGCTCAAGCCATTTCCACAGCCATCTTCCACATTTAGGTGACGCGGGGTGTGCAGTTGACTGGTGATCATCACAATTGAGTCTGCTTCTAGCAGGGCTAGGGAGGGCATCCAGTCTTGTGACCTCTTATAAAACGTGTGTAAATGTCTCCTCCCACTCTGATTAGAGAGCTTCCTTTGTCTCTGAGGAGTTGCTTCTTATTTCCATATACTATTCTATAATCGTGTGATTATGTGGGACTATGCGCTTTTTGCACTCGCTGTCCATATGCCTGCTCCTACGAAGAATCATAGAATTGCTATCCATAGCTGTGGAGGATGTGAAAGCTAGGGTGATCTTAAAATACCATGACTGTGACACAACAAATGCCACAGACTTATCATATCTTTTGTGGATAAAATTGTGTCACAAGTTTATTGATTACACTTGTTGGGTTTTTCTAACGGGCTATCCCGGTGGCAGTGGTGGGTTCCCAAACAGGTGCATCTTAACAGCTGGAGCTGTCCTGTTGGTGGTATCAATACCAATTTAATTCACTTCTTTACAGCTCATTCACTTAACGTGGGTTACCACCTTTTTCTTTTGTGTCATGCTTCTGACAAGTCAGAGTGAGACCAAGGCCAGGCTCCACAGTTTCTCAGGGTTCCATCAGTCCCTTAAAGGGATTAAAGAGCACCGTCATGGCATCTGAGGCCCTGCTGTAATAACTCCCACCGACCATAGGAAATCCCCTTTGTCTCCAAGTTTAAATACATGGAGACCATTTTTTTTGTATGAATATTTAGGATTGTCCTGAGACTGCGCCTTGCAGTGGTGTAAGAAAACTTTCAAAACAATCTTTTTCTATTGTCTTTAATTAAATTGCATAGGTGGGGAACACTAACCACACAAGAGATCCTAATCCACCTGCTGTCCCCTTACAAGACCTCACTCAGCCCACTCCTGATACTGTGAGGTAAAAAAACAGAGGGGGAGCCCTCTGTACCTACGAAAATCTTTTTGGGACACACTGCCCTTACTATCTAGCAGAGAAGCAACAATAAGATTGTCCCCTCTAATGTTGCCCTGCAGGCGACATAGCCAGCTGCATAGCATTGCTACACTCAGCCCTTGGAGGATGTTAGATCAAAGGTGATCTTATGAATAGCATGCATACAACAAGACTTTCGTGGATAAAATTGTCACAGGCTTATTGATTACACAGGTTGGGCTAGCTTTCGGTGATCCATGCGTCAGCAGTGAGTTCACAGACAAAAGACACCCATCCTGAGAAACTGGCTCTGTCCTATTGATGGTATCAACACCAATACATTTCAGTTCTTTACAGCTCATTCACTTATCTTGGGTTGCCACCCTGGTCTTTTCCTAGCGTCAATCTCCTGACAAGTCAGAGCACGACTAAAGGCATACTGACTCCCAGTGATCTAAGGAATTCCCTTATGGCTCCAAACTCCACTATCTGGATATACTTATCATTCTGTAAAGTTTTAAGATCTCCCTGTATCTCCAACATGTTTCGGGAATGGCATCTCAAAAGACCTTAGCATCCCACCCCCACACCTGTTCTAGCCATTTTAGTGTTTTATAGAGCACAAACTTGACCCGTTAGGATATCAGAGCGCTTTACAGGAACAAAACAGTATAGCTCTTCCTCCATGGCTTCCTGAATATTAAGCCGGAAAGTAGCCCATCCAATCTCAAACACATGTACCCCATCTGATACCAGGTTCTAAACAAGCTGTCCTTTATTTATTTTAATCAACTTTTTGATCCAGGGAAATTGTAACAGCGAGTTGAAATTAACGTGTCAAGAACAGTCACTACACATATGCACTTGAGGACAGGGTGCCAACACAGTAACAAACTCTATTGCATGTTGTAAATTCGCCCTGGTTATGTGTCCCACACAGGCAAACTGCGGTCCAATTGGGTCCCTGTTATCAGACACATTTAGCCCCTATGGAAAATCTGTAAAGAAATGGGCAGACATACATAATTCATCTAATGGATGCATTATAACTATTCTAATGATGCTTGGTCAGTGGTCGCAAGGGGTTCCTCAGCTGACTGCTGTAGCGATAAGCTCTTAGTGGCTCCCAAATATGATTGGGCCTAGATTTGATTGGTATCTGCTTCCAGTAGGCATTCAATTGTTCCTTACAAAATGCTGCATCACGCAGACAGTCTGTAGTTCTCTGTCACAAATAGATTGCCACCCTTTTCTTTGCAACAGTAATGTAATTGTGGGGAATTTCCTGATATTTACTGGAATGTCTTTCATGTGTTCCCTGCAAAGCTAAGAGTGGTGTTGCCAGGATACTTGTATCATTCATGTTGGCTATTGCTTATAGTATATCAAGCCAAAGTCAGCAATGTTGGCCTAACCTTTGTATGGATTTAGGTGAGCTCTATATTATATGTAGGAACTCTGTGGGAATCAGTCAGTCTATAATTTGGCGAGAGAGCTCCTGTTTGGGTGCAGCAAAATGTCCACTGTTTTCTGTGAGTGGTGGATCTAACGATGAGGATGCAATTTGTTCTGCGACACAGTATATAACCGGGATACAAGTGTCTTAGAGGATGGGGAGTTTAGCAACATTACCGGGGAGGTGAATTACTATGGATGTGTGGGGGTATGGAAGGGGTTGAGAATGAGTTGATAGTAGCTTTACATGTTTCTCGGATTCTAAAGTATCGACATATATCTTGTGGAGTATGGTCATCAGTTTTGTATATTTTCTCTGTGGAACTAAATGTATACCTTGGGTATTGGTCATAGAACCTTTGTAGTTTTAAGTGTTGTAGCTGTCAAGTGGTAGCCCAGGGTTGTGTGTGAGTGGTATTCCCAGTGCAAATATGATTAGGCCCCATCTCAAAGTCTGTCCCAAGACCAGACTGTGCACTTGACTGTTCATATTGACAGTAGGTGAAAAAGGGCATGTGCAGTGAAACAGATAACTTTATTGAGGTTGTGGCCTAAAGCCCTCTGCAATGTTGTGTCAACACAAAGCGTATGGCGTGGCTATGATTATGTAGTGACCCAAGTTTGAGCTCTCTGTAACCCCCCCCCCCCCCTTTCCCCTTATATTAACCAACATAGGTGCTCTTTTGGCTGTGCAGGGGCTGGTACGGGGGCAACGACAGGAGGTCACCACAAGGCACCAGCCTCGCTTTTTGGCAGGCCACACCCACAGCATAACTTTTTCCGATTTGTTTCTTTCCTAACATTGACTTATCCTTCAGAAATTGTGATACCCTGCCACATTTGCCTTTTATACTTCCCACCACCCGGAAGACGTTACCTGAATCTCCGCACTCAGACCTAGTGACGTGTCACCCCACTCTTGACTGAGCAGTCATCATATGACATCATATCATCATGTCTCCTTCCCAAAAATAAAGATCTGAATACTCACTGAAAAACAGAATTATGGCAACAGTACATTTGAAATAAACGACCTACTTGGTCTCTTTAAAAGTGCATCCAAACACCTCATAAGAAACACAGAAACCAAACACCCAGAGACCATCATTGGCACAAATATCACGGTTTGAAATATGGGGTAATTAAGACAGTATGTTACACCAACATCAGCACCTGGACAAACACTTTCTGTCGTTATTCACCATAACGAAAAATACCTACCCTTAAATTACATACCTGTGCTTACCCCAACTTAACAATGAACATCAACAGCAACAGTAAAGCAATGGCCGAGTTGTCAGATATCAACTTACATATCTTCCTCACACTTTCAGAATCTTGAAGACCAAAGCCCATTCTCTCAAAATATCAGAACCAATTCAACCACATCTCAACCTATCACACCTTGCTCCTGTACCCTTTCTCCCCTAGCCAGTCCATCTCACACCCAACATCTGCACCCTCAACCAACAACATGCAGCCACCTGACACATCAGAGACTGCTCCTGCTCCTGCCGTCACCAGGGATCTCAGTGATCGCTCTCATCCCTAGTTGCAACTTTCACAAACATTCCTTCCCCCATTGCCAATCTAGATCCATCCAAGGTCTTACCATCAAATAGAATTGGCACCCTCAAGTGCCCACCTCATGCTTATGACTTCTTGCTACTCACTCTCACAACTATGCCTTCCTTCCAAACATTCTCAACTTAGCTTGATTCTTTAACAAGGAGAATTAGTAAAATCTGACTAACATATTCGACTGAACACAATCTACACTTTAGAACAACAAATAACATATGATCATGACTCTTCTACATTATACCCTCAAATCCCATTAATACTCATATCTCAGAAGCCACTACCAATCTCCTAGTTATCTCCGATACCGCTGCAAACTTCTCTTGATAGCGCTGAACAGTATCAGGAATAGAAAACAGAGGTACCATACACCAGCAAATATAAACAACCTCCCCACTACAGGCATCTCCCCCTGTTTAACATACCACCACTCAAATCAATAAACTGTGCCCTTCTAAAGTGCAGATCTGCCACTACCAACATTTCTGCCTTATTTACTATTCTTTAGCAGAAAGATTTGGATCTTCTGGCAGTCACTTAAGCCGGTTTAAACCAGCTTTTTAACCTGTCATTTTCACCAATCTTCCTCCAGGCTACACTATCCTTCACCAGAGCCAGCCCTTACTTGTATAGTGGCCTGGATGGAAAAATGGTTGACACCCTCGCTGCTGCTTGTGAATAAATAAGGCAGACGGTGCCCATTTTAGGTTCACAGGTATGTTTCTGCGGTGCTATAAATGGAACCTGCAGCAAATTAAAAAAACGATTAAAAGCAGTTTAATCTGACCCATTGGAACTAAATTCGAGGGATGTGATGTTTGCATGACCTTAATGCAGACAGTCTCCAGTGCACCGCTGAAGATTGGCACACTGTGCCTGGAGATGGTTCGCCCATGAGAAAAGCCTGCCTTGTTCCTCACAAAAGCAAATACTGAAACAGATGGCAAAATTACACTTATCTTCAAAGACCACCTAAAATGCAAGCTCACAGTAAATCCCAAATCACACCCATATTTGAATGCCTCACCCTAAACCTCTCCTGTAACAAGGCTGTTCCTTGTACCATCAGCTCAGCCTCAGTTATCATCTACCTGGACGCTATGTAGCTTGTGTTGAAGTTCTCAATGAATGCATGAGAGACCAGCTTCCCAAACTAAAAGACTACCTAACAATTGGTAATTTCAATGTCTCCTGAAGCAAAAACAACAAAAGAGCCACTAGTCAGTTGAGCATCTTCCAATATGATAATACACTCTCCCTACTTACCACCATTATTGACTCACATCAAAGGCTCTATCATCAGTCTCATTATGGTACAGGACAAATTTGTTTAAGTATTGGATCTTCTTCCCATGGACGGATCAGACGACTTAGTACCTTCTCTAATAGACAGCCACCCACTTCCAACTGATTCTTCAAAGAACATAACTGTAGTAACCGTAAGAGATACAAACAAAGCATTGACAGCGTGACCTTCCAAGAGATGCTAACAGCATCAGCAAGGTTGGTGTATAATTCCCTCGACATTTAGAGACCACGCATCTATAGTTCATCATTACAATAAGAATCTTAGTAATATCCTAAATAGCTTAGCCCTTTCAACACCCAAGGTTAAACTTTCAATTAAACCCTCTCAATGGTACTCAAACCAACTTAATGCACAAAGTCAGGTGTGAATAGTGGCTGAGCGTATAAGGAGTAAATACCCTTAGGAGATTTCCTCCAAACCACTCTTGGTCTGCTCTGAGCCTCAAGGCTCACCTACAAAACAATCCTCTGTAGATCTAAGAGAACCACCTAAAACATATTTAAGTCTACCAGAAGTCTTCTCAAGGAATTGGTCCAGATTTTAATAAAACAATCTTGTACTCTAGTATACCAAATTTCAGGTGTGCGTAATTTGCTAAATACGTTGGCAACAAGATTGTCACACTGAGTAAAGAACTTTACTGGCACCGGAAATTATCTGAGCCCAACATTACAGAAAACTACTTTGTGAATAGAACTTCTTTGTATTGTCACCTTTCAGGACATAAATAAAGTTGTATCTGATACCAAATCGTCCTACTAAGTAGACAATATTATTCCAGCATCCAAAGCTAGCACCCACTGGATTCAAAATATCAATGCCTTGTTCCAAACAGGAAAAGTACCAGAGCTCCTTCAAATGGGACATATTCAAATTCTCATATAAAGACAGGTACAGGCTCATTGAAATCAGAAAATGTTCGATCTGCCACCAAACCTTTACTTCCCACCAAAATGCTTAATGTACGTGTATCACTGCAACTGAACAATCACTGCAAAAAACCCAGATACTTATGCACCTTTGAGCTTGGGTTCGGATTTCTATGAATCAAAAATGCTAAGTAGGATGTTTAGAAAAGACATCCTGCAATGCAATACTATATGCCAGTAGCGCCCACCGAGACACCAACTACATGAAATGGTGAGGGGCAAGAGAAATTGCAGTACAGACAATGAATTCTCGAAGAATCTGGCAGACATCAAACATAGTTTCCTGATCAGAGGATATGACAAAAAAACAATCATGAAAACTAGCAGTAGGGCTGTCAAACTGGAGAGAGTTAAGAAATTGGCTCACACGAAACCCGAGACAGACAACAAAAAAAGGAGATGATAAGACCAATACTCCCTTGGTAGTAACAATAGACATTGGCACCTATTGAGGAAAGATAAGATTCTTGCACAATATACCAATAGGAATGCTAACATCACATTTCCAAGAGGACAAACACTGAAGGTGGAAAGGAGCGAGGGATCACAATGTTACTTGTCCAGGCTGCCCATGTACGAAAGAATCTCTACCTCACTTTTTGTTTGCTTGTAAGGCTTACAAGCTTCCTAGAGCAAGATGGTTAAAACCTGTGTGTAGGGAGATGGGTGTTAGAGATTTCAGAATTGCATTGCGTATCCTTTTAACTGATACATCATCCTTGTACATTGTTTGTGGAGTTGCAAAGTATCTTGCCAGCGCTTGGTTCATACGGACCAGGCTGCTAGGTAATAGCAAAATTAAACCCCTACTATATCAAGATATATGAATATTTTTGAGAATGCACTTTAGTCTTGTGTAATTAGTTTTTTTAATTGTATAAAGATTTTAGCCCTTTTTAAGATGAAATGGATGTAATACTTGGTACATGGTTTTATGTTTACTAATATTTGTACTTTTATGATATGAATATATCGAATAAAGTATTACAACACTTAAGGGGCTTATCAGTCCGAGCTATTCAGGTACAACGACAAGACATAATTGGCTAACACAGCGCAGGTTCTTTCAATTGTGGACAATTCTCAATCTGTAGATTTGCTAAAGTAAGTACGTGTTTCAATTACAACTACAGTCGCATATTCCACATCACCCAAAACATCAATTGCAATACACGCTTTGTTGTATATGTTTTATTATGTAAATGTGGTAGGATATATGTGGGTAGTATGATCAGAATGATGAAGGATAGGATAATGAACACCTGAGAGTCATGAAACAGGGAGATCCGAAGTCCCTCTATTGCTTCTCATACGCTCATATGTGATAAACAGACTCAGTACAGGACATTTCAATTTCATGGTCTTGAAATAGTTTCCCATAATGAAAGGGGTGGGAATCAAAAACTGCAGTTGAGACGACAGGAAGCAATATGGATATTGCGCCTCAAAGCAGTAGATCAGGGATTGAACATCAACCGAGAATTACACTACTTCTTAGGTGATTAATAACACCCTGCCCAGAATGAACAGAAGGAAGGACCATATAACATATCAACAACATTAGGTAATCGAATACTATTGTGTCCCTTTATTTATAAAACTGCTGTGAATTAACCATGTAGAACCGTTTCAATGCCTGTAGTAGAATCAAGCAGGCTCTGGTTGCTAAAAATATAAAATGACGAGCTTTGCAATTTATGAATTCGAATATGAATTTGCTTTTACATTTGTGCTGTATTTGACATTATCTCATGTAACATTTGGTGTTTTGTCCTTACACATGTACCTAAAAATGAAGAAATGCCTACTCATTCTGATCACAGTTAATGGAACTGATATTAACACAATGTTGACATCCACCTTCTGGATAATGCAGAATTGTAATGTAATATTTGTACTATCAGATGACTAGACACCCTTCATCTCTCTTATTCACACAGGGAATGCATGACCCAAATAATTTGATTGTTAGATTCACTTAGCCTGTTCCCCCCTCTACCCCCTCATTTCTTTTAATGCCTGCCATGCATCCTTTAAATTCAAAAATACATATTTTTTTTAAAGAAAAAAGATTCATTGCACCACTATTTTCTAACAATTTTGATCTCTTGTTTAGCCACCCAGTTGTCAACCAATCTTGTCAAGTAATTCTGATTCAAATAAAAGAGAGGCCTTCCAGGAATGTCGCTAGCAGCTACATGACTTCAGACAGGCACTACTCGCCGCTGGAGATCATGTACCATTGAGAAAACAGGCACACTACATTCTAACTTGTATTTTTGATAATCTAGACACTTTTGGACCCGCCATCCAAATTTAAGCCAAACTTAGCTCCTCATATTTATTGTATGGAGGTCCATTCTTGTTATAGGTCGCTCTTACTTAAAGTTAATATTTATTATTTCAAGAAGCAGGAGGTTGCCATTGGGCGGAACTCTAATTTAGAGTATCGACCATATCCCTTAACCTAATGTTTGAACACTGTCCCGAGGGCATACTTTCCTATTGAGCAACACACTTGGGGGCATATTAGCAAGAACCTCGTTAAAATTATCGCCGTTTTAGCGGCAGGACACTGTCGCTAAAATGGCGATAATGGGCTTGCTAATATCCGTTATAGAATTCCAATAGAAGTCCAGGTTAGATGTCCTGCACATCAAACCTGGGCTTCTATTGGAATTCTATAATGCATATTAGCAAGCCCATTATCGCCGTTTTAGCGTCAGTTTCCTGCCGCTAAAATGGCGATAATTTTAACGAGGTTCTTGCTAATATGCCCCCAGGTTTGCTTGGAACTCTAAGATGGCTGCTGCCGTATTATAGGATAGTACTTTCTATTGTGGAGGGCGTCATTTCCACACCATTTATTTTGGAGAGCAATGGTGGGCATACACCCGCCAGTCTTGCGCACTCTGTGGACCCACCCTAATGGATGACATCCATGGTTAAACTCTCCAATAAGTAAGTACACACTACGAGCATTTGATCAGATTGCATGGGCAGGTTGTGATATACTTTCACGTCTGATTCCAGTACAGTTCCTACCTGCACCCAAGCAGAGTTTATCTGTGTGTCGCGGCACTTGCCAAAAATTTTACTTTTTGCAAATACGTCTGCACATCAATTGTCTCTTTATAGAGCAGCACACACCCTGATACACGGCAGGTAAAGCGTTATGGTTGCCCTGTATCTGCGGTTTTACACGTGTTCTGCTTGCGAGGCTACCTTACGTAATCTCATACGTTGTCCCTACTCGGCGCTCTAATTACTTGTTATTTGGAGCCACATATGGCCTTATTCGTCACAACGCCCACACCAGGTGTGTTATATTTCTCATATAGAGCGGCACACCCGGCCCCCAGATACACAGCATCCCAAACATTGTGGATGCGCTGTATCAGCATATTTACCTGTGTTCTGCTCGCGGGACATCCTCATGAAATCTCAATGTTAGTGCCTATTTCAGCACTCCCAATAACGCACTACCTGGTATTCAGAGCCTTAAGTGCCTGCCTCTTATTTGTCACAACACCCACACTTAACGCTATTCATTTCTTATATCTGCGTACCTACGTGGCCCCACAGTGCAATGATAGTCATATCGATCTAATGGTTTTCCTTGTAGATAGCCTTACTTCCCTGGATTTACGATAAGGATTTACATTGGTAAGGTAAGAAGTCGGTTATTCACTCCTTATCATGAGCGGCCTATATTTTGGTAATATGCTCACATACTCAAGTATTTATTACTCCTTACAGAATTACTCATTTCACAATAGCAGCTCTTATATTAGATCCTATCATTGCTTGATCATATTTTGACTGAGTGAGTATGAGGCAAATTCTCTTCCCACCACCAACTCACTATCCACAAACCTATACTTAGCATGAATAGGAAATAGAGATGCATGCCATCATCCCTCATGTATTAGTGCACATTTTTCAGCATGGTAAAATCACATTTCACAAAAATAAGGCACCCGATGCACAATACATTCTCACTGGAAATAGATATTTAGCTCGTCCAACCATAACTTGGTGAAACTTTAGGGTCAGCTGACCCAGGTGATGGTTATATAAAAATGATAGAGGAAACTCCTCCTAAATAGAATCAACTTGTGTTCTAGATGCTTTGCCCTAAAGAAGTCTGCTGTGTTTCAAACAGCACAAGACGAAACATGTGTTGTCGACGGGGCATGTCTAAGATGATTGAACAAAAAAAGGCTTCTGAAACCATGACCCCAGTTTGGAATTTGTGTGCTTGGGGACATTGTGATTCTGATTTTCTGGACTCTGTCCATCTGAGAAGGAATGAATGGCTCCTTCTCCTCCTGAAGCACCAGAGATATATGGACACTTAATAATTAAATACCTTTAACCTTTCTAATAACCAATGTGGTAGAGTGCGCCTGTTGAACCTAGCCATAGCCTTCTTTTTGTTTTGATGTTGTATGGGTAGGCAGCACCACCAAGGATAAAAATAGGGATGAGATCAAAGAAACTTAGCAACATCTGAATTACAAGATAGAGGGAAGATAGTGGTGGAGCTTTTTCAGAATTAAAGTACTGGAAATCCAGTTTCAAATAGGTCTACGAGAAAAGAGGGACGTAAAGATAAGTTTAAGAAGTTAGAATGACTTAAAATGAGTGAAGAATCAAAATGGTGGGATGCAGTCACTCCTAAACAGTACATGAAACTCAACAGGATCCCGAGGGGGCTCCGTGCCCAAATCTTTCCCACCTATGACGTTCTTTGGGTAGATCTTTCAATAAGGTGGGAGAAAGAGTTAATCAACAACTCTATGAACTTAATGGAAATACTGATCATTAACACAGAAAGGTTGACAAACTACAGAAAGAGATTAAGGAAGTTGAGAAAGAAATCAGGGACATGAACCTACCAGACCCTACAAAGAAGAACTAAGAAATCCTTCAAGAGATCCTGACTCGTCATCAGGATTATATAAAAATACGCAAGACACAAAAGTTAAAACGAGATGAAAATAACTATGTAGGTGGTAGGGTATTCACTTTTGCAAAGACATTTGATAACATAGTAAATAACA
Organism: Lissotriton vulgaris; assembly: GCF_964263255.1. Classification (NCBI taxonomy): domain Eukaryota; kingdom Metazoa; phylum Chordata; class Amphibia; order Caudata; family Salamandridae; genus Lissotriton; species Lissotriton vulgaris. Next base: position 1,309,180,938 of record NC_141685.1, read on the forward strand.
ATAAAAAAACAGAAAGCATAGGGCAACCAACTGATACAGTCAGCACTGGCTCATCCAGTGTACCTTCGAGTGACAGCAAAAGTAATTAGGACCCATGTGAAGGTACATCTGAACAAGGTGGAAACAGTTTTTTAGAAGAAATAAGTCGGATCAGGATAGGCAATATGAGGACAAATACACATGCAGGTCGAGGAGAAAGACCAGAAGAGGGAAAAGATCAAAGGGATCACTCAGGAGACAGGGCAAAGATAAGAACGAGGTCATGGACCAGGAAGAAACAATGATAGATGTTGATGTAGAGATGGATGCAAAAATGGATGTGACAATTGTAATTTTGACTGACAAAATCCTTGATGAGGACATGAATAAAGTGCTTAAAAAGGGTTTGAGTTTTTGTCCATTTACAAATGTGGATGTTGATCTAATTAAGACTGACGTATAGGATTGTGGATGACTCTCTTCCAACTCTTGGCAATGGCAAATCCTACCCACTAGTCTAAGAATTTGGCCTCTGCTTTTAAAACCCTTCACCCTGACATCCTTATATCTCTCCTTGAAAAACGCATGGGATGCAAAAGCTCTACACGAAGCTGGTTCCAGTCTTACCTCTGAAATTGTTCCCAACAAGTGTGGATTGCAGACTCTGCTCCCTTCCCGCTCCCATTGTCCTTTAGTGTCCAAGGCTCCGTTCTAGCTCCAGTCCTCTATAACCTACATGTGGAACCAATTGGGGAATTGCACCAGATACTAGGCGCTGCCTTCCACCAGTAAGTGGACGACACAAGCTCTACCTGAAGACTGAAGACCCTAAATTTTCAGGCCAAAATACAATGTCAATGGGGATATACTAAACTGGATGTGTCTCATGAAACTAAAACTTAATGCAAAAAAAATGGAATTCCTCATTTTCTAACAGTGGAGTACCACCACTATAGTTTGAAAAACTAGGGGCTCTAGAGGGTATATTTACTAAACTTTTACCCTGGCTTTGCTTCACAAAAGTGATGCAGGGGGCACAACATTTTTATTTGAAATTTACTTTCCAGTTCAAAACTTGTTTTGTGCTGGAAAGTTGCCCAAAGTAATGCAAAGCAGTGCCTTCCACTGATTTTTTTATTACTACTTAGCATCAAGGGGCATCCTATGGAGGATACATGGGGATTCCCATGCAACTACCCATGATTTCTGACACAAAAAACAATCTCTTTAAAAAAGTAGACATGGTTTTGCCTCTAAAAAATAATGTGGTTTTGACATTGGCGTTATTGAGGAGAAATGTTTTTATTTCTCTAATCTTTTCTGGCTTTGCATGTGTACTGCACTGTACAGCAAATATACAAAATGTAAAACTCAGTCTAATAATAGTATTTTACACTGAAATTGTATCCTTCCAAAAAAAAAACCTAAGCAAGATATCACACACACACCCTTGCACTAAGGTGCAAAAGTTTTACATGGCGCTGACAGCCTTATTAGTTGGTTTAGATTATTGTGTGCCAACACAAGGAGAGAGCAGGAGAGCGCCATATCTCTGTAGGGATTTCCTCTCTTTTTAACACAATGCAACAACTTTGGTTGTTGTGCTGCAATGCGGGACATTTTAGAAAATATACCCCTCCGTGTTACCCCCAAAGCCATCATACCCACATCAAAGCTACTGCTAAATGTAGCTCCCTCTTTCTTACACACCATAGGAAACATCAGGCATTTCCCTCCCAGATCCGTCCCACAACACTTGGTTCAAACATTGATCATATCTAGAGTTAAATATTGCAGTGCTTTCTTCCTGATCCTCTAAGACTTTCCTTTAAAAGCGATCCTTCACACTGCAGACTGCCTCCTTGCTGGAAAAAAAGGTCCCATTCTCAAGCCTCTCAATTGGATACCGATGGAGGACCACAGCACAATCAACACTGCCTACACAACATACAAGGGTTTGCAGTCAGAATACCCTTCCTGTTTAGACTCCAAACTGGCTCGTTCAGCAACTACAAGAAATCTGACAAGACCAGCGATTCTTCCCCTCAAATGTAGAAGATAAAAAAATCATCCACCCTGAACAGGGCGACATGCAGTACTTTGCCTAAAGCCTAGAATGCCTCCTGTTGGACCTACGCACTGCCACCTCCTTCGCACTGTTTAAAACGGAATTGAAGAAACATCTAATGGACACTGGATGGACTCATATCCATCTCAGCCTGGAACCTTGTCTGTTTGGCCCTCATCGTCCCCAGTTACCCATCTTCAAAGACAACCTATTCCTTGCTTCTCATTGGCTTTCTCAGTAACATATTTGTTTCTGCGCCGCTGCTATATGTATCGCCTCAGCTTTTAACAATTTATCGTTTAATACCTCTAGTTTGTATTTGCTGTCTGTAAACCATGCCCTAACCCTCCTCTGGGTTAAGAAGACCGAAAGAACCGTATAAAGCAGGGAGAAGCTTGATTTCAGTACACTGTGTGGGCCTACTTCTGTGCAGCCTGATATTTGCATGCCTCCAGTCAGCCATAGGAGTGAATACACTGCTGAATGCAGACGATTATTGGGGAATAACAATAACTATGTATTACTCAGGGACGACCCTTCGGCTGCCCTCAAAAATGATATTTGTGAGTTAGTTACCACCGCAGAAAGGGATGATCTCATCACAAAGCGTGAAGCTGATTTTCTAATGACTTCCGAGGGCAAAATTCCATATTTTTACACATTGTCGAAAAATCATAAGAATGTCTTTCCTCCACCAGGTCGTCCGATTGTTTCGGGAATAGGCTCTTTATTGGAGCCTTTGTCAAAATATTGCGACTTTTTCCTCAGACCGATCATACAAGCAACATCCACCTATATCCAGGACACCAAGAGCCTTCTGGCAATGCTACGAACCCTCAATTTGCCAGAGGACCCTTGTTACTTGGTGACCCTGGATATTGAAAGTTTATATACCTGTATTCCGCAGGATGAAATGATAAAAGTGATCTCTGAGGCCTTTGAACAGACTGACTGGGATTATTCCACCTCCCGCGAGTTTGTAGTGGAGTGTGCTACCCTGGCGCTCAAAATAAATTTTTTCGAATATGAGGGTGACATATATCTCCAGGCCACAGGGACATCTATGGACAGTACTTTTGCCCCTAGTGGGGCAGGGCTTTATGTCTACCATTTCGAACGTCAGTACATTTTGGCACAGAAAAACCCTTTTTCGTCTAATATCGTCCTATGGCAACGATACATAGACGATGTTCTTTTGATTTGGAAAGGTCCAGAGAACATCTTGCTCACTTTCTATGAATGGGTTAATTCCTGTGATCGACATCTGCGTTTCACCCATGAACATTCAGCAGACAAGATTGTCTTTTTGGATGTTGCTATTACAAGGGTAGGAGACCAACTGTGAACTAAAACATTCTATACACCAACTGCTAAAAATAATCTTCTTCATTTTGGGACTTTTCATCCACGCTCTTTAAGGGAAAATCTTCCATTTGGATAATACCTCCGCATATGGAGAAATTGCAGTGAAATATCGGATTTTAGGGAACAGGCATCTGAACTAACTGAAAAATTGAAACAATGAGGCTACCCTGACAAGATATTGAACAAAAGTTTCAAGAGGGCAAGGAACCAACATAGGGATGCCCTGCTTGAGACTTATGATAAAGAAAATGAAGTTGAACCCCCTCTAACATGTGTGACGACATGTGACGACATATAATGCAGGATCTAACATCGTGAGCAGATGCATTAACAAGCATTGGAGCATCTTAACGAGCAATAGAAATGACTGGGAGAAACCACTCTTCTCATATAGGAGAGCGAGAAGCTTAAAAGACTCCCTTTTCCATACATGTCTTAAGAAGGTTAAAAAACCAAAAGAAATCACAGTTCTAAAGGCATGGGGCCAACCCCCAATCATTGGCCACTTCCCCTGTGGGAGTTGCAGTGTGTGCCATTTGACAACCAGTACCAGAATGTTGAATCTCAAACCTGGTAAGGAATGGCAGCAACAACACCACATTAACTGCAATACATCAAATGTCGTGTATCTTATCACCTGTCTTTGCGGGTTGAGATACATAGGGATTTATTTATTTATTTATTTATTTAGTGTGTTTTGATATCGCGCACAGCTACCCCAACGGGGTGTCCCGGCGCTCCCTTGTGACTACATACAGCCTGATGAGATGACATTAGGCGGGGGTCGATCAACAGAACAAGTATGTTTTGAGGGCTCTTCGGAAAGGTTGCTCATCCTTGATCAACCGAATAGCATTAGGGAGTTTATTCCAAAGGGCCGCAGTCAACACCGGGAAAGTTTTCCACCTGAGCGGATTTTCCTGAATCTGGGGACTGTGAGGAGGTTTTTAGATGAGGAGCGTAAAGTCCTGATGTTAGTGTAAGGGATCAGGCAGGTGGACAGATAAGCAGAGCCTTTGCCTTGCATGGCCCGATGAGCTAGTACCAAAGCTTTGAATTCTGCCCTTTTGTGCAGGGATAACCAGTGGAGATTGCGACGATGGGGAGTAATATGCTCACGAAGAGGAATACCTGCAACTAGACGCACCGCCGCATTCTGGACCGTCTGAAGGCGATGACAGAGCCCTACAGACAGTCCAGTGTAGAGGCCATTGGCGTAGTCTAGATGCGAAGTAATCAACGCCTGCACAACAGTCACTTAGGTCAAGGGGCCACCAGATATTAGGGTCAAGAGGAGAAGGCTGACGGAAAAAAAGAACCTCCGTTTTACCAGCATTCAGCCTAAGAAAATTATTGTCCATCCAGTGGGCAATTGTACGGAGGCAATTTTTAAGGGGTCAAAAGTAGAAGGGTGGATATTATCAAATGAAAACAGAAGCTGGATATCATCAGCATAAGATGTGACCTTTATGCCAGTTGACCACAAGACGTATAAAGTTACGTATCTGCAAGGATCGCAGCAATATTTGTTGCCAGCGCAATACCACTAAATTGACAACGCATTCTGTGGGGCACAAACACACACCCAACGACTTGAGATGGACAATTATTTAACACATGGCTGACAGTAATGAGGTAAACCTCTTTGAAAAAGAACAGAGGTGGATATATCGTCTGTCGAGTCATATTACTGGTATGAATTACGATATTCCTTGGAGTTCGGTAATGAGACGGTGAGATCCCACTTCTGATTAGGAACAGAATCTAAGAGTCATCCTTATACTTTCTCGAATGAAACTCCGCTCGAAGAGAAGCACTACTTCAATAGAAACTCAGGCTTTTATTATATACTTGCATACAAGTATTTTGTGACATTCCCATAACTTGTATACATCTGAGAAATTAAGATTTTTAAGTAATGCGATTGAGTGCTTGTTGATTATTAGACAGGGGGTCTGATTATGCGAGTTGTAATGAACAAATCCCATTCTCGAATAATTCCCTGATTACTAGTAATTTTAAGAGAATTCCCCATAGGGAAAACCACCATATGGGCTAATCGGTCTACACTTTAGCATATTGGGAATTTGTAAGGATTGGACACCATCCTAAATGTGACATTCCTGCACGATTTTGATCTACAGATAATCGATAATAATATTATAAATGTTGCTCTGTTACGGTTGTTAATAACCTGTCTGCTGACTTTGGTTGTCAATAAACATTACTGCAGCCCGGGGATGGGTTGCTATGGGGCAGGCTTACACGTTACTAAGAGCGGATCTCGCAATGACGCTACCATGGGGTGTGGTCATATGCCGCAGGTTCGGCAATGACTAGGAGGAGTCCGTCTCCAGAGTTGTTCGATAGCATATGCTGGTAAAAACCTGGTTTTCTGTCTTACAATGGCAATGTAATTATTCTTTATCAGCAAATATACGCATGTTAGATTTAGATTTGAAACAGATTGCTCCCCTCACAATTGAGAATCAAGCTTCGGATAACTTCTGGCACCACACATGACCCTACATGTGACCGCAGTGGGATGGATATACATCCAAATCCCGCCAGCGTTCACTGTTCATTCGGGCTGCGGAAGTGCTTGCACATAGGTACTCGGCGGGGAGTCGTCGCCCTAGAAGTAAGTTTGAATGGACTTCTACTGATATGATCACTATGCTGCAACAGTGCTTTCCATGCTACAATGACTGCCAGACAGTGTAATTGTAACTTCCATTTTTAGGTCTCGTGACCTACTATGCGCGCAAGCGCATTGAGGGAACGAGAATTCCAGTGGCCAAAATCCTCTTCAAACCACGGGCTTTCAGCCGCGGTTTTCTTTAAGTTCACGTGAATCACATGATTAAACATGCACGCGCATCAGCAGCATTTCTCCTGCAGGCTCGCAAAAGGCTCTCCTCCCTCCCCACATCAAAGGCATTCATCACCCTCCCACAGGCTTCCCCAGCGCTGCCCCGCCCCCTGCTTCACAGCCAGGCCATCTGTTCCCTGCCAGACCTCTCACACCTCCGTCGCAGCATGCCTGTGTACTTCAAAGGCTTATCACTTCACACGGCCGGCCGCAGGCCGTGCAACCAGAGCACTTCAGTTGGTGCGCAGCCCCCCTCCCAGCACTGCCTTGTTAATCTCAGCAGCCGTGAGTCCCTAAACACTTTTTATATTTAATTAGCAGCAGCAGCATTTCTCCTGCGCCAGGCCACATCAAAGGCTCTGTGCCACTTTCACCCACACAGCAACACTTACAGACACGCAACGCCACTCACACCCACGCAAGCCCACTATTATCCACGCAACACCACACTCACCCATGCAACGCCACTCACCCAAGCAAAACCACTCACACACGCAACGCAACTCATCCACGCAACTCCACTCATCCACGCAACGCCACTCACACATGCAACGCCACTCACCCACGCAACGCCACTCACTCACTCACTCACGCAAAGCCACTCACACCCACGCAGTGCCACTTTCACCCACACAGCACCACTTTCAGACACGCAACGCCACTCACACCCACGCAAGCCCACTATCACCCACGCAATGCCACACTCACCCAAGCAAAGCCACTCACCCAAGCAACACCACTCACACACGCAACACAACTCACCCACACAACCCCACTCATCCACGCAACGCCACTCATCCACGCAATGCCACTCATCCACGCAACGCCACTCATCCACGCAACGCCACTCATCCATGCAACGCCACTCATCCACGCAACACCACTCACACATGCAACGCCACTCACACATGCAACGCCACTCACACATGCAACGCCACTCACACATGCAACGCCACTCACCTATGCAATGCCACTCATCCACGCAACGCCACTCACACATGCAACGCCACTCACACACGCAACGCCACTCACACACGCAACACCACTCACACATGCAACGCCCCTCACACATGCAATGCCACTCACACATGCAACGCCACTCACAAATGCACATGCAACGCCACTCACACATGCAAGCCACTCACACATGCAAGCCACTCACACATGCAACGCCACTCACACATGCAATGCCACTTACACAAGCAATGCCACTCACACATGCAACGCCACTCACACATGCAATGCCACTCACACATGCAACGCCACTTACACATGCAACGCCACTCACACATGCAACGCCACTCACACATGCAACGCCACTCACACATGCAACGCCACTCACACATGCAACGCCACTTACACATGCAACGCCACTCACACATGCAACGCCACTCACACATGCAACGCCACTCACACATGCAATGCCACTCACACATGCAACGCCACTTACACATGCAACGCCACTCACACATGCAACCCCACTCACACATGCAACGCCACTCACACATGCAACACCACTCACACATGAAACGCCACTCACACATGCAACGCCACTCACACATGCAACGCCACTCACACATGCAACGCCACTCACACATGAACATGCAACGCCACTCACACATGCAACGCCACTCACACATGCAACTCCACTCACACATGCAACGCCACTCACACATTCAACGCCACTCACACATGCAACGCCACTCGCACACGCAATGCCATTCACACACGCAATGCCATTCACACACGCAACGCCACTCACCCACGCAACGCCACTCACCCACGCAACACCACTCACCCACGCAACGCCACTCACCCATGCAACGCCACTCACTCACGCAAATCCACTCACACCCACGCAGTGCCACTTTTACCCACACAACAACACTTTCAGACACACAATGCCACTCACACCCACGCAAGCCCACTCTCACACACGCAACGCCACACTCACCCATGCAATGCCACTCACACACGCAACGCAACTCACACATGCAACGCCACTCACCTATGCAATGCCACTCATCCACGCAACGCCACTCACACATGCAACGCCACTCACACACGCAACGCCACTCACACACGCAACACCACTCACACATGCAACGCCACTCACACATGCAATGCCACTCACACATGCAACGCCACTCACAAATGCACATGCAACGCCACTCACACATGCAAGCCACTCACACATGCAACGCCACTCACACATGCAACGCCACTCACACATGCAACGCCACTTACACATGCAAGCCACTCACACATGCAACGCCACTCACACATGCAACGCCACTCACACATGCAACGCCACTCACACATGCAACGCCACTCACACATGCAACGCCACTCACACATGCAACGCCACTCACCTATGCAATGCCACTCATCCACGCAACGCCACTCACACATGCAACGCCACTCACACACGCAACGCCACTCACACACGCAACACCACTCACACATGCAACGCCACTCACACATGCAATGCCACTCACACATGCAACGCCACTCACAAATGCACATGCAATGCCACTCACACATGCAAGCCACTCACACATGCAACGCCACTCACACATGCAACGCCACTCACACATGCAACGCCACTTACACAAGCAATGCCACTCACACATGCAACGCCACTCACACATGCAATGCCACTCACACATGCAACGCCACTTACACATGCAACGCCACTCACACATGCAACGCCACTCACACATGCAACGCCACTCACACATGCAACGCCACTCACACATGCAACGCCACTTACACATGCAACGCCACTCACACATGCAACGCCACTCACACATGCAACGCCACTCACACATGCAATGCCACTCACACATGCAACGCCACTTACACATGCAACGCCACTCACACATGCAACGCCACTCACACATGCAACGCCACTCACACATGCAACACCACTCACACATGAAACGCCACTCACACATGCAACGCCACTCACACATGCAACGCCACTCACACATGCAACGCCACTCACACATGAACATGCAACGCCACTCACACATGCAACGCCACTCACACATGCAACTCCACTCACACATGCAACGCCACTCACACATTCAACGCCACTCACACATGCAACGCCACTCGCACACGCAATGCCATTCACACACGCAACGCCACTCACCCACGCAACGCCACTCACCCACGCAACACCACTCACCCACGCAACGCCACTCACCCATGCAACGCCACTCACTCACGCAAATCCACTCACACCCACGCAGTGCCACTTTTACCCACACAGCAACACTTTCAGACACACAATGCCACTCACACCCACGCAAGCCCACTCTCACACACGCAACGCCACACTCACCCATGCAATGCCACTCACACACGCAACGCAACTCACACATGCAACGCCACTCACCCACGCAACGCCACTCACCCACGCAACGCCACTCACCCATGCAACAACACTCACACATGCAACGCCACTCACCCACGCAACGCAACTCACTCAAAGCCACTCACACACACGCAGTGCCACTTTCACCCACACTGTGCAGTGCACAATAGGTCTCGCAGTAGGAAAGTTGGAGCTATTGGTTTTGTAAATGACAAAGCCCTTTATGTTTTTAAAATGAAAACAAAAATCAAAGGCATTGTTATTTGCAATTGTAATAGCTCCAACTTTCCTACTGCGAGACCTATTGGCAACGCCAGTGCTTGTTTAATTAGGGCGCAACGTGAAGAATACCCCTGCCGCGTTAGCCCATGTAGCCCGAAAATTTTAAAGCTACGGTGAGGTCCTAAATTACAGATTTATGTATCTTTCATTTTTATCAGTTGACACTGGCACGAAATACTTTCAGGGACTTGGGAAAAAATGTGTCTGATAAGTACAGGTGGTTTAAATGCATGCATATAAACAAACCGACAGTCTCTGAATTTTTTATTCACTTAGTCGATTGACTGAGCACTGTTTTTTTTAAAAAACGGATTACGCGCATTACGAAGTGGAGGGTCATGACCCTTGATCCTCTTAACCTGATCGGAAATGCCTATACATTTTCTCTACAGCAGAGAGAGAACGGAATATATATAGCCATGGGGAGGCGGACTGACAAGAAAAATGGGGAGTATAGATAAGAAAATGATGAATGTTGTGCATGTTTGCTGTTGAATCTGACAGTGTAAAATGCTTAACTGATAACCAGGATATCTGTATTCTGTATTACCATTGCTCTATCTGTCTTTCCTACAGATTGTGGGCCCTGGTGAATTTCTGGTGCAGCCCCCCCGGTAATTCCGTGAGTTATAACATTTTTAACACAAATCCTCACGGTAGGATGCGTCTTAGCGCACGCATACCACCGGAGGAATCACACGCTTTGGTCCTGAAGAATGCTGAGTGAAATTCACTCCTAAGAGCAGAAACATATTGACCTTTTACACTGGACAAGGAGTTTTTTGAATTATTTAGACTCCTATTTTTGTTTTGTCCACTAATTTTTAACGAAGCAGTTTGGCCCTTTATTAAAGTTTATAGTGGGCACACGCTGTTCCTTTTAATTCACATACACTTTCACTAGCACCACTGTTGTTTTTCACATAAAAGACACAAAACCAGCTCCGCTGTAACACAGGCGTTGTAGCACACTGGGGGGACATTCGGTCTCCCCAGTGGGGACCCTATGATGAAGCATGTCACCACTAGGTAGGTAGTGAGGGTCCTTCTTTAAAAGAAAAATTTCTTCTGTCTTTTTGCTCTCCCCTTTTTTCCTTAGAATTCTTGATTTTGAGTATTCTAATTAATTTTTTAATTTTTCACACATAGTATGTGCTTCACATTAATTGTCACTCTTTAGTTGTTGTAATTTAATTCTGAGGGGTTGAGGAGTGACCCATTGGGAACCCTAACTCTCCTGTTGTTTACATATACACTGCTGAGCAGTCACAGTCGTGTCCCACTTCAACTGTTTTTAAATGAGTTGGAAACAGGAGAAAGAAGTGAGCATCTTACTTAGAAGAAAACGTGCTGGAACCCCTCTAAGGGAGATCACTATGTACTTACATCTGCGTTGACATCACAGCAGACAAGTTTAACTTCCTCTTGCTGCCACAGAAGCAGCTTCATTTTAGCATACCATCATAGTATGACTAATTTACACAAATGGACTGCAGTGTCAGAGCACAAGAATCAGAAGCTTACTGGCAGTTCTAACTCATGAACTTGTGTGGACATGACTATGCACATACTCCTTCCACACATCTCATATTTGCCTGGGGAGGCACCACCTGCATTTATGAGAAGCAAAATGTACACAACTGTCATTATGAAACCAACAAGTGTGCGCAAAACACGTCAAGAGAAACAATGGTAAAACATGGTGTCTTGATACTACTGTGATCACTCATGCGCTACACCAAACAGCTTCCGCACACCAACACTGCATCTCAACCCGCGTCTAACCAAGCACTGCTGCACGGCTACCTTGCTTCCAGTCTGACATTGCACTGCAGCGTCTTGCAAGAGGTAAGAGGCACTACATAAATGGACAGATATCCTATTGAGAACCTCTCCTGGTAGAAACACACACAAGACTGTCTTCCACAGAGCTTCTCTCATTCAAACAACACACACAGGCCAGGTTTACAAACACTTTGCATCGGACTTGCATTGTTGTGTGTTGTGTTGGGATTTACAAAATAATTAACCCTGGACGTAGTTCGCATAGTCGCGCTACGCGTAGCTACGCAAAGCTACGTGAAGTGCACTTCACACTACGCAAGCTACACGAACTGTGCAGTACGGTTGGGAAAATGCTGTTCACACTGATTGCAAATTGCCGGATGCTTGTATGCACTGTGCAATCATTGCAAACGGCATCTTGCACAGTGCAAGCAGTCGTTTTCTGCCGCTCTAGTAGATTTGTACTCAAGCAGCAAATTTCTCAACGCGTACTGGTAGTTTCTCATCCCGAGCGGTCACGAGCATACACGACCACTCGCAATGAGAAACCTAACCTCCCCGTGTTCTCGCCGGGAGGTTTATTTTCCACGCAATCGGCAACTTGATGTTGCTGATCGCGAACGAGGAAAAAGTCTCGCTGGAACATCATTTTGCTCCCTCGCGGTCGCCGCGAGCAAGCAAAAAATGCCAGCAACGCATTTTTGCTCTGTGCTTCATGCAATTTGCATAGCGTGTAGTTGTGCAAACTACGCATGTGTAGCCTAGTCCTACGCCCAGAGTTAAATATAATGCAAACCATGATTTGAGTTGCATTGTAACCAAAAGTAACGCAAAGCCAGGAAATGCAGTACCTTGTGTATCTTTACATCAAGAAGGTGCTCCATGAGTGGTCCATGAGATTTCCCTTGCACCCACCCATAGGTTTTGACGTAAACCCGCTTAACAAAAGTAGACAGGGATTAGTGCCCAAAGTAACACAAAGTGTTTGTATATCTGGGCCTCAGTGCTCCACCACTGTTCTACAGAACAGTGCTCTGCTACACAAACACACAGTTGTTCTGACACAAGCACCCAGAGGTCCACCACTGCCCTACAGAGAGCTGTGCTGGTACAGTGCTAGACTACTGCCCTACAGAGAGCTGTGCTGGTACAAAGAAGCAAATCTCAACCACTGTTCTACTGAAAGCTTCCATGGTGCACAGTGGCCCACTTTTGATGCTTGCTATAGTTAAAATTGATTCCACTATCTGATTCATGGACAGCGATGCTGCCACAGCACCATCTAGTGCTAGGCAGAGTTTACCCCCAAACAGTTTTGATTGTACATGATCTGCATGTAAATTACCATTATCATGGCAAAGCGGACGCTTACTGGATGTATTCAGCCTGAAACCCTTTCATTCACCATTATACGTATTGCCAACACAGGTGCTCTGGCTTTAATATGCTAATGCATGTTGATGCTGAAATGCACAAACATGCACACTCATTAGTGACAAGAAGCCGACAAAGGGTGTGCAATGTCAGCCTAATAGTGGTGTGTGGTTGTAAGGACGTAAGATAACATCAATAGTGTGCCTTTGAGGCCTCAGCGTACGTAATATAGCTCTAAATAGGACTACAGAAGGCTTTCTTTGTCAAAGGGGAGTGTTAACGTCTTATATATAACAAGAAAGTGGAGAAGGGTCTAAGGGGAGTTAATGTTTAAAGACACACCGGACAGTCTACACCCCCAAATACCATGTAAAAACAAACATAAATGACTGTCAGCGGTCTATGTTATGAACCGGGGTAGAATAAGAAAGCTATGTGTCTGAAATTATGTAAATGTCACTAAGTGCAGGAAATTAATCCCATCAGCCCACCCATATGGCGGAGCATCATCATCTGGGATTTTTAAGGATACTCGTCAAAATCGGGAGCCACACCTGTTGGAGTAGTGTGTTAATCTCCTCTTCTCCGAGACCACCAGCGATGGATCCAACTACAAAATACCAAATAATGGGTGAAATGGTGTGAGATATTAATTGCAGTGAGGACAATGTGTTAACAAAAAACAGTTTGACATAATAACTGTCAAGAAAAGATGGTATAATGGTCAACATGTTTCTGCCAATTGGCAGAAACATGTTGACCATTATACTATCTTTTCTTGACAGTTATTATGTCAAGCTGTCATACACTCTCTTTTTAACCTTGACACCATGATTATTCCCTATTAAAATTACTCCTTGTTGTCATGGTAGCCAATTTTAAGTTATACACTTGTTTTTTGTTAACACATTGTCCTTGTTTTTACAGAGTGTTAACTACTCCCATTTAAATTGTGCCACTTTATCCATGCGTGATCGTAAACTATTGAAGCTGGTATAGAGACAAAATATCGACTCCAAAATATCGACTGGACATAATATCGAGTTTTAAATATAGACTGGACAAAATATCGACTGGACATAATATCGACTACAAAAATATTGTTTTTCAGGTAAGTGAAGTAATATCGACTGTATAAAATATAGATAGCAAAAATATCGATTTTTTAATAATATATAATATTTTATAGTGTATTTTTATGTAATAATATGTGTGAATAGTGTGTATTAATGTTATAAAATATTTTATTACATGAATTTTGTTTTGATAATAATTGCGTAATGTAATTCTGTAGCGGGTTGTGGGTTTATAGGGGAATAGGGTGGGAAGTAATTTAATAATAATTAATTAATTAATATATGTTTGTTAATATTTTTAATTAATAATTAATTGATAATTAATTAATATTAATTAGTTAATTAATTAATATAATTTTGAATATATTTTGTATTAGTAAATAGTTGTTAATTAATTAATTGTAATTAGTTAATTACATTAATTAGAGTACATTTTTATATATATAATTTTGTGTTATTTTTAAGTAATTAATTTTGATAAAATAATATTAATTATTAAAATAATTACACCTAATGTTGTAATATATTTACTTTATTGTTATTGTTAATTAATAATTAATTGGTAATTAAATAATATTGATACATTTTGGGTAAAGGAGCATTTTTAGGGTTCAGGGTCAGTTTTCAGTTCATGGGTAAAGGGGTATTTTTAGGGTTCAGGGTCAGTTTTCAGGTCATGGGTAAAGGGGTATTTTTAGAGTTCAGGGTCAGTTTTCAGGTCATGGGTAAAGGGGTATTTTTAGGGTTCAGGGTCAGTTTTCAGGTCATGGGTAAAGGGGTATTTTTAGGGTTCAGGGTCAGTTTTCAGGTCATGGGTAAAGGGGTATTTTTAGGGTTCAGGGTCAGTTTTCAGGTCATGGGTAAAGGGGTATTTTTAGGGTTCAGGGTCAGTTTTCAGTTCATGGGTAAAGGGGTATTTTTAGGGTTCAGGGTCAGTTTTCAGGTCATGGGTAAAGGGGTATTTTTAGGGTTCAGGGTCAGTTTTCAGGTCATGGGTAAAGG
This sequence comes from Lissotriton vulgaris, assembly GCF_964263255.1. Classification (NCBI taxonomy): domain Eukaryota; kingdom Metazoa; phylum Chordata; class Amphibia; order Caudata; family Salamandridae; genus Lissotriton; species Lissotriton vulgaris. The sequence continues at coordinate 1,309,196,123 of NC_141685.1, forward strand.
GGTATTTTTAGGGTTCAGGGTCAGTTTTGGGTTTTTGGGTAAAGGGGTATTTTTAGGGTTCAGGGTCAGTTTTGGGTTTTTGGGTAAAGGGGTATTTTTAGGGTTCAGGGTCAACAAATAAGATTTTAAAAAAGTATTTTTATTATTTTCATTTATTATTTTATTATTATAATTTAATTTAAGTCGTTTTAAGTATATTTTAGTAATTAAAATTTAATATTAATTTAATTTAACACTGTTTTTAATAAAGTCGATATTTTTTACATCTATATTTTTGTTAACGATATTTTGTACTCGATATTTTTGTACTTACCTGTTTGTAGATACAAACTCGATATTTTGACTGTCGATATTTTGTCCACGATATTTTGGCAAGTCGATATTTTGTCAGTCGATATTATTTCAGTGATCCATTGAAACTAGCTTTGGCAAAGCCAATAGGTCTTGCCTATGCAAGAGTTATTGGCTTAGCCAATATGTTTTAGCAATGTTGTACACTGGAGTGGCTGCGGTTCAGAGTGGCTACAAGTTAATGGTGTAAAGGAGCATGGTGCAAAGTGTCATAAAGTGGAGCAGAGTGGAGTGTTATGGAATGACGTAGAGTGGCTTCAAGTAGCATACAGTAGAGTTGAGTGGCATGGAGAGGAATGAAGTGGAGGGTCATGGAGTAGCTTACAGTGTTGTGGAGTGTGGTGGAGGGAGCAGAGTGTTGTAGAGTAGAAGGGCGTAGAGTTAAGTAGTGTACAGTGGAGCACAGTGTCAGAGTTGATTAGAGTCATAGAGTGGTGTAGAGCCGAGTGGAGTGGTGTAGAGGGTGTTGCATAGAGTGGAATTTTGTAGAGTAGATTGGCATATAGTGCAGTAGATTGTCACAGAGTGGAGTAGTGTGCCATAGAATAGAGTTGAGTAGTCATGGCATGGAGTGGCATAAATTAGTTTGGTAGACTGTCGTAGAATGGCATAGAGTGGAGTAGAGTGCTGTAGATTGGAGTGGCATAGAGTGGAGTAGAGTGTCAGTGAAGCAGAGTTTAATGGAGTAGAGCATTATAGATGGAGAATCCTGGAGTGGATTGTCATGGAGTGTAGTGGGTCAACAATGTTTGGAGCACACAAATTATCACAATTCAATTAGAAAAATATTTGGCAGAAGAACACTCCATACCCAAGTACAGGCAGTACTCGGGTGTGGAGGATCGACTAACACGAAATGCAGCGTGTGCAAGGAAAATTTGTGGACATGCGGCGGTGTGGCAAATACGGCTTTCGATGCCGAGATGTGAAGCTAACTGATAGTGTGGAATAAATAGAACGTGTGACAGAAAGTACACGATTTGATTAACAATATAATTACATCACGTCTTAAGGATAACACTGGAAGATTGAGACGGATACAAATTCATTTATACCACAGGATTTTCTGATTTACTACCGTGGGTGATGAGACACCTTATATGAGAAAACCGATACTAGCATTCTAGAGCCCTAAGAAAGCCTGTTGGTTATCCTAACCACGGCGAAACGTGTTGGCAAAAGGGATTGAAGTTGATGGAATAAAACAGAAAAAAAAGAAAAAAAGATCTTCAAGAGCCTAATGGATTGTTGTTGTGTTCTTCTGCCAAATATTTTTCTAATTGAACTGTGATAATTTGTGTGCTCCAAACATTGTTGAAACACTGTTCAATCCTAGGATTGCAATTTTGGGAAGTAGGGTGTTCTCTTCTCTTGTATGGTTTGGAAGCACCTAATGGAACTTGATTGAGGAAAATATATAAAGTGAGATAACTATATGAGCGCCAGTGTCTCCTGTACACCCAATGTTAGAGAATAGAGCGTAGTGGCGTAGAGTGGAGTAAAGTGGCCTAGAGTGAAGTGGCATAAAGTACAGTGGTGCAAAGTAGATTGGAAGAGGAAAGTGGTGTAGAGTGCAGTGGCATAGAGTAGAGTGGTGCCGAGTAGATTACAGTGGCATAGAGTAGAGGGGTGCAGAGTAGAGTGCAGTGGTGTAGAGTGCAATGGCGTAGAGTGGAGTGGCACAGAGTGGAGTAGAATGATGCAGAGTGGAGTAGAGTGCATAGAGTGAAGAGGCATAGAGTGGACTGTTGCAAGGTAGAGTGCAGAGGTGTACAGTAGAGTAGAGTGGAGTAGAGTGCGCCGGTGTAGAGTGCAGTGGTGTAGTACAGTAGAGTGACGTAGAGTTGAGTGGCGCAGAGTAGCGTGCAGTGGCATAGAGTGCAGTCATGCAGAATAAAGTGTCAGAGTGCAGGGTCATAGAGTGCAGAGTCGTATAGTGCAGGGTCAGAGAGTGTTGCAGATTAGAGTGTTGCAGAGTAGATTGTCAAAGAGTGGAGTACAGTATTGCAGAGTTGAGTGGCACTGAGTAGAGTGGCATAGAGTACCATAGAGTGGAGTGGTGTAGAGTGGGGTGGAGTAGAGTGCAGTAGTGTGTCATAGAATAGAGTGGAGTAAAGTGTCATGGAGTGGCATAGAGGGAGTTGAGTGGAGTAGTATCGTAAAATGACAGTGGAGTAGAGTGCTGTAGAGTGGAGTGGCATAGAGTGGAGTAGAGTGTCTGTGGAAAAGAGTTTAATGGAGTAGAGCATCATAGAGTGGAGATTCGTGGCATGAAGTGTCATAGAGTGTAGTGTAATAGAGTGGGGTAGAGTGGCCTAGAGTGAAGAGGCGTAAAGTACAGTGGTGCAGAGTAAATTGGAAGATGAAAGTGGTTTAGAGTGCATTGGTGTAGAGTGCAGTGACAGAGTAGCGTAGAGTGCAGTGGGATAGAGTAGAGCGATGCAGAGTAGATTGCAGAAAAGGGGATGGTGATGAACAGAGTGTCTGAATTAAGCGTGGAAGGGTATACTCAGATGTGAGTCCCTTGCTCATTGCACCATCAGGATTCAAGCAAGCCGGGCCGACGACGGCTGAAATGCCAGAAACCGGTCCCCGGAAGCTTGTTTCCTTCCCAGTGTTAGAATTGGCTTGGTAGTTTGGTTTGCCCTGTTCCCATCATGCACTGGGACAGGAACAGACTAATTTGCATATAGCCAGGTTCTGAACTGGGATGGTGCAGTGAGCTAAAAAACGGTGTTGGATCTAGCCCTGATCTCTTGACTGGGTGAGAGTATTCTGCTTAATTCAGAAACTCTGTCCATCACCACCCCTTGTTGTTAACTATTTTGTCCACCCTAAGCGTGGAAGGGTATACTCAGATGTGAGTCCCTTGCTCATTGCACCATCAGGATTCAAGCAAGCCGGGCCGACGACGGCTGAAATGCCAGAAACCGGTCCCCGGAAGCTTGTTTCCTTCCCAGTGTAAGAATTGGCTTGGTAGTTTGGTTTGCCCTGTTCCCATCATGCACTGGGACAGGAAGAGACTAATTTGCATATAGCCAGGTTCTGAACTGGGATGATGCAGTGAGCTAAAAAACGGTGTTGGATCTAGCCCTGATCTCTTGACTGGGTGAGAGTATTCTGCTTAATTCAGAAACTCTGTCCATCACCACCCCTTGTTGTTAAATATTTTGTCCACCCTAAGCGTGGAAGGGTATACTCAGATGTGAGTCCCTTGCTCATTGCACCATCAGGATTCAAGCAAGCCGGGCCGACGACGGCTGAAATGCCAGAAACCGGTCCCCGGAAGCTTGTTTCCTTCGCAGTGTAAGAATTGGCTTGGTAGTTTGGTTTGCCCTGTTCCCATCATGCACTGGGACAGGAACAGACTAATTTGCATATAGCCAGGTTCTGAACTGGGATGGTGCAGTGAGCTAAAAAACGGTGTTGGATCTAGCCCTGATCTCTTGACTGGGTGAGAGTATTCTGCTTAATTCAGAAACTCTGTCCATCACCACCCCTTGTTGTTAAATATGAGTAGATTGCAGGGGCATAGAGTGGAGTGGCACAGAGTGGAGTAGAGTGCATAGCGTGAAGTGGCATAGAGTGGACTGGGCCAGTGGTATAGAGTGCAGTGGTGTAGAGTAGATTAGTTCAGACTAGGGTGGAGTGGTGCAGGGTAGAGAATAGTGGTGCTGGTTGGAGCGCAGTGGCATAGAGTAGGGTTACCAACTGGCTTGGGTGAAAATTCAGGACGGTGAGTGTATTAAATCAAGACAAAGGGTCCAAATTAGGGACCAAAATTCAGGACAGAAGGTCAAAATTCAGGACAAAAATTCAGGACAGAAGGTAAGCATTACAGACACATCAGTGGAGGCTGTGTAATAGTATATAAATAGATAAACAACCAACATAAGTATGAGCCAAAATACGTTTGTAAAAGGTTAAATTGTAGTACAGCACACCAAGCAAAATCTGACCACTGATGTATGTGACAGTTAGAGGATGTTGCCCCCTTAATATGATTGCTAGTACATGGAACTAGTAACACAAGAGGGTACAAAGTTCCCCGGGAAGAGTGATAGAACAAAGGAGTGTGTGCTAGTGAGAGGGGGAATCCCCTAGTTGGAACTAAAACCCTCACACACCCAGCAAGCTAGGTGTCATGCTTCATCATATGGGTTCTGCTCCTCGTCAGAATGCTAGTACATGGACTCACAAATAGTAGCAATATTAGTTTAAGTGCTGGTTTTTGAAGTTGTACTTTTTATCTGAACTAACACTTCAGAAGTTGTCTGTTTCGAAGAGAAAACTGATAAAAGTCTGCACACAAATGTTTCATGTTCACCTGGATCTGCAATTCTACCATAACAAGTTCAACATCACACTTATTTCGTGTGTCAGTCCAGGTGAACTTCAATTGAGAAAAAGTCCTCTCAGTAGGTGCATTGTTGCCTGGCAAGCTAAGTATAAATTACATGGTTGTTTTTATATTGGGAACATCACAAGGCAACTTTGACAAAACATTCAGCCCTTTCTGCGCACATGGCAAGTTGGTGCCTGTCACAGTTTCCAAAGCAGGAGCAATAATACTGTATTTGTTAAATAAGTATTACAGTTCCAGATGACGGGTCAAATGAACCGCATCAGCAACTTTGCAGAGCTGCTGAAAAGTGAGAGTTTCTCTCAAGCAGCATGGTTCTAATGCCGACAAGTAATGGCTCTCTAAAAAAGCAAACTATTTTTCTAAATACTTTAAGGAGCACTCCAAAAATTTCAAGAAATCATGCTTGCGCCCAACTCTGAATCATGGGACAATAAATAATTGGGCACTCAAAAACCAAAATACTTGATTTTCCACTCTGTCCTTTAAGTTGCTTTTTATCTTGGGAGGTTCTGGCAACGAGTCTGCCTGTGACATAGATGTTGCATCCAAATAAGCCTCAAATTCCGATGTGAATGTTGCCTTTGCAGCACCGTCACCTGACTCATAATCAGACATTATGTTTTTTTCTGACAGTACTCTGTAAAATACCCAACAAACTTGAGATGTAGATGCATACTGTATTCAATGAAGAAAATAAAACATATCAGGTGCTTACTTTCCTTTCACTCACTGGACTGGCCCACCTACAACTGCCCCCTCACGTGCACACATTCTGCCCAGAGTGGAATAGAAGGGCTTCTATACAGGCCTATCAGTCTAAAAGGGCTGGCAGTGATTGGAAGAGTTTGTCAGCTAACAGCATGTTATCTTTGTTGGTGATCCTATATGAGAAGTTTTTCCATGTTGTGTGTGATGACCACTGAGGTGTGGATGTTATGGTAAGAGGCATTGCGACTTGAAATGTGTTGAAGAGGTTTGAGAGGCAATCGTGCACTTCACAGCTTTTTGGTATGCTGGCAGATTTGAGCAACTGGGCTTGTCTTTTTGTGGTATTTCATATGATCATGTAATATTTATATGGCTACTGCACTGGGTTGTCCAATCTGATATTTTGGTTACAGTTCATGGGTCTGAGCAGGCATGTTTGGTAAGAGAAGTGGTTGGGAAGATCTGCTGGGATGGACTTTGTTACTAGCATCCCATATCTGAGTGCCATTATGAGATGTAAAGAAGCACACATAGAATGTAGCTAAATGGGACCTGCAGTGCTGAACTAGAGTGCATTCCTCCAAGTGGCCGACTTTATGTGTCAGATCGCTTCAGGTATTGCATGTCTGTTCAGCTGCTGATGAATGGTTTAGGGGTTGGTACAGTAGTGAGCAATGGCAAAGACCCATAGCAAAAGTAAGTCTATGTTATGAAAAACAATTAGCATTATAATAGTTATTTTCATTTTTTCTCAAAATTATTGAGGTGGTATTAAAAATTACTAATAGCACTATGCCAGGGGCTGTCATTTAGAAAATAACTGCTCACTGTATACCTCAGAAAAGGTGTGGATAGTTAAGGGGGGCAAAATTACAATTCCATCTCCGACAGGTGTTTGCCTCAGTGAAGGTGCCGGATAGTTAAGGGATGCAAAAGGAACAGATGATGACGAAATGCGGAATTAAACATACATTCACCTCCATTCACAGATCTGGGTTAAATCCATTGTTTTTTTTGCATGCCACGCCATTCCAGTTTAGACCCAGCCATTTCCAAATCAGTCTTGACCCAGTTCCCCATGGGAACAATCTAGCCTGAACTGCCAGCCCAGGTCTTACCTGGGCCAGAAGCAAGCATCCTGGTACCGATTTCAGCCAGGCTAGTTTTTATATGGTGCCGTAGAAAGGACGGGACCCACATCTGGGCATACGCTTCCCACTTAGGGGGACAAATGCAAAAAGAACAGATGATGGACAGAATGCAGAATTAATCAAACATTCCCCCCCATCACAGACCTGGGTTAATTCCATCATTTGTTTGGCTCGCCACTCCATTCAGTTTAGACTCATTCATATGCAAATCAGTCTTGACCCTGTTACCCATGGGAATAATCCGTCCCGAACCACCCAGCCAGGTCTACCCTGGCCCAGAAACAAGCATCCTGGGACCGGTTTCAGGGTAGCACCCCTCATCAGCTGGGCTAGCTTGTATCTGGGGGCGTAGAGATCCCGAGACCCAATACTGGGCATACCCTTTCCACTTAGGGCAACAAATGCAAAAAGAACAGATGATGGTCGGAATGCTGAATTAAACAAACATTCGCCCCCAGTCACAGACCTGGGTTAAATCCATTGGTTTTTTTGTACGCCAGTTTAGACCCAGCCATATATAAATCAGTCTTGACCCTGTTCCCCATGGGAACAATCCAGTCCGAACTGCCAGGCCAGGTCTTCCGTGGACCAGAAACAAGCATCCTGGGACTGGTTTCAGGGAGTGGGTGTCTGAAAAGTTTCATTGCTCTGTTCATCATCTCCTTGTGTTTGCTTTGGATAGCTAAGGGAGACAAAATTACTATTCCTACTCCAACAGGTGTTTGCCTCAGGGAAGGTGCTGGATAGTGTTGGGAGGGGGCAAAATTACTAATCCAACTTCACAGGTATTTGCCTCGGGGAAAGGCGCTGGATAGTGGCCAGGGTAAAATTACTATTCCTACTCTGACAGGTGTTTGCCTCAGGGAAGGTTCTAGATAGTGGTGGGGGCAAAATTACTAATCCGACATCAATAGGTGCTTACCTCGGGGAAGGTGCTGAATAGAGGTGAGGGGCCAAATTACTATTTAAACTCCAAAAGGCGTTTGCCTCAGGGAAGGTGCTGAATAGTGGTTGAGGGCAACATTACTATTCTTACTCTGACAGATGTTTGCCTCAGGGAAGGTGCTGGATAGTGGTGGGGAGCCAAATTACTTTTCGAACTCCAACAGGTGTTTGCCTCAGGGAAGGTGCTAGATAGAAAGTTTACTTTATTGCTTGATTTGTTAAAAATCTTTGCAACAGTATACAAAGACAGAGATTCACTGCTAAGTGCTTAACTTTAACAATAAAGTTAAAAACATCATTATGTCCTTAGGTACTGACTTTGATGGTGTAGTTAGGAATATCATTAAAACCTAAAATCTAAAAGTTCATTACATTAAGTTTTAGCTTAAACAGTTGGAAATTAAAAAAGAATCATTATGACATAGGAGCCTCTATTGCCTGATGCACAGTCCATGATACTCTGTAGATTATATTCGATTAAAGAAGAGAGTATAGCATCTTCCTAATGAAGGGGGAGAAGTTATGTAAAAAAACAGTACACACAAACTCTTCTTGTGCCTTGCATTAATAGTAAGCCTAGAGCATGTCTGTTGGTCAATGACCGGAGGCGATAGACTCAGTGAAGGCGAGGAGACAGGTTGTCTGTCTGTCCATCATGCACACATCTTGCCTATTCTAGCTTCTTAGTGAACTGATCTATACATCTGACAAAGGCATAGTTCAGGGTAGTATTCAAGGGGTCAAAACAAGCCAGAACCACACCTCTACAAGATCTTATGTCTTTTGCAATCCAACCCTTTCATAGCAGGGCCCTTACATCTTCTAAGAGATTAGGACACAGGCATATCACATGTGTTATGTCCTCCTTGTGTTGGCTGCAGAGCCGACACGTTTCCTGAGCACAGTCTCTTTTCCATTTTGGGAAGTGACAGGATAGGGGGATCATCCCCATTCTCGGCTTTAAAAACTGAAGCTTAATACGTTTGCTAAAAGTGATCATTAGGTAGCATTGGGGTTTCAGTTGTGAATTGGTATGTAGAGTCATCCAACTGTGGTTCCATACAGAAAGGCTGGCCCTGTCTTCTAATGAAGAAAGTCGGTTCGCACTGATTTTTGCTAACCTCTTGAATTCGTGTTGGCTGACATGTAGGTCCCAAAGGTGGCTCAAGCCGAGAGAACTGAAGGCTTGGGACAGGTAATAATAACCCGCCGACCTGGGGCTTGTTTTCAAGTGGATCCATAAATTGTGGCCAGAGTGCCTTCCTTAGATGCCCTGAGCTTGTGGCAGCTTATTAGGAAGGCCGCCATATGGGCCAGTGCCTGTATGCAGATGCCAAATTCCAGTCTAATTTGTGCTGGTGATGTGTAAGAGGGAAGCTGGAAGATCGTTCTGTAAGTTGTTGCGACTACGTTGTCTATTTGCCAGCTGTCCCACCCTTTCAGAGCCTCCCACCCTTATGTTAGGTTTGGGATAACCTTTGCCTGGGCCACCTGGAGAATTGTGCAAATGTAGGGCCATTTAGTCTTTTGTAGATGGATCTAAGTGTTAAAGACAGCGCAATACCTTTCTTTTTTTGTTCCGTCAGCTGGTTCACGTACCTACCATTGTGTTGAAGAGGACACCTAGATACGTATGGCATCTGGTTGCTTCTATTCTTTCCTGATGTAGGGACCATACCGGCTTTATGGTTCCAGTTGTTCAGACCGCAAGGATTTTGGAGACATTGTAAGCCAATCTTTGTATGGCTGAGAAGAACCAGGTCGTTGGCATAGAGTAGGTTGTATAAACGGAGGCTGCCCCCGTTTGGGTGGATGCGAATTGACTGAGTCAAGAACTGCAGAGAGGTCGGACAAAAATAGGTTGAAAATCATAGGAGCAAGGACCTAGTCTTGCTTAAGGCCTTGCGTTGTTACTATGGGTCGTGACAGACCAGAACCATTCCTGATCTTGATCCTGACTCATGTGTCATGATGCAAAAGCTGCAAGGCCCGGAGTAGGCTGTTTGGAATGTTGAGCAGGGAGAGTTTCTGCCGCAGCTTCCTTCTGTTGACCCTGTCGAAGGCAGATTTGTAGTCTATGAAGCCCATATATATGGGACTGTAGGGAAGAACCGACCCGCACCCTCTTAATAGTACCCCGATCCATCCCGCAAATCCGGACCCAATACCCATGACCCATTTGGACTTACCTTTTCGTCCTCAGCCCGATGACCTGAAAGGAAGGAGGAGTGGGGGCTCAACGGGATAAAGGAGAAGAGGACAAAGACGCCAGGATGGAGGAAGAAGACGGACATCCCATTTCGGCGGCCAAAAATGGGAGAACAATGCCAGAGGACGACGAGGCCCCCGCAGGGTGGAGCAGAGTGGCGGTCGCCCTGGGAAGTGTGAAGTCCCTGCCACAACTCAAGGGAGAGTTGCGGCTTTACCCGGTATGTGAACGGGGATTGATGGTAGCCTTGGGTGTTGCATGGGGTGGAGAAGGGAAACGTGGGGCGAGAAATACTAGAGAAACTCACGACGAGAGGAGCCCCTGATTAATTGTAGAGGTCAATGGTTGAACCCAAAAGAAGACAGACAGAATTAAGGGAATAAAGTAAAAGACAAGCGTATAGAGTACAGAAAGAAAGAGTAAGGTGGTAACTTAAGGGAATTCACAGAAAGAATTCAAGAAGATTGAAAGACAAGTCTGTGTTATTAGTTTGAGAAGCAAGAGGAAAAGGAGAAACAGAATTAGTTATACAGATATATATATTTTTTCTTTTTCTTTCTTTCTGCACATAACCTCATTTTCTCACCCCCTTTCAGAGGGTTAGACGCTATAAGGGATCAGAGAGTAAAACCCCAAAGAAAAAGCGGTTTCTAATTTTAAGTGCACCTGGGTGTGGTGATGGTCTCTGTCGCTATTAATCCTAACAGACAGACTAATTTACTTACCTCAACTTCCTTGTGTTCACTCCGGGGATGATGCATCACTGGAGACTAGACTTGGGACCTAAGAAAATGACAAAGAGACAGGAGCTTCACCAAGGAATGAAGAAGTCCTGACAAACACGGAACAATTACCATAACCAAGACAATATTTTCTCTGTGTTTTACTCAAATATTACTTGTTACGTTGACCTCTCAAAATAAAAACGCCAAAATTAAGAAACACATCCGGCCTCCCACATTTATTTTCCGCCCATCCCTCACAGTGATTAATATTAGATTCAGCCTGGTTGATCAAGAAAGAAAGTTTGTTAAGATTTACTCTTGTCCCGGTGTTGTTTGTGAATCCTGTCTGGTTTGGTGGCAGGATTGAATTTGACTCAGCCCATGATCGTAGGGAGTCCAGCAGTACGCCTGCGAAATACTTAGTTTAATTGTCAATTAAGGCGATCAAGTGGTAGTTTCCAGGAGATTTTTTGCCGCCGCCTTGGAAAATCGGAGCGAGAATTGATCCCCGCGATGAGGCGGGGATAGATCTCTTTTCTAAGATAGATAAGTAAAGCGGGGCTAATTGAGTGGCCCAGAAATCTGGATCCTCCTTCTAAAGGGCGGGTGGTATTCCACCTGGGCTGGGGGTCCCGTGCTTGCATCCCTTTACAATTTGCATTTGAATTGATGCCTCTGTAAAAGAGAACCTAAGGGATGACTTGTCGAGAGTAGTGATTTGAACCTCCCGGACCATGCTACCCGCAGGGTCGTCAATCTGCTCACAGTTCTGTCTGACAATGGAAGGACATTGAAATGGCTGTGTAGAAAGAGGTACCACTCTGAGTCCAAGATATTGGAGGAAGCTACCTTGGGAGGCACGCCTCCTAGCCCGTTTATGGTGCCCCAGAACCTAGCAGAGTTTCTGGTCCTTATGTCGTATAGTCGTTTGGCCCAGAATGAGTTCCAGGTGTTCCTTTGATGTTCACATGTGGCCATCTTCAATTGTCGAAGAGCCTCTCTTAATTTGCTTATTATTTTTGGATCCATTGGTGTCGTTTTGAGTTTTCTCCACAACCGGTTTATACTTTGTTTTGCTGATAGCATTGCGGAGAGGAGAAGTTCTCTTGTGTGGGCCCATTCACTTGTGTGCTCTCTATTGGTCTTGCAAACCGGGCTACCAAATTTCCCGAGAACGTTGGCCAGTTGGCAAGTGGTTCTTCCTCTGTCTTGTAGATGTTAAGAAGTAATTGCTTTGCTTCTATCGCCAAGGTCAGGAGCTTGTTGGCGGTGCACTTAATACGTTTTAAGCTAATGGTATGAATTTCAAAGTCTTGGTCCGCTGCTGTATCATGTTGCAGCAGCCTAATGCTTAGGGGGAACTCTTGAGGACAGTGATCACTGTCCATTTTATTGCCAAATGTGGAGACTTGATTCAGTAAAGGGAGGCTGGCAAACGAGTAATCAATCAGAGAGGTTTTGGGTAAGTATGAGAGACCAGGTGGCTTGTCAGGAAAAAACGGCCATTAAGGACTCTTAGACCGAGATGTTCCAAATTACCTTGAAGGGCTCGTCCCCTTGGGTCCACTTTGCCCCACCGGGGCGATCCTGCGGTGGTATGGCCCAGTCGCCTTCCTGCGGCTGCGTTATCTCATTTGGATGATGATCGGACATCAGCCACATGTTGAAGTCTCCTCAGACTGTCTATATTGGGATTTCCAGATCTCACATTTAGTACCATTGAAGTCAGCTCCTCAGTTAGCGCTGACCTAGAGTCCGAGCTTGGGCGGATATAAACATTCTTCAAGGTTAGACTCCTTGACTGGCCGTTGAGGGTTCTAAGTGAGGTGACTACTACCTGAAGCACATGGTATCACTTGCATGATCCCAAGAGCGGATTGCACTGATGGCTGATATATAGATTGCTAGACTCTGCTGCTAGGACCAAGGGTCTTTAATTTGGTTGCAGGAGTGTGATGGATTTTGAACCCTTCTAGGTGGTGTGGCTTCTGAAATCATGTCTCTTGCAGTAGAATTATTTCAAAAGAATGTAAGTAGGATACAGTACCCTGGTCGCTCAGTTTATTTTCTAGGCCGTTGATATTCCAGGAACATATCTTAAGTGGGCTTACCGCATGGTCATAGTTGCCGTTGCTTGGTCACCGTAGCAGTCCAGTTGAGTTCAAAGTCCCCGCCAACCATGATCAGGTTTGAATCCTGTCCAGTCCCTCTGATTGAGTGTTGCGGACACCACTTAGGTTCCTTAGGCTGGAGACAGAGGTTTTGCTTAGGGCGCTCCTCTTGACCAAATAGACCGGTCTTGGCAGCGCTCTTGAACTCGCCACGTCTAGTGCGGTATCAAGGATGTGAGGATAACCTGATTCCTTCCCGGGGATTAGGGAAATGCCCCACTGCTTAAAGATGTCTGTGTATCTCAGGGTCTTATTTGCTAACTCCACTGATCGCCAGGTGACTTTAGTGGATTAATTGGACTGTACTAACCCTGTTGCGATTAACTCAACGGAGAGTATCTCATGGGATGCGACTTCTTCCATCAGACATGTTGCTTGTATTAACTTCAGAATGTTACCTCAATTTATGATGTCAAAACTTCCTTTAGACTTGTAGTCTGAATAGAATAATATATATACAGATGATGCCTGTATAAGGGTGGCCGTCAGGTGTATTTGCGGTAGGTTGTTCCCTGGCTCAGGGAAAGTGTGGTTTGTTAGACTTGATTCCAAGGGAGGGTCTACCCACACAGAGGCTGCCCCAGGTAGGCCCAGTGTTGCCACCGCCCGATTGCTGTGGTGCATGGAGGCGCTTCCCACAGGCATATTGTAGACTAGAACAGGATTTACAGTTGGAGGGGGTGGAGGAAATGGGACGCATGGTTCTTTTGGGCTCCTTAAAGCTGTGACAGGCGTAATGTGCAACACGCTGGCTTGTGCAGGTTCTTCGAGGTAGGTTGTGTTATGTCTAACCAATCTGGTATTACTGGCAAGTGGGACTGTTGTCCAGGTGCTATTTCACCTCACCGCTTGGCGCAGAGGTATGGAATCTAAAACTTACAATTGGGTATTGGCGGGAGCCTCAGTGGGGATCCTTATTACTGTAGCAGCAGGATCTATGCCAGCTGCTGTAGCCTTCGCCTTAATAGGTGGTGAGATTGCACTCTGTTGATTTTTAAACTGATTAGGAGTAAGAGCTGAGGCATCCATTTCCTTTGCTGACTTGCTGGGCCAATTTAGGTCCTTGTGTCCAGGCGAGTCTACACGAGTTTGGGTGTTAAAAAGTGGATAGTGCACCGATTCTTGTATTTTAGGTCGGATCTTATGTCGACCTTTCCTCTTTTTTGCTTGTTTCCCCTAACAGTCGGCCTCCTCCATTTTCTGGTCTGGTGAGGGAGTGGGAAATAGACTCAAGGTTGTCAGCCACTATGAGCCCTTGCGGATTGTTACTCCTGCCACAGCTGTCTAATATGCCCTGAAGCTGCGATGGGTCAGTGTTCAAACTCCCCATTGCCCCTGGTAGTAGCACCTCTAGTGAGTTGTTTGTTGGATTTTCGTCTGAGACCCAGGCTCTTTGCTTGATGTGGTGGCCTTTGCATTGGTAAGTTCCTTTAGTTCCACCAAAAGCTTTGACATCACCTCCGGAAGTGCACTTAGTTTGCCTAAAATTGGCAAGCAATTGCAACTTTGGTGCGAGTGTTCGGCATCCGCCTGGGCCCTTTTGATCAGATTGTTTAAATTTGTGATTTTTTTGTCTATATTGGCAACATATACGGCCAAGGGGTTTAATAAACTTTGTATATCCATTTTTTTGGCTTGGAATGCCATGGCGTCATCTGACCTCTGTAGAATGTCCAAGGCTGTGGAACAGGCCAACTCTTGTTGGTATTGCTCATTCCCCTCGTTTTAAGCAGGTAGGGGTGCGAGGTTGTGGGGAGCTTCTTTCCCATTGGATGAAAGCATGATTTCCCACTCTGACTGAATATAGGAGAGGTCCTTTTCAAGTTTGGAGCAATCGTGAGCATAGGGAGATAGTAAGAGTCGTCCCTGTCCCTGCCCCTGTGAGATGGTGTGTCTGGCTTGCTCGCAACATCCCTGGGTAGTGATGAATGCACTGTTTGACCCTTTGATGGCTTAATTGTTGTATCAGAGATATCTTTCTCCTGGTAGGAAGCCCACTTCTTTGCCTCTGCCTCTTTTTCCAAGCTAAAAGAGCCATGGCGGGTATCTTCTCTGCCCATAGATGAATTGAGTAAGGGCTGTGTGCAGTTCCCTATTGGCGAGTTGGTGACAGTAGCCTTACTATCTGGACTGATTGTAAATTTCTTTGGAAGTGTGCTTGGTTCTTGTGTTAATCCTACTGTGCTCCAAGTTTTGGTGTGTGCATCTGAAATTGGAGCCTCTGAACTGCCCAGGGGGGAGAGAGACACACCTGGGTCTTTGTGAAGTTGGCCCCTATCTTGCTCAGCAGGCTCTAATAGGTCACTCGTGCCTTGGTGAGTTGCCAAATTATGGGATGGGGATTTAACGTTGGAGCCCTCCTTACTGACAATCACCGTTGGGCTCAGGGGGATAGGCAGTCCGTTGATGCTCATATTGATGGAAAAGATGGCGGAGCCCGCGTTTTTCAGATAGGTAAATTTGGAGGTGATTTTTGGTTGAAAATGAGTGATCTTGGGGCCCGCGGGGCTGGCTTCCAAGATGCAAGGGTTGGAGTTAGTTGCCATGCTGCTCGATGGTGTATTTGATTCAAATCGAGTATCTGGTCAGATACTGCTGTGGGTTTCACGCAGTCAGCCCTCTGATTCCTTTCCTTGAGTGGGGTTGCCAGACCCCTCTGTTACCCGGAATGCATAATATGGGTGGTTGGGTTGCTAGAAATCCCGTAGGTTTGTACTGCGGGCTACACCCCTCAGCGCCTGCTCTGCTGAAGTCCCGCCCTATCCTGGCTTGGGGAGCACATGAGAGCACAGGAGAGGGGAATGGTGTTGCCTGTCGATGCTCAAGCCGCACTGGCCTAACGCTGGCCGCCTCTGAGCAAACGGCAGGAAGCGCGACAGGACTGACCATGTCCCAACTCCCTCACTTGCCTGAGGTCTGACAATTAGAGCGGCACACAGTAGTTCTGGGTTACAGGGCAAACACCGGCCTCCTCCCCACACCTGCCTCTGTGGATGCCACAGGGTCTCGTCGCCTCTCTTTCTTCGCGTCACTTCTCATCTCGTCTAGGAACATGATGCAAAAAGGTGCTAGATAGTGATGGGGCAAAAATACTATTCAAACTCCGACAGATGATTGCCTCAGGGAAGGTGCTGGATAGTGGTGGGGGCTGATAAAATTGCTTTTCCTACTCTGATAGGTGTTTGCCTCAGGGAAGGTGCTGGATAGTGGTGGGGGGATAAATTAGTATGCCTACTCTGACAAGTGTTTTACTCAGAAACTTATTAGTTCTCCTGTGGGTGCTGTCCTCAAAGAATGTGTACAACTGTACTTAAATATAACAATGAAAGTATGAACAATAAATAATACTCACATTACCCTTTTTTTAACAGAACTTAGAATTTCTACCTTTGAATTAAAAGGTTCCAATACCACAGCAGAACCGAAATCAAACATTCCCAATTTTTTAGGAATATTGAAAGAGCTCAACAGGTAAAAATTACATAAAAAATGTTTTAATTCCATAAACTATCAAAACCTGCAGCAATATATAAAGGGACATTTAAGATCTCTCCTACACACATCTAACCTAAACAAAATAAAAGCATGTGTCACAGTGAATGAAGTGAGTAAAAACTAACAATAACAGAGACATTGCCTATTTTACAGGTGTAATACAAACCACACATCCATAGAAAAAAAATTGAATTAAAAGTATACATCCATGACTTCTTAACATCTCCACAGATCAACCCATAACACCACCTGTCTAGTGGAACACATCCCCCCAAAAAACAGAAAACCAATCAATTACCTTCAGAAGTTTCTGTTCACACAGCAGGAAAACCAACTTAAAGTAAAATTCGAAACAAACCTCAATTAGCACCAATAATAACTTTCTTTTCACAGGAGTATAAAGTTAAATTACTTTTTAATGCAAACATAGCATTGCCTAATGAATGTAATTTTTGTTATCAAAACGAATTGTAGACTGGCGACTAATTAATTTCTAAACATTTTCCAGTGTAGGGTAATTTAAAAAACACATTTATATACCAAATCAGTAACACATGTTTGTATTTTTTTCTGTCTCTACAGATAAACCCATTGCACACCATCTATGTAGAGGAATACATCCTCAAAGTCAGAAAAAAACAATCCATCACCTTCAAAAGTTGCTGTTCACAAAACAGGAAACCCCATTTAGGGTAAAATTTGACAAAAACTCAATGATTACCAATAGTAACTTCACAGGTGGCAAGTTAAAATACACTGGAATGCAAACATAACAATGCCTAAAAAATATGACCTTTGTTGGATAGGGTTAGTTCCTTCATGTATTTAGGCCTGGAATTCGAGGAAGGTTGTACGTGGCTTACCTGCATAAAAGTGAGAAAAAAGAAAAAATCCCTTTGGGTCGGATTGCTTTACAGAGTAAAATCTATTTTCATATATCACACATCGCTGTATACTCTATCTCCCTATCCACATATACTAAGATTGGACCATATATAATAGGGAAAACAACTTAAACACTTTTTATAGAAAATATATCACATATATTTATTGTTGATTTGTTTACAAAATTTCACATTAAAAAAAGCCCATGAATCCATACATTTAATAACACAAAAATTAATAAAAACACAATGCATTAAAAAGGATTGATCACAGTAAGCATGAAAACATAAAAAGAGTGAAACAACCAAAAGCTAGACAGAAAAAATTGGTCTTAACCGTTTACACCTCCGTCATAACATTTTATCACTGGCATGGAGATATGCAATTTATAATTAGCTTTCTTTCACCAATGCCCAGTAAACGGATTGTGTATCAAAATGTAGCGTCGACGAGTTTCGATGGGAATTTGCCTTATAAATTCATCTTTATCAAGACCTGTATTATATACACTCTGTCTTATGTTAAGGGTTGTCATGCAGTCACCTGCTTCAATCAGCGAGACTTCCCTGTTTGCACCCTTTTATCATCTGTGCGTTGAGGGAATCAATGAAATCCAAGACTTAGTAGAGACGCCCCTGCATTAAAACTTACAACTTAATATGGCTGATTCTATTTTAAAGATGACTTAGTCCTGTTTGGGGAGTTTATCTTCTTGCCAGAAGATTGCTCGCATTGCACTGGCAGCTTTATTTCTTAATTAATCACTCTAAGGCACTTGGTGATTACCTGGAGTGGAATATTTGCTCTCAAGCCCTTTTATAATTAGGTTCAGATATCCGCAATCGCCGGCAACTCGAACCAACAGTCCGCACCCTCGGGTCGATTTAAAAAAAAGGGTTTAAGTTGTTTTCCCTATTATATATGGTCCAATCTTAGTATGTGTGGATAGTGAGATAGAGTATACAGTGATGTGTGACACATGAAAATAGATTTTACTCTGCAAAACAATCCGACCCAAAGGGATTTTTCCTTTTTTCCCACTGAGTAAGTGCCCTATTGCCTTCTGAGTGCCAAGGGGCCCCTCTTTTCCCTAAACATTACCTGCATAAAAAACAGAATAACATGATATACCCGTGCAGTTGGTACTACTTTTTCCATTGGTACGTCCATAGGTAAATAGCTCATAGCCCGAATCTTAAAGATTTATAATAATCGTAAATGTATACCGATTTTAACATACGGCATGGGCATCTGGGGAATTAGGGACATACTTGCTATGCGATCCGAGGAGAATAGATTTTGTCGCAGAGTTCTAGGAGTTCCCCCTTCCTCGCCACACTTCTCTCTCCATCTGGAGTTAGGTCTCGATTATGTTCAAGATACAATAAATGCGGCACCTCTAGCCACTAGGTGTTCTATCTGGGCAAATGAAGAAGCTGATCTCAATCGGGCCATTATCAGAGACTGTCTAAGTTGTACTCAATGCCTCTCTATCCCCTGGCTCCAATATATCAAAACCTGCCACATGCAACTTGGTTATGCCTCATTGTTTGAGCACCAAGATTCTATTGGTAAAGGGGATGGCCAGAGGGTGTTGGATAGTTTCCGAAAGCACAAAGAACTGTCCAGGGAATTGCTTGAAGTATCTAGACCCTCTGTTAGGAATTACTGTCTTATACAATTACCTCCCTCCATTGCCCCATATCTTTTATATGTAAATAAAGTGCACAAAAGGAATTTGTTAACAAGATTTAGGTTGGGGTCATTCCGCTGGTTGATAAGCTTCCTCCTGGGCAAGTATTCTTCTGAATCTATTGACACTTGCCCTTGTGATAAACACTCATGCCAAACCATTTTACGTTTTGTATTTTTCTGTCAATTTTATCTTCCATTTCCGAGGACATTTTTAATACCACTTTTGCGCAGGCACAAATTTTCTAAGTGTAAAGCGGCCGTTTTACCTCCAGCAACTCAATGATCGTGATGGTTGTTTTGCTGTGGCGAGTTTACTGAATTGCACTCTAGCAAAGAGAAGCAGCATGCTCTTTTAATATCAATGCACTTTATTAGTTTCTGTATATATCGTATTTGTATTGCTGCTAAAACGTTTACTGCTGCTGCTAACTTGTTTTTATGACTGATTTTAATGTTTAATGCTATTGGATAATATTTGCTGCTATTTTCGAATCTAGTCTATTTGCACCATCACTTTAGTTACAATCAAATTACTGTTTTTGTCTGTGGTTGCACTTATTTTGAAGGGAAAATGTGATTGGAACTTTTTGTGATGCATTTGATCTTAATGATGTTTGTTATTATGTGCATCTTTTATGACCGGTCTTCGGAAGGTCAAATAAAGAAAGAACTGATTGACCTTTGTTATCAAAAAGAATTGTACACGGTCAAATAAGTAATTTTTAAACATTTTCCCTTGCAGGATAATATTTAAAATACATTTATATACCAAATCAATAACACATTTTTGTATCTTTTTCTTCTTTGTACATGCAGATAAAGAATGGCATCAAGAAATAATGCAAACTATATCAAATCCAGCAGGAGAAACAGACTACTGAGTTATGGTGGTTACCTTTATTGTAAGGAGAGATTAACTGAGCCCAGAATTCATTGGAGGTGTGCACAGTATTATGCATCCCATTGCACAGGCAGAGCTGTTACTGTTGGTGACACTGCTGAAAAAACTGCCGAGCATAACCACTCTGCCTCTTCAATGGAGGCTGAAGTTCGACAGAATATTGAACAAATGAAAACCCTTGCGTTCACCTCCAATGAACCTTGAGGTTGTTTTGAGGGAGGTTTCCCAAAACATACCGATGCATGTAGCAAGTGGTATGCCTACAGTTCCTAATCTATGTCGAAAGTCCCAGAAAAGTGATTATTGATTTTGAATTATGTATGATTAATACCATTATTAAATTATATCTGGAAACCTAAATTCGAGTATGTTTTTTCCACTTTTCACAGGCATATTGGCAAAAAATACAAAAAACATCCTTAGCTGAAGATTACATATCAGACAATGAACTACAGTATCAAATGAAAAAACTAACAGCATTATGCTCCTTACCACATGACCATATAGATTAATACTACCGATCAATTACTGAATCTGACTACTTTACATGAAACAATGAGAAATTGGGCCCCTTACTAAATCATTTTGAAGACACGTAGATTGGCCATCTAAGCAGGTCAGGTCAAAGGAGGAAGTCAATATTCCCCATTGAATGGTGGAACTGTTACTCAACCTTCTTAGAAGGTGGTGCGAAGACTAATAATGCAATTGAGGGAAGACACAACTCCGTCAACAAACCCATTGGAAAAGCTCACTAAAATGAGCAAAGTTACCAAGAAATTAGAATAGCGCAATCTTTAACAGGTAGTCTAATACCGCCTCCATCCCAAAAAAGTAAAGAAATGCCAGAGCAACAGTTTACTTTGCAGGTGGCTTCAGACTACATGGAAAATATTGCAATAAACTACATTTCTAATGCAAACTAACTCTTCTAACTTACTTCCCTGTCGTTTTTTCACATTATAATTGCCATTTTTGAGTGATTTTTTTTAATTAATAGAAATGTCGGGGTTCCTACCTGCGGATGTCTTCTTTCTTCATCTTTTGGTGATGTTTCAAATCCTCCTGTCACCAAAAGTCTTCTGTACTCCAATAATCCACAGTGTTTAACCATCAATCCAAGAATTTCCCAAATTCCCGTTCAAAAAATAAAAACAGAGAGTGGTGTAAACCCCAGTACCAATATCGTATTAGTTGATAAAATGTCTGTGTTGTAAGTAAAAAACGCAATCCCAAAACAAAATAAAAAAGCCTCTAAAGCATACGTATTTAAAAAAAATGACAATACTAATCTGTACATCCAGTACTCATCCCAAAGTGAAATACAGTCATCCGAATCCTTGTTCTCCAAGATCCAAAAGAAAGAATTCAAAAAATCAATTGCAAGATAAAGTTCTGTTCACCGTTATGAAAGGCCTGCATCCGATCCCAGTAATCCTTTTTCTTCTTTAAGACTTGTGACATGTATCGCAAATAAACTCTAAGCATTAAAAAAAACATGTCGCACAAAATAAAAAATATATATTCCATGTATTTCAAACACATTTAAAAAAGTATTCAACTGTTTTTTTAAAATACTCTTAAAAATGTATCTTGCAATAAAAGCAGTCGTCCCTACATAGGCCTACAAAACCTACCTGCATAGATTGGAAAATGGGTTAAATCATACATAAGATCGACTTTTATACTACCTACCTTACAACTATCTCCCTTCGACTCTCCTTACAAAAAAGTTGGCCACCAACAACTCTAAATTAAGAAATTAAAAGGGCTTACCTGACCACAGCACTCCCTTGCATCCGATCTTGTCCGCAATGCTCCACCAAATGTAGAAACAGACGCACAAGTGTGTACATCAAAGCACACATAAAAATTAAAAAAGGAAAATTTTTACAATTGAATACAATTGGAAAATGTGGGAAACATATATTATAAATATAAAAAAATACTTGTACCGTACAAAATGTACCAAACATTTTTTTAAAAATTTACATATATTTCTTTATTTACATTTGTTTTTTTCATATTTTGTAAAAGTGCTTTTAATATGTATTATTGCTTATTACATCTCTTGTTTATATTTAACTGTTAATTAAATATTTTTACAACTTTAAATAAACTTTTAGGTGTTGTTTTTTTCTTACTTTATTAACTTTTAATTATTTGCATCTTGATCTGATATGTACATATGCTTGTTTTTTTCTAAATATTTTACAAATGTAAGTATTAATCTGTATAAATGAATACTCCGGTATTAAAACAAATACCTGAGTATTAATGCAAGTCCCCACCCATAACCCCTAAATCCCTCACATCCCGTGCCTAAAGTGTTGTTACAACCCATTTTTAAAATTATGAATTTTAAAAACTAAAGACATTTTTTAATCATTCTTCAAAAATGAATACTCAAGTATTAAAAAGAATACCTGAGTATTAATACATCACCCCACCCAATACCCCTAAATCCCTTACAACCCGTGCCTAAAGGGCAACCAAGGTTACCTCTATTTCGTTTCCTCTGTGTGCAGCAGAGTAAGGTGTCTGTGCGCTGCAGCCAAGGCTATGTGTGCCAAAAACCCGACCACATGTGTAGACCAGGGCTTCAAGTCGGATGAAAAAACTAGGGGGTCTCTCAATGGCCGATGCATTTAAGGACATGGCTTAAAAGCAATTAAGCTAAAAATCTGTGCTTAGCATAGTGTGCCACCCGGCTGATATTTTGCATATGCTGTCATTGCATCCAGATATATAATACAAGTAACATTACACCTACAAGAATCCAAGACTATTAGCTTTGTCAATGGCTGATTGTTGCATAAAGTTGTATATAATATTGAAAATGCTTCCTCTCTTGAGGTAGAGTTTGTGGCTTAATATTCGAGCTGCCGGCTTAGGAGATGGGTTTGAGTCTCGGGTCAGCTTTACATCTTGTGATTCTGGGCAAATAAATGAATCTCCCAATACATACCAAAAAATAATAGTAATAATAAATAATTTAAAGGGCTCCAATAATTTTGGGTTGTGTTAGCACTGTATAAAACTTGTTGCATGTTTTTTCTAAATAGAGGGCTGATGGTTTGCCTTTTGAAAGAATTTATGTTAAATGCAGCCCACGACTGACGCTGTGATTAACATCAATTCTTTCAAAAGGCCCACAATCAGCCCCGCAGCCATCCTGCATTAAGAAAAGAAATGCAGCTAGTCTACAAACTCAATGTGTGCTTTCAGGATCATCTGAAAGCACACTTTGTGCTTTTAAGCTTGATGCATTTATTTTCTTACAGAGCGGCTATGGGGCTGATTGTGGGCCTTTTTCTTTTTTTTTTAAAACAGATTTTATTAGTTCAATTGCATATATCATGCAGCGCCCTGCACGCCAGAGTCAGCTGCCAAAGCATTTCCAGTACATCTAAAACAACTTTCGTTTTGTAATCTTTCACCCCCCATAAGCAACAGCCCCGTATACTGGAGCATCAAAGAGTAACACACCCCATCCCTAACTCCCCCCCAAACTCCCAACCCCGACGGTCACACAAGTCCACATCACAATGTCCGCAAGTATGCACAATAAATACACAAAGAAAAGGCACCCCAATTCCCGTCCCCCACCCCCTTCATTCCACCCCTCAAAATCTATGTGTGATCCCCTACTTAAACTGGCAGCAAGTGCTCTTCCATCGCAGGGGGTTCCAACCATTGACCAAGATACTCCGCCCACCGGTTCCAGATTTTATAATGTTTACGTGGGCACCCCCTGGCCAAGAATATGGGCTACTCCAGGCCCATGCAATAATCGAGGCAGTTTTCCCAAGCTGCCACCGATGGAGCCCTCGTTGCCTTCCAGACTTGCGCGATGTCCCTCTTTGCCAAGGTAAGTCCCAAAAGCAAAAGGCGTCGTTTGTAGATGTTGCCCCCCACCCCCTCCATAACGTGTAACAGTGCCAGCTGTGGTGTGCGGGTAAGCTCCCAGCCCAGGACCTCTGAGAGGCAAGCAAAGACCCCCCTCCAGAAACGATCCAAAGACGTGCATTACCATACCGTGTGAATAAACGTGCCCTCCGCCTGGTCACAACGCAAACATACTGTGAGGAGATCATCCCTGCCCGCCATAAGCGCGTCCTAGTAAAGTAGACCCTGTGGAGGTATTTAAATTGGACCAGGCGAAGTCGCATTGCGATAGTCGCCCCCCGCGGGGCTGCCAGGGCCTCTACCCAGTACTCTTCTTCTAGCCCGTCCACATCAGCCTCCCAGTCCCCTCGGAGCTTCCGAAGCCTGGAGGAGCAATGTATTACCAGGGTTTGATATATGCGCGATATCTTTTCTTCCCCTAAATCCCCCATAAAGAGTTTAGCCTCAATGGGACGGAACTCAGGGATGGACTCCAATCCCTGCAGACTAGGAAATAGCGCATGCCGCAGCTGCAGATACTGATAGAACTGTGTCGGATGCAGATGAAACTCCTCTTGGAGATCCCGATAGGATTTAAGCATTGTGTCGGCAACTACATCGCCCACTGTGGAAATACCAATGGCATCCTACCCTCTCAGCCTCGGAAGGGCTGCCAACTGGGGCAACCGCCCGTGGTTCCACAAAGGGGTCTCCTGGGTCAAAACGCCCCACCAGCCCATGCGCCGCAGCGCCTGCTTCCAAGTCATGAACACCACCCTTGTAGCCGGCGGCAGCGCACCACTGATTGTGGGCCTTTTGAAAGTATTTATGTTAATCACAGAGCCCGTCAAGGGCTGCATTTACCATAAATACTTTCAAAAGGTAAACAATCAGCCCCACAGCTGCACTCTATTTAGAAAACAAATGCATCAAGTTCAAAAGCACAAACGTATGCTTTCAGATGATTCTGAAAGCACACCTCGTGTTTGTAGACTTGCTGCATTTCTTTTATTAATAGAGCGCTGATTGTTTGCCTTTTGAAAGTACTTATGTTAAATGCATCCCTTGACGGGCGCTGTGGTTAACATAAATACTTTCAAAAGGCCCACAATAACCCTGCAGCCATACTCTAGTTAGAAAAGAAAGGCAGCAAGTGCAGGAGCATTTTCTGCCTTTTGACCCATAAATGCTCTCCCAGGATGTGCTGTGTGTGCGCGCTTTACACACAGCACTGCTTGCTCGGGAGGACAGAGGTGCGCGCGCTTACCTTACAGGGAACAGTGGTTGCAACCTATTTTTTTTTTAATTATTAGTTTTCAATACTTAACTTCTTAACTTAATTTTTTCACTTATTCGTTATAAATTAATCATTTGCTATTAAAATTAGTACCTAAGTATTAATACACTTCCCCACCCAATACCCCTAAATCCCTCACATCCAATGCCTAAAGGGTTATGTCACAACCCTGGTTTTTTAAAAGATTAATTTTAAATAATAAAATAAAACGTATTACTTACACAGTAAAAATGAATACACAAGTATTTAAAAAAATAATACCCAAGTATTAATACACTTCCCTACCCAATACCCCTATAAATCAGATCCCATGCCTAAAGGGTTGTGTTTATTTATTTTTTATGAATTCATCTTCGGATATTAAAGTTAATAAAGTTAATACCTGATAATATTCCCCACCCAATACCCCATAATCCCTCACATCTCATTCCCAGTGGCTTAAGTTTACGTTTTTCAATTTTAAAGAAATATTTGATCAATTCCTAAAAACCATAAGTAAAAACAAAATCCTTAAATGTTAAAAATGTAATATATATATTTCAAAACTCACCTGAACACTTACCTTAACCATACATGCGTTGTAAAGTCATGCATTGTAAAGGTACATGCATTGTAATGGTGTTGTTGTAAAGGCACTGCGTTGTAATGCCTGCATTGTAATGGTGGTTTCCCCCATGCAGATGTCACCACAATGCTTTTCTCTTCATCTTGGGATTTAGAACTCATGCACTGGATCTCAGAGGCCCAAGCAACGAACACTGCCCAACAGGTCAGGAATTAGAAGTTTATTGTTTGAGGTGGAATTATTCAAATCAACACAACCAAGAAGGACTCACCCTGCATCCAGGACTGTTGATCCCATTTACATAACATTATCTGGTAAGTGCTCCATAATCCTGAAAGCTGTAGAGTTTTGAACCCAAAGAAGGTGTCTTTGTGTCAACGCGCACAGGACAAAACCAATCTGTGAACCGGGGGATTGGACCTCAACCCTAATGGTATTGTCTACAACATTTGTGGACCATCTAGGGCAAGAGATCTGCGGCTTCCACCATTGTTCATACCACATGATGTTTCAAAGATATTTTTAAAGTGTTAGCTCTATTTAAGTGGTAACCTTGGCTTGAAGTCATAGTAATTGTGAGCAATGATAGTGTTATTCTGTGTCTGGGTCGACGTTCATCATACCCCTATGAGCTAGGCCTTGACTGCTACAGCAACAAACCTACGAGAGTCAAGGAAGCACTGAAGTCACAACAATCAGCTTAAAAACAAGTATTGAATATCCTGATCAATATGGGACACATGCTCTCTTACCTACATTTAACGAAGTGGTCTATGTGACTTAAAGAATCATGAAAAAGGGCCTCCCACCAGCAATATGGTCCAGTTTGATATTTCTAATGAGAGAGTACTGGTAATCTCCCACTAGAACAGTTTGTCCATTTAAAGAACCGATGCAGTTAGCTTATGTGGTAGGTAATAATGGAATTCACCTTGTCTCAGGTTGCTCCCAAAGTTGGCAGATAATGGTATCAGTGGCAATGGGAGATAAAGTAATATGCCCGGATCACATAGATTTGTCCAATGGAGAAGATAGGTGAAAAAGACTTGATCTAGTTACAACAGTTGTCTCCTCTGCACATCTCTCCTCTGTTTGGCTGTTAACCATAAAGATGCAGTGGGTATTTTAAAGTCATGGATAACATCATCTTCATTTCAGAATAGGCAGTTAGAAAAGAACGTGACAGATGGCTGGAAGTAGGATGGCAACAAAACAAAGCCACCCTGGGTCGGACTAGTGACAGTGGAGTGCAGGTGGGTCCCTTTTTAAAGGACGAATTCCCTCACCCACCGTAGGTGGCATGCTTCATCATTGGGATTCTCCTCGCACTGCAAACCTGGTCACAGTGCGGGCTACAACCCCCTCATTGTGAGGGAGGAGCTCAGGGATGTTTTGTTTGTGATGGTAGGGAGGTATGCGCCGAACGAGAGCCTCAGGGGAAGGGAGTACATTCCCTCAAGAGGAGTCATCATCGCCAGGTCCGTGGAACCGGGGCAGGGAGACGAGCACTAGTGAAATCGTGAAGATAACGCGTATAAGCAACGTGAGGCTCCACCTCCCAGAAGTGGAGGTGGAAAGAGTCAATGGAAGGCTCAATCAGGTAAAGACACAAATGAAGGGCTCAGAACCCTTTCAACTGTGAAGTGAACTTGGAAGCTATGTTGGAATGGTGTATCGAGCCATAAGGGAGGTCCAAGAGGAAGGGACCAGAGTAACCCCTTGCAAATAGAAAAGGGGTCCGAATGGGAAATGAGGGAGAAAAAGAAAAGGCCTTGTGGAAGTGCATTGGTAGAAGCGCATTAAGTGCAAAAGGCGCATAAGCTGAAAGGCTGGGCACTCTACACCCATTGCTGGCCTACCACATTTTAAATGATAAGCCACGCCTTGATATAAACACAACCATAACCAATAAGTCAGAAGATCATTTAAAGACCAATCAAGGATTCCAGAAACCAACTGTTCTGCAACCAAGTCCTCATTGTGTTTCTGTGCCCTTAGCTCGTTAAGAGCTTCTAATGGTTAGATAAAGGTCTCACCGTGCCAGCTAAGAGGCTCTGGGGTCACAAATGCCAGAAGAGGGATAATGGTGGCTGAGAATAGGTTGCGGGGGTACCTATTGAAAGTCAGAGACTTATAAGAGGGGATGTAGGAGACCATTAGTACAAGCAGAGTGGGACTGAAGGTCAAATGATGGTGAGTGTGACTTCCGAGTACCAGCTGAGTTTCTGATGGTCGGCTGTTTGTCCCTGAGGACTATCTGAAAGCTGGCTGAGGGTGTCTCAGAACCAAAAAAGTATGGCCGCGCACTACCTTAAGTTTGGATAACGTCTATCCTATTATCTTCTGGAGTTAGTTGGGGGTCATTTATGGTCCGGACAAAGGTCTGTGTGAGTGCCCAAGAGACCTCTTAGCAGTTGGCTCAGGGTAATTGAGTGAAAACTGAGGAAATTGGAGGAGCCAGTACAAGCGGCTGGATCGTTAGCAGGCACCAACACTCTAAGCTCAATTCTGCCATGACTGCCAGAAACTGGAGGGCTTCTTTATGAGCCCCTGCTTCACTTTTGCGCCACCAGTGCGTTACTTTTTGTGACACACCAGCGGCATAAAAAATGCACCATGTTGCGCCATGTTAATGAAGTGACGCATCTAGGTTAATGCGTCACTTCGTAAACCCCTGCACCACATTATACCTGATATTTAACAACAAGGGGTGGTGATGGACAGAGTTTCTGAATTAAGCAGAATACTCTCACCCAGTCAAGAGATCAGGGCTAGATCCAACACCGTTTTTTAGCTCACTGCACCATCCCAGCTCAGAACCTGGCTATATGCAAATTAGTCTGTTCCTGTCCCAGTGCATGATGGGAACAGGGCAAACTAAACTACCAAGCCAATTCTTACACTGGGAAGGAAACAAGCTTCCGGGGACCGGTTCCTGGCATCACAGTCGTCTTCGGCCCGGCTTGCTTGAATCCTGATGGTGCAATGAGCAAGGGACTCACATCTGAGTATACACTTCCACGCTTATGGTGGACAAAATATTTAACAACAAGGGGTGGTGATGGACAGAGTTTCTGAATTAAGCAGAATACTCTCACCCAGTCAAGAGATCAGGGCTAGATCCAACACCGTTTTTTAGCTCACTGCACCATCCCAGCTCAGAACCTGGCTATATGCAAATTAGTCTGTTCCTGCACCAGTGCATGATGGGAACAGGGCAAACCAAACTACCAAGCCAATTCTTACACTGGTAAGGAAACAAGCTTCCGGGGACCGGTTTCTGGCATTAGAGCCGTCTTCGGGCCGGCTTGCTTGAATCCTGATGGTGCAATGAGCAAGGGACTCACATCTGAGTATACCCTTCCACGCTTATGGTGGACAAAATATTTAACAACAAGGGGTGGTGATGGACAGAGTTTCTGAATTAAGCAGAATACTCTCACCCAGTCAAGAGATCAGGGCTAGATCCAACACCGTTTTTTAGCTCACTGCACCATCCCTCCTCATACCTGGCTATATGCAAATTATTCTGTACCTGTCCCAGTGCATGATGGGAACAGGGCAAATCAAACTACCAAGCCAATTCTTACACTGGGAAGGAAACAAGCTTCCGGGGACCGGTTTCTGGCATTACAGCCGTCTTCGGCCCGGCTTGCTTGAATCCTGATGGTGCAATGGGCAAGGGACTCACATCTGAGTATACCCTTCCACGCTTATGGTGGACAAAATATTTAACAACAAGGGGTGGTGATGGACAGAGTTTCTGAATTAAGCAGAATACTCTCACCCAGTCAAGAGATCAGGGCTAGATCCAACACCGCTTTTTAGCTCACTGCACCACCCCAGCTCAGAACCTGGCTATATGCAAATTAGTCTGTTCCTGTCCCAGTGCATGATGGGAACAGGGCAAACCAAACTACCAAGCCAATTCTTACACTGGGAAGGAAACAAGCTTCCGGGGACTGGTTTCTGGCATTACAGCCGTCTTCGGCCCGGCTTGCTTGAATCCTGATGGTGCAATGAGCAAGGGACTCACATCTGAGTATACCCTTCCACGCTTATGGTGGACAAAATATATACTCAGACATGAGTCCCTTGCTCACTGCACCATCAGGATTCAAGCAAGCCGGGCCGACGGCGGCTGAAATGCCAGAAACCGGTCCCCGGAAGCTTGTCTCCTTTCTGGTGAAGAATTGGCTTGGTAGTTTAGTCTGCCCTGTTCCCATGATGCACTGGG
Organism: Lissotriton vulgaris; assembly: GCF_964263255.1. Taxonomy (NCBI): domain Eukaryota; kingdom Metazoa; phylum Chordata; class Amphibia; order Caudata; family Salamandridae; genus Lissotriton; species Lissotriton vulgaris. Next base: position 1,309,225,712 of record NC_141685.1, read on the forward strand.
CCAGGGACAGACTGATTTGCATATAGCCAGGTTCTGAGCTGGGATGGTGCAGTGAGCGAAATAACGGTGATGGATCAAGCCCTGATCTTTGGACTGGGTAAGAGTGGTCTGCTTAATTCAGACACTCTGTTCATCACCACCCCCTTTTCTGAATCGTTTTTGGCCACTATAGGTGTGGCAGGGTATACTCAGACATGAGTCCCTTGCTCACTGCACCATCAGGATTTAAGCAAGCCGGGCCGACGACGGCTGAAATGCCAGAAACCGGTCCCCGGAAGCTTGTCTCCTTTCTGGTGAAGAATTGGCTTGGTAGTTTAGTCTGCCCTGTTCCCATGATGCACTGGGCCAGGGACAGACTGATTTGCATATAGCCAGGTTCTGAGCTGGGATGGTGCAGTGAGCGAAATAACGGTGATGGATCAAGCCCTGATCTTTGGACTGGGTAAGAGTGGTCTGCTTAATTCAGACACTCTGTTCATTACAACCCCCTTTTCTGAATCGTTTTTGGCCACTATAGGTGTGGCAGGGTATACTCAGACATGAGTCCCTTGCTCACTGCACCATCAGGATTCAAGCAAGCCGGGCCAACGACGGCTGAAATGCCAGAAACCGGTCCCCGGAAGCTTGTCTCCTTTTTGGTGAAGAATTGGCTTGGTAGTTTAGTCTGCCCTGTTCCCATGATGCACCGGGCCAGGGACAGACTGATTTGCATATAGCCAGGTTCTGAGCTGGGATGGTGCAGTGAGTGAAATAACGGTGCTGGATCAAGCCCTGATCTTTGGACTGGGTAAGAGTGGTCTGCTTAATTCAGACACTCTGTTCATCACCACCCCCTTTTCTGAATCGTTTTTGGCCACTATAGGTGTGGCAGGGTATACTCAGACATGAGTCCCTTGCTCACTGCACCATCAGGATTCAAGCAAGCCGGGCCGACGACGGCTGAAATACCAGAAACCGGTCCCCGGAAGCTTGTCTCCTTTCTGGTGAAGAATTGGCTTGGTAGTTTAGTCTGCCCTGTTCCCATGATGCACTGGGCCAGGGACAGACTGATTTGCATATAGCCAGGTTCTGAGCTGGGATGGTGCAGTGAGCGAAATAACGGTGATGGATCAAGCCCTGATCTTTGGACTGGGTAAGAGTGGTCTGCTTAATTCAGACACTCTGTTCATTACAACCCCCTTTTCTGAATCGTTTTTGGCCACTATAGGTGTGGCAGGGTATACTCAGACATGAGTCCCTTGCTCACTGCACCATCAGGAATCAAGCAAGCCGGGCTGACGACGGCTGAAATGCCAGAAACCGGTCCCCGGAAGCTTGTCTCCTTTCTGGTGAAGAATTGGCTTGGTAGTTTAGTCTGCCCTGTTCCCATGATGCACTGGGCCAGGGACAGACTGATTTGCATATAGCCAGGTTCTGAGCTGGGATGGTGCAGTGAGTGAAATAACGGTTCTGGATCAAGCCCTGATCTTTGGACTGGGTAAGAGTGGTCTGCTTAATTCAGACACTCTGTTCATCACCACCCCCTTTTCTGAATCGTTTTTGGCCACTATAGGTGTGGCAGGGTATACTCAGACATGAGTCCCTTGCTCACTGCACCATCAGGATTCAAGCAAGCCGGGCCGACGACGGCTGAAATGCCAGAAATCGGTCCCCGGAAGCTTGTCTCCTTTCTGGTGAAGAATTGGCTTGATAGTTTAGTCTGCCCTGTTCCCATGATGCACTGGGCCAGGGACAGACTGATTTGCATATAGCCAGGTTCTGAGCTGGGATGGTGCAGTGAGCGAAATAACGGTGATGGATCAAGCCCTGATCTTTGGACTGGGTAAGAGTGGTCTGCTTAATTCAGACACTCTGTTCATCACCACCCCCTTTTCTGAATCGTTTTTGGCCACTATAGGTGTGGCAGGGTTTACTCAGACATGAGTCCCTTGCTCACTGCACCATCAGGATTCAAGCAAGCCTGGCCGACGACGGCTGAAATGCCAGAAACCGGTCCCAGGAAGCTTGTCTCCTTTCTGGTGAAGAATTGGCTTGGTAGTTTAGTCTGCCCTGTTCCCATGATGCACTGGGCCAGGGACAGACTGATTTGCATATAGCCAGGTTCTGAGCTGGGATGGTGCAGTGAGCGAAATAACGGTGATGGATCAAGCCCTGATCTTTGGACTGGGTAAGAGTGGTCTGCTTAATTCAGACACTCTGTTCATCACCACCCCCTTTTCTGAATCGTTTTTGGCCACTATAGGTGTGGCAGGGTATACTCAGACATGAGTCCCTTGCTCACTGCACCATCAGGATTCAAGCAAGCCGGGCCGACGACGGCTGAAATGCCAGAAACCGGTCCCCGGAAGCTTGTCTCCTTTCTGGTGAAGAATTGGCTTGGTAGTTTAGTCTGCCCTGTTCCCATGATGCACTGGGCCAGGGACAGACTGATTTGCATATAGCCAGGTTCTGAGCTGGGATGGTGCAGTGAGCGAAATAACGGTGATGGATCAAGCCCTGATCTTTGGACTGGGTAAGAGTGGTCTGCTTAATTCAGACACTCTGTTCATCACCACCCCCTTTTCTGAACCACATTATACTGTGTCAGGTATAATGTATGCAGGGTGGGCCTACCCCCACAAGAAAGGGTCATAGGAGTGGCACAGCAAAATCTCATAGATTTCGCTGCGCAACTTCTAGGACGCCAGTGCATCAAAACCTTACGCCTGCCTCATCGCAGGCGTAAGGGTGATGCAGGCCCTTTCATATGGGGCTTTGCCCATGTGAAAGGAACATTGCTGGAGGTGCGTCAGGGTTCCGACACAACTCCACCAATGCACCACTTTTCGTGCTGACAGATACGTCAGTTATACTGACGTATATGTCCTTCCTTGCGACATGATGCGCCATATTGTAAATATGACGCATCATTGGTGTCGCAAGGAGGGCCCACTGAGAAGTGACGCATTGCTGCTTTCACGCAGCGATGCACCACTTCTCGTAAATGAGGCCCGGATTTTTAGGACACCCCTAACAACTTAATAAACACAGTCTAGTAAGTCGCAAAACAGTTCAATGAGAAACTCTGCAGAACAACTGCTAGCTCTTATACAAGCAGTAGGTAATTGTCCAGGTTTAAGTTTAAACTGTACGAAAAACATGAAAGTTAATACTACAATACAATACAATAAATACAATAACATACCCAAAACAATTGAGAAAATTAAAGCAAAATATAATACACACAATTGACCAAAAAATGTTAAAAACATATGAGACAGAGTTCTCTCTTCTAGTTTCAGAAATGTTCTGAGGAACTGTGGTGGCAAGGTGCCATTTATATCCTGTGCCCACTATTGGATAATGTATTCGGCCCAGTTTTGGCAGAACCAAACCAAAAATAAATCTTTCTTCAGCATTTAATTGTGTACCATCTACAAACTTTCTCTGAGCCTCTCATTCAAAATGGCACCAGTGAGGTTACCCTCTCAGAAGCTCCGAGATCCATCTGTGATCCACCCCCATTGAAGTGAAGAAACATTTTCTTAGCAAGTTGGATTTGGTAAATGGTATGGTGCTCTGTTGAAACAACTGAATCCCAAGGTGGTGCCAACTGCCCTAGAGAAAATTGCGTCCTTTACTGGTTGCAGGATCGAACCCTCAACTTGGAATACAAATAATCTATGGGCCTATAAGGCCATTGGGGGAGGGCAATTCGAAGAGGATGGCTTTCTTTGCGAAATTGTTACTATATCGTACACCAGCCAAACTCCAAAGGATGTTCCCAACTTCTGGAACATGTTTTTGATGTGAGGCAGAGATGGGGGACTGGCTTCATATAAGCTTTACTTGCCCAGTACTGTTCGCTTTTTGAACCAAAGTATTTCAATGGCTAGGGGCGAAGCTTCCAACCCCAGTGACACCAAAACCAATAGGGGCCTTTTTTGGTATATGTAGTTATGCAAATCTGAAGATCCCTCAGAAACAGCTATACTTCTTTGTGGCCCAATCACCGATTCTTCAGAAATGGAAATCAAGAGAAGCTCCTTCCTATGAGCAGTGAGTATCTAAGATGCAGCAAGTTAAAGCAAGGGAACAACTTTGGGGCATATTAGCAAGAACCTCGTTAAAATCATCACCGTTGTAGCGGCAGAAAACTGCCGCTAAAATGGCGATAATGGGCTTGATAATCTGTGTTATAGAATTCCAATAGAAGCCCAGGTTAGATGTGCAGGACATTTAACCTGGGCTTCTATTGGAATTCTTTAACGCATATTAACAAGCCCATTATCGCCGTTTTAGCGGCAGTTTTCTGCTGCTAAAAGGGCGATAATTTTAACGAGGTTCTTGCTAATATGCCCCTTTAGCCTTGCGGATCAGGGGGGTTTCTAAATTTCAGAAAATATGGGAGGTAATTGACCCGTGGTCAATTACCGGTATGATGGGGCTAACATTTTTGCGGTAAAAAGGAGTATGGCCCAATGAATGAATTAATAAGGATACTAGGGGTCGTCAGGTGTACTTATACTGTTTTTAATATTTTTTTATTTCGATAATTATTTAATCGAGCATCACAAGTTATGATTTCTTGAACTTATTATGAAATAATGTGGGAATTTAAGATGCTGTAGTTATCATGAGTAAATGATATTAATTATTGTATGGTCCCTGCTTGAGAAGGGGGGGAAGATTACCTTTGTGCTTTCTTCGTGCAAATTCTTAATGTATAATTATCTGTATTTTATTTATTCCTGTTTTACCTGCTGGAAATTATAATTAAAAAATGAAGAAAAATTCCTCCCCTTCCAATTGGGATTAGCTCCCCTCCTGCCGCAGGAAGAGACAAATGTCGGAGGGACCCCTCTCAATTAAAAGGTTTCAGTCAACTGTCCTCGAATGTGCCACACAGGCATGTACCCTGAAATGAGTGGCCAGACTGCATGTGAAAATGGCATCCTGGCTTTTCTTTAGCCTATCTAAGAAGCAAATCTGGTATGTGTGCTGAGGTCTAAGCCTGTCCTTGATGCTTGCCGGTCCATAACCTGTTCTATGACATAGACAGGCACAAGTGTATCCTCCAGCTCAACATGGGGCCAATGCACCAATTTTGGATTACTGTACTGAACAGGCCTTTTTTCAGATCAGAGCGAGTATTGTCTACAGGCTTCACTTGTGTATAGTTCCACGTATATGTTACACCCAGAATATTGCACTGATATTCTATGTGCATACTGAGTGTGTGTTTTGTTTGTGTGTGTGTGTTTGTGAATACTGTAGATAGGACTTCATATTGTTGTGAATGTATGGTATCGGAGACCAGCTTTATCCATTTTGGATTGTCTACGCCTGAAGTGTAGATTACCCAGAGAGTGGACATGCACTGCCAGCATTGCTGAGGGGAGGAGTCTTAGACACTGAAGTGTGGGAGAATGGAGACAGTGACACTTTAAAAAATTATATTAGGACCTTTTTGAGAAGGATTGCTGATTACCCCTTACTAGGGGCTGACATTGGTTAATGGTGGGGAAATGGGGTGTCAACAGATTATGCTGCTAGAAGTAGGGAGGTATCTAGGCAGGACCTGTTCCTTTTTTCTACTGGAGTGCTACTTCACTGATGACAACCTGATGCAGAGGCTTTCCCCATTGTGGCAATGCTTTGGATATCCCTGCTTGAAGCCAGATTCATCACCGCCTTCTGGGAGATACAGCAGCATTCACAAAGACTGTCTGCACTGCAGTCTGAAAATAACATTTGAAAAAGAGCCACTTCAAAATGGTTCCTGGATTTAAGACAATGGATCGACACCCTCAGTCTGAAAAAGTAGTATAACGGTGGGATCAAAACAATCCCACTTTGTTCCAGTTCCACTTTCTTCTTGACCAAGGAAGTGAGCGCTCTGCAGAATAGTCAAAGAGCTATTATGACCCAAGGCTGGTCTTTGCCTGACAGCCAGTTTCCTGGAGGTAAAGGAACATCACCAGAGGTCTGAAAAAGTTGCTGAAGAACTATGGGTGTGCTTAAAAGCTTGCTTCCACGTAGAAGGAAGGTGAGTGCCTGGCCCAGTAGGATGAGGAGCCCAGTCATGTTCCCAAAGAGCAGGGCACCCAAAACAGCAGCTTCACCGATAGGCGTGCCCACCCCACCCAAGCTATGAGGGGCCCGGCCTCCCTACTTGGTTTATGTGGCAAACTTCTTGAAGTATTAACACCCTAAAGATATGAGGTTTGTCATCACCAAGACAAGCCAAGAGAGACCTGCTCTGCCCGAGGCCCAATGACACTGCTGTAGCAGAGTGCTCCCATTGGCCTGGAGACCGCAGCTGTCAAAAGTGAACAACCCCTGTGCTGTTCTGCATCCTGCTGAAGTATACAAAAAAGTGATGGGTAGAATGCTTGAACGAATCTCAGCCACTGGTAATTACTCCGCATTCCAGTCCATTGTTATTTTGCAGACCATGCCACCTCAGTTAGGACCCAGTGATATGCAAATCAATCTTCACTTTGTTCTAGTAGGAAAAGTCCAGCCCAAACTGCCAGGCTAGGCCTTCCTTGAACTGGAATACAAGCAACCCAAAACCGTTTTCCCAATTATTAGAGTTCAACAGTCGGATATAGCTTGATTCCAGTGGCACAGTGTGCATGGGGCCCACATCTAGGCATACCTGTCCCACTTAAGGTGTCAAACTGAAGTACACATGCAGCAAGATAGGCAGGCTGCTATTTACACTCACTGGCTTAGTTTTCAAGTATGTGAAGGTGCACTACTGAATCCGTGTTTATAACAAAGGAGGGAGGGAGAGAATAAAAGTGGATTTGGTCTCCCCGGGTATATATCGTAAACAAAATGGAATCCACTCAAAAGTTAACAGTGGTCCCTACTGTGGTGGGGAGCACTTAGGGCCAGATGTAGATCGGTCGGTAACGGCCGAAAATCGGTATTTTCGGCCGTTACCGACCGGTAAACAAGATTTGGCATGTAGGGGCACAATTTTACAGAATCGGTAACTTTACCGAATCAGTAAAGTTACCGATTCTGTAAAATACCGAATCGGTATTTTTACCGATTCGGTAAATCTCTGATGTAGGTGGGACTCTTCTGAGTCCCAAAGGCCCTACAAAATCGGTATTTTACCACACAATCCTATTGTGTGGTAAAATACCGATTTCAGGTGTGCATGCACATGTGTGCATGCACACCTAGCCATGTGACAGACAGACATGCCCTATGTGTGCCACATGGTGCACATGCCTATTTGTAGGGTGCCAGAGGGTGTCAAAGTGACACCCCCTGCACCCTTGCAAAAATCGGTATTTACTGATTCTGTAAATACAGAATCGGTATTTCCCATTGATTCCTATGGGCTTTGAAGCCCATAGGAATCAATGGGAAATACCGATTCTGTATTTACAGAATCGGTAAATACCGAATGTGACAGATTCGGTATTTACACATCTGGAAATACCTACATGTCCACCACATTGATTTACCGATTTTCAATTACCGAATCGGTAAAATTCGGTAATTAAAAATCGGTAAATCAATTTTACCTACATCGGGCCCTTAGTGTTTTTAAAATACCCCTCACACACCAACAGGCCCCTTGGTGTCATGCTTCATCATCGGGTTCTTCGCACCCCTCTACGGGATGCGGCGTGCTGCGACCGACGGATGCGTGGGAGCACTAATATTGGACTATGTGTGGTGTGTGTAGGGTAATAGTTGTCCATGAGTAGTGAGGTTTGGAAAAGTGAAAAGTGATAGTTAAAAAATACCTGGCTCGTGGGGTGAAATTTTTTTTTTTTAGCCCCCGGGCTAGTATTGTTAAAAATGTTGCAGTGGGAGGTTATTAGTGTATAATTATGTACATTAACCTCTTGTGTGCGTCTACATGACCATGTTTCGGAGTCTAAAACTCCTTCTTCAGGACAGGGTAGCACAAATCCCCACCTTACTCACATGAATGTAAAAGTGTATAATAAAAAAAGGGAGTGAACTATAGGATGTACCTAATTCACAGTATAAAGTAGTCCGTAGTCTTTTCGCCCAATTGGCGTTAATTCAGAAAGACTCAGTACTTTAGGTTAATAGACTCCATGAGCTGGAAGCCGCGTTGAGGGGAGGGAGACTTACCGAGCCCTGAGTAATTGTTGCAAATTTGGCAAGAAGGGAACCCCCAAAAAACGTCAAGAGGCTCATGGAGTCTTCTGCATATTGGCGAGATTAACAATTGCAGTCTTTGATCAAGCTATGAATTGAACTATGTGTTACTGAACAGAGTTGTTGCACTCCCAATCGAATTGTGAGCTTGCTCCTCTGCCTGACTTCAGTCTAAGATCTTTTTCATTGCTGCGAGAACTCTATAGTTTTGTGGGAAATACCTATAGATTGTGGCTAGAGCGTCATAGTAGAATTTCGTACAACCCTGCAGCTAAACCACCATTGATTGCATACTTAGTTTTGTGATATCAAAGTATTTTTCCTTTTGATAAAAAAAACAGTGGGCTAAACTATGCTTCATTGTGTATTGTTTTCTTGACTTCTAAGCCTCTACCCATACACCAACTCCATGAGAAGCCTGGGACTGCTCACACTTGTTACATTGAGAGTCTAGTGCAGAAGGGGTATACTTGTCCTTTTTTCTGAGCCATTTTAGGATGGATACCAACCACCATGGTTATGGGCCAGTAGCTACTGCTTGCCCTGTAGCCACGAATGGGGGGCTCACAATACCCATCTGGGATTTTCATGTAAACATGAAGGCTGTTACTGACGTCCTTTGTGATACCACCAGATTCTGATCCTACCAGATGGCTTCAGGCTCACACCAGGTTCATTAACCAATGTTTACTCTAAAATAGCCTTACTGGCTTTAGATGTAATTGTATTGTTCTTTAGCAGGCCAACACGCCATGCCTAATTGCAATGCTAATTACAGTTGCTTCAGGAAAGGCAGCCAAGAGAACTGGTTTATTTCGTTTTGGCTTTTGGGCGACACAGTACACTTTTAAAAAGTTACTTTCCACTACGGAGAACAAATATCTACTTTTACTACTGTTTTGATAAAAAGTGGAAAATAACTTTCCAGCAAGTTTTTTTTAATTTGTGACTTTTTGTTTGATCTATTTATTGAGTTTTGCAGCATGAAAGAGACGAACCTTCTTTGGGTTCATAGGTAAACCCACTCCAGCATACAGTTACATGGATCCTTGTACAGATGTTGTCCCATTTTCGTTATACAATATGCGATCCCAGTATCTCATAATATGCATTTTTGCAACATTTAAGTTTTATTAGATCGATAAGTACTTAAACCTTTAACCTACAAGCCTCAGACTGCCCTTACCCAGCATATCCTTCCCAGAACGGATAGTACATAAATCTGATCAATCCCATGATTCTTAGTTCTTAATTTTACAAATTCGGATTCAAGAATTCTTCCTTTGGTATTGCACTGTAGTCGACCCTAGATAAAGAGCGAATAGCTTCATCCTATTGTTAAGTGTAGGTAGCTTAGTCTATGAATCGTATGTTACCAAATCAGGGTGTGTGACCATCTGGAGAGCCACAAGGATCGCTTTCCAGCTATCCGAGATGGGGAATTTACGTAGTCTCAATGTGTCCTCCCTACAAAGGGACACACCCTCGCTTTGGCCCAATTGGGGATGGAGCAGGACCCGGCCTACAGGATCTCTGGATTTCCAGCACCTTGTTATTAACCGTTTGGCTACCACTAGTCTCAGATCTAGAAAGTGATTTGTGGCTCTGTTTTTTCTCTTGAACAGCGCTAGTATGCACACCTACCTTCCATGTATTAGGCAATTATCTATCTGTGAAGCGTTAGGCACTGCATCACCCCCTCTCAGTACTGCTGCAGTTAAGGGCATGACCATAACATATGTAGGAGATCCGGGTCCAGACAAGTACATCGAGAGCATGTCATGTCCTTTCTGTGAAACTGGCGATTTAATTTCTCCCTTTGTACTATAGAGTACTGAATTAATCTGAACCGGGCATTACGTGGGACATATGTGGGACTTGCCAGAACTGTGCTCCACTCTGTGTGTATGGGCGACCTAGATCAGATTCCCATGTCTTGTGCGGTGTGAAAGCGGAGTGCATCCACAACCCAGTGAGTTAAGTGTTTACCCTCTCCCATAACATGAATGTATTGAAGTATGAAGTTTGTCTGTAATTCTTGTGTTATATCTCCCCAGCTGTGTTGTAGTAGACTGATCCATGAGGCATGTATAAGAAAGTGTGAAGGAGCTAATCCTTTTTCTTGTGTGAGATCGTTGTACATCAGAAGTGTTCCATCTAGCTAAATATCTCCCAGTGTGTGTAATCCTGCTGTGTGCCAAGCTGTGAGCTCAGCCAGAGTAGTTCTCCCATCACCCCTGGGTGACCGAAGAAGTGGGATAGCTGCCGCATAAGGTCTAACATTTCTGGTGTGGAACAATAACCTCCAAAAGCAGCGGTAAGCCACCTGTAACAGCCGGGGGAGAGGGCCAGTCTTTTCGCAGTAAGAGTGAAACAGTGAAAGAACTGTGCTAACCATGTGCAGAGCATCCTGCCCACTATGTCCGATAGGTGCCAGTCTGCCACCCAGCGAGCCACCCATTGCAGCTGAGATGCTAGATAATAGTGTTCAAAATTAAGCACTGCCAGCCCCTCCTTATCTGATGGCAAATACAACTTTGTGTGCGCCACTCTATGGGTCAGAAGGAAGATGGCGGTAAATAGAGAGGTAGATTAGCAAAATGATACAGAAGACTGGGAAGTACCACCCTTTTCCCACTACTGAAAGAGCAAGCGACTTCCAGAACGTCATTTGCGATGAGAGTGATGTAAGGGCCCATTTGAGGATGCCATCAATGATGTTATGATTAAACAACAGGGGGTGGTGATGGACAGAGTTTCTGAATTAAGCAGAATAGTCTCACCCAGTCAAGAGATCAGGGCTTAATCCAACACCGTTTTTTAGCTCACTGCACCATCCCAGCTCAGAACCTGGCTATATGCAAATTAGTCTGTCCCTGGCCCAGTGTATCATGGGAACAGAGCAAACCAAACTACCAAGCCAATTCTTTCACTGGGAAGGAAACAAGCTTCCGGGGACCGGTTTCTGGCATTTCAGCCGTCTTCGGCCCGGCTTGCTTGAATCCTGATGGTGCAATGAGCAAGGGACTCACGTCTGAGTATACCCTTCCACGCTTATGGTGGACAAAAGCTTGTTTCCATTCCAGTGAAAGAATTGGCTTGGTAGTTTGGTCTGCCCTGTTCCCATGATGCACTGGGCCAGGGACAGACTAATTTGCACAAAGCCAGGTTCTGAGCTGGGATGGTGCAGTGAGCTAAAAAACGGTGTTGGATCAAGCCCTGATCTCTTGACTGGGTGAGAGTATTCTGCTTAATTCAGAAACTCTGTGCATCACCACCCCCTTTTGCTTAATTGTTTTGTCCACCATAAGCGTGGAAGGGTATACTTAGACGTGAGTCCCTTGCTCATTGCACCATCAGGATTCAAGCAAGCCGGGCCGAAGACGGCTGTAATGCCAGAAACCGGTCCATGGAAGCTTGTTTCCATTCCAGTGAAAGAATTGGCTTGGTAGTTTGGTCTGCCCTGTTCCCATGATGCACTGGGCCAGGGACAGACTAATTTGCACATAGCCAGGTTCTGAGCTGGGATGGTGCAGTGAGCTAAAAAATGGTGTTGGATCAAGCCCTGATCTCTTGACTGGGTGAGAGTATTCTGCTTAATTCAGAAACTCTGTCCATCACAACCCCCTTTTGCTTAATTGTTTTGTCCACCATAAGCGTGGAAGGGTATACTCAGACGTGAGTCCCTTGCTCATTGCACCATCAGGATTCAAGCAAGCCGGGCCGAAGACGGCTGCAATGCCAGAAACCGGTCCCCGGTAGCTTGTTTCCATTCCAGTGAAAGAATTGGCTTGGTAGTTTGGTCTGCCCTGTTCCCATGATGCACTGGGCCAGGGACAGACTAATTTGCACATAGCCAGGTTCTGAGCTGGGATGGTGCAGTGAGCTAAAAAACGGTGTTGGATCAAGCCCTGATCTCTTGACTGGGTGAGAGTATTCTGCTTAATTCAGAAACTCTGTCCATCACCACCCCCTTTTGCTTAATTGTTTTATCAATGATGTTATGATCATCATGATACACCCTGATTCCCAAATACCGGAACATGGTCGGTTGCTAGGTGACCGTAATCCAGCCTATTGTAAATTATGGGTCAGTGGCGATAGAGTTGAATGGGAAAAAACATGACTTTCCCCAGTTTACTTGCAGCCTTTAAAGTCGAGCAAACAAATACAGCATGTTTGTTATATCTGGAAAGTATCCTACATCTGGTATATATAATAACAGTTCATCCGCATATAAGGAAATTGCATGCACGTCTTCTCCCATGTGAACACCCCATTGGGCTGCTGATGCTCGCATGGCCATGGCCAGTGGTTCAATGGTTAAAGAAAAGAGGGGAAAAGGGACATCCCTGCCTAGTGCCCCTCTTCACAGATATGATTGGTGACACCAAGCTCTCAGTCCGGACTCAAGGTCGGATTATTGTACAGTAACTTTACCAAGGCAATGAAAGAGGATCCAAACCAATAACGAGGCAGAACGTTAAAGGTAAATGGCCACGCCACTGTATTAAAAGCCTTCTCCAGGTCAAGCACCATACACCGGAGCGAGGCATAACATGGGGGGGAATATCACAATATGCGAAATAACCGGCGCAAGTTGAGGGTAGTGGTTCTATCCGGGACGAACCTGTTCTGATCCTCATGATCCAGACGGGGCACCAGCGGTGCCAGTCTTCCTGCAAGAATGCTGGCCAATATCTTGTAGTGCGCATATAATAGTGCTAACAGGCGGTAGGAGCCAAATCACGTGGGTTCCTGGTCCGATTTTAATAGTTTAACTAACAGGACCTCTCACATAGAATTCAGCAGACGTAATAACTGTATGGCCTCGTCATAGACCCTCAGCAGCGTTGGCGCTAATATGTTCAAGTAAGCCTTGTATACCTCCGCGGGGAAGCCATCCGGGCCCAGTACCTTTCCTGAGGCCAGGGATCGAATTGCTTCCCGTATTTCCTCCAATGTTATAGGTTTAGGCTTTGGTCAGGCATGAGTTTACGAAATGAGAGGCCATCCAATAATCTATTTAGGTCCAATTCAGAGGCCTCCGTGGTAGGCTGATAGAGTGATGTAAAGTGAATAACTAGCTCCTCATGTATCTCATGCTGGTCATATTCATTAGCCCAGCGGCGGACTGTAATACAGTAATGAAATTTCTCGGTTGTTCATGTCTAATTAACCAGGCAAGCAGGGTGCCAGAACGGTGTGCTTACGTATGTACTCTAGCTAAGTGTGCCGCATAGTTAAGGCATCTCAGCCTTTCAATGACAGTTGTGTGTGCCGCTCTTGCTTTTACCAGTTCCGTGGAGCGGGAGACACCCGAGGACAGGTGTGTTTCCAATGCCAATAAGGAGTAGTTTCTGTCCTGTAACTCCAGTTCTGTAGTAGGGGTATCTCTGTTATAGTCATAATCTAGTGAATAGTCCCGCCCATGTGCGTGGACCCCGGCAATCAAAAATAATCTCTTAAATTGTCAAGAAATACAGAACTGCAAGACACTTAAGAGAGAATTAAAGACAAATAATGCAGCCTATATCCACAGGCTACACTGTCCAGTACTTCAACTAGAAATTCCACCCAAAAAAAAACACACACAACACTGCCTGCCCAGTTTCTTCCACAGAGAAACTTGCCTCTACCAGTAAAAGCCTCTAGAATGATAGAGAGGAAGGCATGGACAGACAAGCCCCATAGGCTGCCATTATGTGGCTTACAATAGGATACTGTGCCTTTAAGAAAACTTTCCAGAACTTTCTCCCAGTATCCCAGAATGCACAGCAGGTCCCCTTTACTCTCAGTTCTTTTTGAAGGCGTAGCACGCCAGACCTGTAGCATTCCTTACATGAATATTTATCTCCACCGGGGAGGAGGGCGGGCGCTTATGACTATAACAGAGATACCCCTATTACAGAACTGGAGTTACAGGACAGAAACTACTCCTTCTGTAGTAGGGGATCTCTGTGTATAGTCATAATCTAGTGAATAGAATGGCAAGCCCATCCCCACACCAAAGCGGCGGTGGAGAAAAGAAACTTAACACCACTATTGTGCGAACAAATTTCGCAGCGAAGCCTGACCAACCTGAGGATCCGCCTTGGCATCAGTGTCCAGGCAGTAATGCTTAGCAAAGGTATGAACCGACTTCCAAGTGGCCGCCTTGCAGATCTCTGCAATCGGAACATTACGGAGTAAAGCTGTCGTGGCAGCTTTTCCCCTGGTGGAATGAGCCTTAGGCTTACCCCCTAAGGACTTATTAGCTTTTTGGTAACACAACTGTATGCAGGACACAATCCACCTAGAGATGGACTGCTTAGAGGTAGCAAGACCTGTCCTGACCGATCCATAATTGACAAATAATTGGTCTGACCTGCGAATATCTTTGGTTTTACCCAGATAAAATTTCAACACCCTCCTAACATCCAGGGAATGTAGAGACCTTTCCGCTGGAGATGAAGGATTCTGAAAAAACGTAGGCAAAGTTATAGTCTGGTTGACATGAAAATCAGAAATAACCTTGGGAAGAAATTTAGGGTGAGTACGCATAACAACCTTAGCAGCATGAAATACAGTATAAGGTTCTTGGCAACACAACGCCTGAATTTCACTCACCCTGCGGGCCAATGTAATGGCCACGAGGAACGCCGCCTTCCAGGACAGGTGCTGCAACGAAGCCTTATGAATAGGTTCAAAAGGCTTCTTCATCAATCTGGACAGCACCACATTCAATTCCCATGAAGGCGAAGGAAGCCTGACAGGAGGGAACACTTTCTTCAAGCCTTCCAAAAAATCCTTGATCACAGGGATCTGGAAGAAGGAAGTCTGTGAAGGGCATTTCCTGTAGGCAGTCAATGCAGCGAGATGAACCTTAATGGAATGAACATTAAGTCCTGACTGCGCCAAATGTAGAAGGTAAGGAAGGATGACATCTTCCTTGCACGTCGTCAGGCCATAGTTCTTGGGCTGACACCAGATACAGAACCTCTTCCACTTGTAAGCATAGGAAGTCCGAGTGGAAGGCCTCTTAGACTCCTTCAGTATGTCCATGCAATCTTCTGGCAGATTGAGATGGCCATATTGCACTATCTCAGGAGCCATGCCGCCAAACTCAAAGACGAGAGGTTGGGGTGCAACATTCACCCCCCGAACTTCGTGAGAAGGTCCGGCCTGCACGGCAGCCGAATGTGAGGAAGGAGAGACCGGTGAAGCAGGTCCGTGAACCACCACTGTCTGGGCCATTCCGGGGCGATGAGTATCATCCGAGCCCTGGACCGGGCCAACTTGATGAGTCCCGCCGGAATCAGGAGAATGGGTGGAAAAGCGTACAGAAAGCTGTTCGACCAGTTGATCCATAACGCATTCCCCAGCGTCCCCTGCTGGTAGTACCTGGAGGCGAAGTCTCGGCATTTGCTGTTTTCGGCGGTGGCGAACAGATCTACGTCTGGAGTCCCCCACCTTGCGAAGACGTCTCCTAGTACTTTGTCGTTTATGACCCATTCGTGGTTTTCCTGAATCGGTCTGCTCAGCGCGTCTGCCTGAACATTCTGCACACCTGGCAGATGGGTAGCCGTTATCGTCAGTCCTCTGGCCAGAAGCCAGTGCCAGATCGCCTGCGCCTCCTGCGACAGAGTGCGAGATCTCGAGCCCCCCTGCTTGTTGAGGTAATACATTGTGGTGGTATTGTCCGTCTGAACAAGCAGAGAGTTGGTCTGGAAGGACGGAAGAAAGGCCTTCAATGCCAAGTGAACAGCTCTGAGTTCCAGGAAATTGATGTGATACGTGGCCTCCATCGGGGACCACGTCCCTTGAATCTGTAGATTTCCGGAGTGCACTCCCCACCCCTGGAGAGAAGCATCCATCACAACAGTCTGCGTGGGAATATCCTTGTGGAAGGGAACCCCTCTGAGGAGATTCTCCGCTGAACACCACCACTTCAGAGACTGAAGAGCTTGCAGATACAGCCGTATCTTGTCATCCCACGGTCCTTTCCTCTGATCACACTGGTCCTCCAAGCACTCCTGCAGCGGTCTCATGTGCAGCCGTGCGTGTGGCGTCAGGAAGATACAAGAGGCCATTGATCCCAGTAGAGAAGACACCGTCCTCACTGTTGTAGATGGATTGGTCATAAGAGCCTGAGCCTTCCGAAGGAGTGATAATCGTAGCTCCTCCGAAGGAGACATGCTTGCTGACAGCGTATTGATGGAGGCCCCCAAGTACTGTATGCATTGGACCGGAGTCGGCCAGACTTGGACCTGTTGATGTGCAACCCCAGCTTGTTTAAGAGAACGCACGTCTTCTGGAAGTGTGCTCGCGCTTCCGAGAAAGAGGATGCCTTGATCAACCAATCGTCCAGGTACGGGTAGACAAACACCTTGTTCTTCCTCAGGTGTGCCGCTACCACCGCCATGCACTTCAAAAATGTTTTCGGTGCAGACTTTAGTCCGAATGGGAGTACTGTGTATTGATGATGATTGGCGCCGACTTGGAACCGCAGGAACTTCCTGTGTTTGTGTGCAATGGGCACATGGAAGTACGCATCCTGTAGGTCTATAGCGCATAGCCAGTCTCCCTGTTGCAACTGAGGATAAATCTGATGCAACAACAGCATGCAAAACTTTTCCCTGCGAATCCATCGGTTTGCCTGTCGCAAGTCCAGAATGGGCCTGAACTCGTTCTTGTCCTTCTTGCGAACTAGGAAGAACGGGGAGTACAGACCTCTTCCTCTCTGAGACAGAGGTATGTCTTCTATCACCCTTTTCCTTAACAGGATATCTGCCTCCGCCTGGAGCTCGCGCAGTTGAAACTGCGAGCTGACCGGTGGAATCGCTGGAGGCGGGCTGATGAACCGAAGACTGTATCCATTGCAAACAATATTCAGCACCCACTTGTCCTGAGTAATTTTTCTCCACTCTGCCAGAAAAAATGGAATGCTTCCCCCTACCGGAGTGGGTAACAGATCCGGGGGAAGTAAGCGCTCAGGGCCTAGACCCGGCCGGGCCTTTGGTCGCTGGGGCCGACTGCTGGCCTCCTCTGCCCTTCGGGCATTTTTGGAACGGCTTACGGAACTGTTGTTGTTGCTGCGACTGTCCCGAAGCTTGGCCTCGTCCTCTGCCCTGCCCACCGAACCGCCGTTGGAATGGGCGGTACGATTTCTTCGTTTCTTTAGGCTTCTCCAGACCCACTGCCGTGAGTGTTTCGGCCTCCGCCTTCATGCGGGCCATTTCATCATCCGCATGTATCCCAAAGAGGGTTTCGCCAGAGAATGGAAGGTTGGCTACCCTTTGCTGCGCGTCTGGCTTTAGTGACGTAAGGCGGAGCCAGGCGTGTCGAAGCTGGTTAATTCCATGGCAAAAACCATGTGCCGCTAATAGGGATGAATCTGCCGCAGCGCTGATAATCTGATTAGCTACCAGCATCCCTTCATTTAGCACTTCCTGGAAATCCTCATGCTTCTCGCGAGGTAAGTGTTCTGCAAACTGCTGAAGAGATTCCCAGAGGGAGCGGTCGTAGCGTCCCAACAGAGCTGTGCCACTCGCAGCCTTCATAGAGGTCGCCGACGTTCCACACACCTTCCTTCCAGCTGAATCTATCCGCTTAGATTCTTTGTCCGGGGGGACTGTGGATGACGGGGTGGTGGCATGCTGTTTGCGAGCCGCCGTCACAATCACCGAATCCGGAGGATGGTCCACCCGTAGAAAAGCAGGGTCCGAGTCGGGAGCCCAGTACTTTTTCTGCAATCTTGATGGCAATCTCGATGGTGCCGGAGATACCCTTGTATCCGTTGATCCCGACAACGTCGGGGAGAAGTCCCTGGTCCCTGAGGACCTCGTGCATGAGCGAGATCTGTGCCTCCTATGGCGACGTCTCGACCGCGTGGACGACCTGTTACGCGATCGCTCCTTCCTCCGGGAACGAGAGCGTGACCTCCCGGTCCGTGGGCGCTCCGCAGGTTTCCTTGGGGGCGTCTTCCGTGGCTTATCCTGGGGACGAGGTTTTGGAGTCCCCTTAGGCGGAGTAGGAAGAAGCGGTAATGACACCGATCTCGGCGGAGGGACAGGGGGTATCACCGGCCAAGGGGCGGGCCCATGCGGTGGAAGTGGGGGTGGTGGCTGTCCTGATGGTAGAGGAGGGTTGATGGGAGGATTCTCCTTCGGTATAGGCAGAGGAGGCGCCTGTCGGTCCTCCTTCGACGTCGGACACTCGACGTTGACGTCGACGACGACGATGAAGATGCCGTCGACGGTGGTCTCGATGGCGGCCCAACCAGGCCCCTCGATGCCGACTTCTCATGCCTTCTCGACCCGGAGCCCCGGGGAGATGGGGAACACACCGTCGTCATCACTCTCGACGTCGTCGTCGAGGCAATCGAAGCCGACGGAGACTGGGATCGTTTGCTGGTCTTCCTGCCCCTGGGGAGCCCCCCAGAGGCCTTAGCAGAGGCAGAGGGAACCTTCCCAGCCTGCCCAGACCCGCCTGCAGTCGTCTCTCCTCAAGGCCTTGAAGCCTAATCTTCAGCCTTTCCCCCGGGGTCCTTGCTGAAAGTTGCTGGCAGATGTCGCAGTCTTCAGGGACATGTGCCTCAGGGAGACATATAATGCAGACGTCATGAGGATCACTCTTGGCCTTCTTCCTTCCACATGCTGGGCATTTGTAGAAAAGAGCAGGCATTTTAGAGCCCTAAAAAGCCTGAACAAACACACAGGAGAGAAGAGAAGCAGTAAGGAATATAATCTCAAACACTTTTAACAAAAAAGTGAACAAAATTCCAATAAACCCTTGAAAAAAGGGAGAGCTCAACGCCAGAGTCCTGTTAGCAGGAGCCGGAAAAAAGAACTGGAAGTAAAGGGGACCTGCTGTGCATTCTGGGATACTGGGAGAAAGTTCTGGAAAGTTTTCTTAAAGGCACAGTATCCTATTGTAAGCCACATAATGGCAGCCTATGGGGCTTGTCTGTCCATGCCTTCCTCTCTATCATTCCAGAGGCTTTTACTGGTAGAGGCAAGTTTCTCTGTGTCAGAAACCGGGCAGGCAGTGTTGTGTGGGGTTTGTTTTTGGTGGAATTTCTAGTTGAAGTACTGGACAGTGTAGCCTGTGGATATAGGCTGCATTATTTGCCTTTAATTCTCTCTTGAGTGACTTGCAGTTCTGCATTTCTTGACAATTTAAGAGATTATTTTTGATTGCCGGGGTCCACGCACATGGGCGGGACTATTCACTAGATTATGACTATACACAGAGATCCCCTACTACAGAACTCATGTTCCAATTTCAGGAGTTCAAGCTCCACCAGTGGTCGTATTCCACATCCCAGCCCCAGGCAACTGCTTCGGAGTGTCACCTTAAACGCTTCCCATTCCAGTGAAATTGAGGACGTGGTGCCTGCATCCTGTTCAAAATCGATCTGCGGAAAATGGAGTCTTCCAGCATGGTAGGTTGTAACTTCCATAATGGGATCGGTGAAAGCCTGATATCCCACGCCAGGGATATATATTGTGGATTGTGATCCGAGTGCGTGCGACCCAAGCATTCTACATGTTGCACATACAGCAGAAGGTTAGATGTGCACAACAACCTATCAATGTGGACATACGTGTGTGGAGCAGAATAAAAAGAGTATATGTGTGAGTCAGGGATGCGGTGTCTCCAGAAATCTACCAGTCTCTAGCCGCTGGCCCAACTTTTCAGCAGCAAGGCCCTTGTGGCGGATGAGGTGCCCCTCATCGGCAGGAGTGACCTGTCCAGGGTTATATCTAAAACATTATTGAAGTCCCTCCCTATCACCCAGATCACACCACTTAGAGAGAACAATAGACAACTTACTCCACCCACAGGGTCAGGTTCCCTCGTTCCAGCTCTTCTCTGGCAATTTCATACACCGGGAGGAGGATAGCAACTGTTCCTTCTGTAATGGTAATAAGCTGAGATTGTGGCGCTCCGTCAGTCCATCGCTTCTCTCTTCCGGCCTCGAGCCGTATTCTGCACAGGGCACGGACCGCGCCTAGTCCCCAGCTCCACTGCTCGCCCAGTGCAGAGCAACAACGCTTAATCCGTCAGCTCCGCATGGGTCACCAACACATTCAAAGTGCTCCCAAACCCCAGCAGACTCACTCTGGGCTGTTTGATGGCGTCGCTATGGCATTAGAAATTGTGTATAACTCTGGTGGGATGCAGAGCGATCTTAAACTCCCCCGTCATCTTGCGCTCGCAAACCACACCCCTCAACTTTCCAGCAAGTTATTACAATTTTCCCAGGCTGAATTGTGAAAATCAAATTTTATTCAAAAGTAGGCCTCTCAAGGGGAAATTATATGTTACGTACTGGGTTTCTCCATCGCTCCAAGTCTACACCTTCCTCTTCTCAGTCCATACTGACCCTTTGTTTCCAGGTAAATAGATAGGTTTTTCTTTTTACCACTGCCCCCATTTTGTGCGAAAGCAGCACTCGAAGAGTTAAAACAATTTAATATTGTGCCCATATTCATAGCTTATTAATCACATGATTCAATCACTCCTGTCGTCTTCTGCTTAAGTTGTATCCTCCCTCCCCCTTGCTCTAATAACTAGGTAGCAATAATAAGATATAGGGAGGGAGAAAATGTAGGACTGTGACGAGGAAGGCTTAGACTGTGCATAATGAACATTACTAGTAAGTAACAAATCACTACCTCCTCGTCTGCCTTCCTCACTCCAGTCATTACTTATTGAGGAAAAACAAGCAGTACAGCATTTAAGAAACTTCAATGTGCGGTCCCTTTTTATCAAATTGTATCAGCACCATCATTTTTTCTTTTTGCTGAACTAAAAAATAAACTTCAAAAACTTAAGACAACACTGCTTCCCTAAATTCTAAGAAGGCCGATTATTGATTTGTAATCTATAAAGTTTTACAAATGTAAGAGGAAGAAGATAAGTGGACCCATAAATACCTCGCTCATTGAAAACCTCACTAGTTCTGCCAAAAGAGTAGCTTCTTCTCTGGCTGATCTTACCTGAATCTGCACTGGTAATTGAATATTTGAAGCCACATGTGTTTCTGAAATGGGTTTTCTCACTCAATCACTCAAAGGTATAAGCTGTTGAGTTTTTTCTCTTTAGAGGAGGGCCCAAAAGTGCATTATATCAGCTATCTGTTCTCAGGTAAATAAAATGAAACATGCTCTATGAAGGTCTCCGGTATGAGCTCATTCTTCTGATGTCGGATGATTACGACAAAACAGCATGACTGTGTAATGATCCAAAGGAAATTGCTAAGTTGTTTCGGACGAAATATAGGGGTGTAGTGTTCCGACCGCCTTATCTGGAAAACAAAACCTATTATACATGGAGAATTAGCTAGAAGGGCTCCGAAGTCTCGAATCCTAGTCGCTGATGTTATTGCTACTAAACAGTTCCTTATAAGTTAGGAATGACAAAGGATCTCTTTCTAATAGTTCAAAAAAGATTTCTGAAGAGCTGTCAAAATTATGCGTAGATCCCAAGAAGGACAGAAGGAAAATACATGGGTTTTTAATTCTGAAAGCTTGTTCTGAATCGAGCTAAAAACGACTCCAATATACAAAGCCGTTAGCATGATTTCCTAAAGGCTTTAATGACTGCTCACTGTTGTCTTAGAGAGTAGGTAGCTAAACTTAACAAAAAACTATCAGAAATTCAAGCTCTTAAATTACCACAGAAAGTGGATTGGAAATTCTAGGAAATACTACTCCAATAATGTTTTGTACACTTTTAATATTGCCACCATTAGACTTTTGAAAGTTTAATGTTCATTCACATGAACAACCACTTTGTAGACTAATTTGGTCAAATTTCCAACTCTCGGACCAAAAATGAGCAAAGCCATATCAGATCGGTACAGAAACAGGAGCGGATTGGGGTGAACATTGGGCCAAACAGCAACCCACTTACATCTGGTTGAGGAGCAGGAGCCATGGCTTCCAAAGCCATCAAGATGCCACTAAAAGCACTGCCCCCTCCCCCTCATCTCCTATCTTTGCAACCACTCTGGGTTGAAGGGGAAACAGACAAAAGGTATATTCAAGGTCTTGCTGTTAAATGAAAGACACTGCATTCCACTTCCAAGCGTTGGGACTCAGTTGAGCAGAAGAGAATATTGGGAGGCACACATCCTCCTCACTCACCAATAGATTCAGTTCTGGCAGATCCCATCTTGACTTTATCTATTGCAATACATCTGTGTGGAGGCAAAAAGTATTAAGGAGAATATTCGGCTCAATTTGTCCACTTGCATATTCTCTCTTCGAGGAGAATTTGCTGCCAACAGAGCTTTAAGTGGACCTCGGCCAAAGATGTTTGTCCATTGCAATATTATTCAAGGAAGCAGATCAAGATTCCCCCCACCTGTCTATGTTTGCCCTCACCACCTGACTGTTCATCAGAGTTAAGACTCTGTGACCATTTGTTAGATGAACAAAATGCATCTTGTCTCTTTGTATTTCCTTTGACTCCCTCCAGTTGAAAAACTGGCAAGCTTCCTGTCATGATGAGATTTCATGTTCCTATATACCCATGATTAAAGTATCCAAACCCATACAACAAGTATCTGTTGTGAGAACAATTGGTAATGTTATGGTCAATGGAACCCCCTTTAAAATGTTGGATGCGAGCTTTCACCAGCCAGTCTTCTGATATTGTCAAAAACTGGAATCAGGAACTTGTATTATGAGTTGATGGTGACCCTGAGATGTAATCTGGTCCATGGTACCACAACTTCAGCTATGCCATACATTCTTGGAGACAACACCACTGGTGTGCTCATGTCAGAGATGAGATTGTCTGAAGAGGGATTATAGACCAACTGCTTTGCCCAGTGGTAGGAAGACCCAGCTTAATTATATCTTGAACTAGGCCCCAATAAATTGTAATCAATTCCTGTGTTGAAATTAAAGTAGACCTCTCTTGACTCACCGAGCGGCCATGTTGCTGAAGTATTGAACATGTCAAATATTTCTACTTTTAAAAAACAGATATGAACCAATCATCTAACAGTATAATATCTCCAATACCTCACTCAAGCAACTATGTCCCCAATGGAGACAGTACCTCTGTAAATCCTGTTCGTATTCAGCTTAGTCTGATGGGAAGTACTGCAAATTGACAAGGGCATTCCCCAATTGGGACTCTTAGAAGTTCTCTGTTAGACGGAAATATCTGAATGCGCTAGTATGCATACTTGAGCTATGACTTGTAAGAAAACCTCCTGGTTGAATCAGAGAAAAGAGAGTTTACACAGTTTAAATCCGGATCAGTTTAGCATGCAGAAATGTGTTGCAATTACAAAAATGTAACTCTGATCTAAAATCTCCTGAATATTTTACCAGGAATAATATCAATTAGAACACTTTGAATTGCTTTTCCAACGGAACTAATAACCCTGCTGTTTTGTCCACCATATTTTGTAGACCTGATATCAAAGCCTTTGTTTGCTCTGAGCCTTGGAATCAACTCTAGGCCTTGTTGATACCCAGCCTAGTCATACTTTTGGTGAAGGCTAGCAGAGTGCTGCTGCTGATGATGATAAAGAGTGTTTTTGTGAAGAGGGCCTCTGGACATATGCCCTCCCTTAAAGGGGACATCGAGCTTAAAGTTGGAAAGTTGATGATCCCCTAAAAAGTGCACACGAGTGATCTCTTGTCATTTCTGATCAAAAAGAAATTAGTACCATCTTGTTCATCATTTTAATTTTGCCATACCATCAAATAGGTCACGAAAAGCCTGTTTATAAGTAAAAAGATGCATCAACTATCCTTTCTGTGCGGAAACCATCTTCGAGGAACGTGAACAAATTTGCCTCCAAGCTCCAGTAGTTGCACATGCTGCTGAAAGTGCAGAACAAATATTATCACGGCTAAGGACCAATAAAAAAAGGGCCTACAGTTTCATATTACTCAAAATTTAGACACCATCATTGCCTTCTTGATTTAAGAAGTAAACGCAGTGTAAATGGAGATAAGTAGATAGAAGTTCATTGCTGCATAAGCTTTTTTAACAGCTCTCGTCACCTTTTTATTGACTTGACACGAAGGCTGTAATTCATTAGACATTACTGTTGATTGGAGCATTATGCTGGCCAGGAAGAAGTCAGCGTTAGGGAAAGGAGGAAACTGTTCATCAACATTTTCTAACGATTATCTTTCAGTCAATATTTGAGGAAATGGTTTTTTGTCTACATCATATCAGTCTTTTAGTACAATATCTTTAAACAGCAGGATGTAAAGACAAAACATCTGGAGCAGCATAATTGTATATCGATAATCCTGTGATGTAGATGGAACCCAAACATTCCGGCTCATTCTATGGGTTAAGCTCTCCCTCATCAAAGCTGCTTAGATGTATTTTCATTTTGAAGCTTAAGACAGAACCTTATCAATTTAAGCTTGCAACTCTTTTTCTGACAGAATTATATTCCTATCACCACCAGACTGCCATCTCTGCTTGCTTGTGAGGTTCCTTTGTAAACATGAATCCTTTGAAGATCAGGCTTTCTGTAACCCACTTTTAGCAATAGGCATTATCTAACGCAAACGAAACATAATACCTACAGACATTAGCTACATTGTGCTTGACCTGCAGCTGCGTCTTCTCTTCTTGTTCTATGGTTGGAGGAGAGGCATGAAAGGTACCACCAGCTGAAACAGGGCTTCTCAATACAAAAAAAACAGTAGTGGAATCCAACCATTCACCCCACGCTGGCTAATACATAACATTGGGGTAATCGCGATTATAGGTTTTTAACAAATTTTACCACATGCCTTCAACAAATGGGGCATCAAACAGCCCTATTACAGACAGATCACAAACAGGAAGTGTGGTAGCGGGAGAAAATAATGTAGGCGATAGTTGATGGGCGTGGTTAAAGAAGTAAGATAAGGAACGCATATCAGTACAAGGTTTTATTGTGTAGTTTGACTCTCAGGTGCATCTTTCATTCAAAATGGGTACAATAGAAAAAAGGAAAACCTGTTTATGGAGTAGGGCATACTCGATTAGCAAGGACTGCGATGAGGAAGGCAAACCAGGAGGAAACGTATCTTTGAACGAACAGTGACAAACAGCTTTTGGCAACTTTTCACTATGGGACATACTTTTCCTTAATATTTAGTATGGCTCACTTCTATACATCAAGCTCTGGATTTTCAGGGGATATCCAGCCTATGATCATAGGCATGCTATTTGGTGTAGAGGGGCTATTTGGAAAGAAAGCAACCTCTTCCTTGGAACATTTCAACAACAGCAGGAAGGCCATGGCTCTTAGGGAAGGCCTTCTCTGCACAGCAGTTTCATGCGCAGTATAAGACGTTTTGAGGTTATATACGGTTGTGCAGACCCTCCTGACAATGGCAGTAATCTCAGCAGTGCATATGCTACTGTAACCTCATCACTCATTCTGGGACAACGGTGGAAACGGGAGCGAAACCTGCAGCAGCAGATCCAGTCCCCACAATCCTCAGTGGTCTCTGCTGCTTTCAAGCCTCTCTGACCCCCTCCCCCCCCCCTGCCCATGACATCACTTTGTGGTGGGAGGGAGTATCTCCCACTTTGTTACCCACTGGGAGGAAAATATGACCTAGTACTTGCTTTTGAACTGCTCTACAATGGCTCCAAGATACTTTCCTAGCCTTCCTTCAGACCATCACCCTCTCTTCACAGGATGCTGGTCAGATTTTGCTCCATTTCATTCTTGGCTCCTGAGAGGCTTGAAGACAAATTGAACATAAGCAAGTCTCATCTCTCTCCCATATCTATATGGGAGAGATGAGAGATGAGACTTATTCATGACCTTCATCAGTGCACAAACCTTATATAGGCATTTCATCTTCAGAAAATCATGGCTATCGGAGCACAGATTTTGATGCGTCTGACTCAAGCCTGGATCCCAGTTCTGCCAGCTTCGTGCCTGCTAACACGAAGACTGAGATTTAGAAAGAAGCCGTGGGACACAGCACAGTACCCAAAGCTGCTGCACGGCGTTGCGTGACAGGCAGAAAGCAGAAAAAGCACCATATCGACAGATACTGCACTATCCTACTTTCTCCCTAGCTCTGGCGCAGAATCATGCTAACACTAGGCACACACCTTTCCACCATAGTGCAAGGGTGTGTGATGTCGATCATAGGGGTTGTATGAAAATACTATGCCTAGATAAACTTTTCCTACTGTGGATGTGTACTGTACAGTGCAGAGTTTGGAAAGTAAGGAGAAATAAGAGTGTTTCTCCTTTTTAACACCTGCTTCACAGTGGTGCCATTTTATGGCGCAAAACCCTGTCTAACACTGTTAGTAAATAGGGTTTTTACATCAGAAACCATGGGTGGTTGCACAGGAATATCTATGTAGCCCCCATGGAATGCCCCCTCAATGTAGAGCAGTGCAAAACAGCACTTTGAGTTACTTTCAGATTCCAAACAAGATTTGTACCAAAATGAAAAAAAGAATTGTAATGGTTTGTAACACTTTTGTGAATCAAACCCAGAGCAAAATGTTTGTAAACCTCATCCCAAGTCTCTTAGTACTGGTGCAGATCTTCTGATCTGTGAACTGCTGGATGGACTCCTGCCAACTTTCTGAGGGGTTATACATTAGCCCTCCGAAGGTTCAGGCAACCATAGTCGCAGATGTCTCTTTGCCATTTTGGGGAGCTTAAATGGGTAGCAACAAAAACAGGAACTCAGTTATGTGTAAAAGGGGGCTAACCCGTCATTTGAAATCCAATAGGTTTTCTTGTAAAACCCTCACCCACCAGGGTGGTATGCTTTATCATCAGGTCCATCCCGTTTCGGAGCAGGGCATGCAGAGACCTACGGACTATGTAGGAGCACTTCAGTTATGTATATAGTGACAAAGGAAGTGGTGTTGAGAGAAGAGTGGGGGATGGAGTGCATCTTAAAAATACCTGGATAGTAGGTGTATCCTATATATTCTGACCTGTAGTTGGTATGATTAAAAAGGGGAAGGTTGTGGGGTGTGGCTACGAGCGTCAAGATGGCGGTTGCACGCTAAGAGTGCTCAGGACCTCTCCGTCATCTGCTCGATGTTCTTCTGAGCCCAGGATAATAACCCCACCGTCACTACCAAGGACTAACGGGGGATACTCCTGCAGCCACAGTCTAAGACGCGGGAGCCCTATTTACACTCTCTGAATCGGGTCGTTGGGCCGTCTCCATACAAAATGGCAGCCCACTCTGTGAAAACAGTATGACGGTCTTGTGATCCTGGGCCCTGCTAGGAAGGCCTTCGAGTCCCTGGCCCTGAGAGCTGTGACGAAGGCAGGAAGGTACCTGCGGCCAGCGCTTACCTGGAGCTGTAGACATAGCAGTCATTACTCATTCAGTGGTACCCCCCAAAGCCAGTAACTAGTACTGAGCTGACTGCAACCCCAGAACAAAGTCGACCGAGACTTAAGCAGTCACAGAAAATTGCAATTGCGCAGGGTGAGCCGACCTAGGAGGAACTGACTGCTGGGTACTGAAGAGTGACACACGACGGCTGCAGGCATGCTTGGGGTGGCCTGCTCCGTAGACGGCGCTTGAAGGGAAGGGCAGCCAGATAAAAGGATGGAGCGCGGCTGAATCACAAACCAGTGTGACCCAGAGATACAGAACCGGAGCAAAGGTGAAGGGGCACTTTTGACCCCCTCCCTCCCCATCGTGGAGCAATCTTTGCAATGCTGCCTGAACCCTCCTGGGCCCCTGGGGTGACTGTCGACTGCGGGTGTCCTGGATCAGGGAACGGAAACGACCTGGTCATGCCTGGCACGATCCCCGGCCTGCAAAGAAATCAAGGTTGAAGATGGAGCGGAAGGCCGGACAGTAGAGAAGATTTTCGAGCAAGGAGAAGTGGTTCCTTTCAATAGCTATTTATCTGAGCAATTAGTTGAGTGGGTGCCTCAACTAGCCTGATGTAAGCTGTGCCCAACAAACGAGAAGGACTTATGAGAGGCCATTAGAAGAGATCATAGTCGGCTGGGAAAAGATAGAAAGGCCTGAGTAGGGAGGTAGGGACCACTGAGGAGGCCTCCATTGATACATCGCGGGGTATGCAAAATCAGCTAGAAAAGGAGAGTGGCGTGTCACCAGACTTTGCTATGGGGAGAAAAACATATTGTCATCGATGGGACGGATTGGCACCTCGACGGGATGAACCGCACTGCACACTGAGGTGGAGTTTACCCAACCTCTATCCTGAAGAGGGAAGAGAGCGGGACCTGATAGAGGAAACCTGATTATAATAACTCCTTGAAAAGAATCCCCAGCGGACCTCAGGTGTAAAAGAGAGGAGCTAGTGGCACTCCCATGGAGATAGAACCTAGGGAGCTGGAGCGTGAACAGATCCTTAGAGTCCCTGCCGAAGGAACAGCTGCTGGCCTGATTTGTGGCTTCCCCCGAAATGCCACTTTTTCGACACTCCAGAGGCAGCCTTGACATGGGTCACAGAAGAAAGGCCCTTAGCACTGAACGGAGCGCCAGCGGGGTCCCTCCACGAAACAACACCAACTATAGGAGGAGCAGGGCACCAAAATCACAACGGCTGTGAAACCGGGCCCAAAGAGGGCACAATACCTGACAGAACCAATCAGCGTAACCAGAACTGTCAGCGAGGAGCAAATCTGCATCTCCTGCAGGACGAAGGCAGCACGAACAGTCGCATGAATCTGACTACGGAGAGGAGGCAACCCAGAGGAGCTTCCCAAACTCACAGTTGAATATGATGGAGGACACTCACCTCTCCCGCAGTTCACAGATATAAAGAGAGGGCCCCGACTAATTGGCTGCAGCTCTCCGACAACCTCAGGGAGCTTAGCCATCCTAGACACCTGAGACTTCTAAACCTACAACTTTGCGGGGTCCAGCACTGCATCCTCCAACCACAATGGTTACACCAGTTCACGTTAGGGCGACAAATGCTTCAGGGGAAGAAGTATGGGGAGCGGGTTTGTTTGGGGAGTTATTTATACGTTTCTGTTTCTTGACCGTTTTTTATTGCAGCAGACACAACATATTTACCCTGCTCACTCATTAACCAAATAGAGAATTCGCAATCCTCTGTTCACAGTCTCAGTACACACAGACCCACGACCACCCAGACATAGCAGTCATTATAATTCAGTGGTACCCCCAAAGCCAATCACTAGCACTGACCTGGAGTCCCTGCGCATTCTGTCATGGAATGCTAATGGACTCCTGGACAGAGTGAAGCGAGCGGCGGTTTTGAAGTTCGCGCAGAGATCCGTCCTTGGTGTCCTCATGTTGCAAGACACACATCTACTCAGCAATCAATGTGCATTTCTAGCCTGGAAAGTTACTACAGAGTCCACCGTGCGAGGTTTGCCCGGAGCTCCAGAGGGGTGGCCACTCTCCTACATTGTTCCCGTCCTCTGACAGTCACTTGAGAGATCACAGACCCCTTGGGACGCTTCCTAGCCCTCACAGGGCAAATGGGGGACACACACACACCATAAATCTTGTTACGGTTTATGTGCCTCAGACACTCCTTGAGGCATCCTTTCGAGATCTGGCAGCGCTACTAGCATCCCTCCCTCAGGGACAGACTGATTTGTGGGGACTTTAAAGCAGTCAAGAACCAGACATGCGATGCAACATCCGTCCCTTCTCAGAGCCGGTGTTCTGGAGCTAGGCGGCTCTCGGACTGGGCTGCCCAGCTTGGACTTTGTGATGTCTGAAGAACGTGGAACCCCCAGCTCTGCAAATATACTCATACTTCAGCAGCCCACCACTCCCAATCACGTATTCACCTGATCTTCATGCCAGCCACCGACTGCCGTATGCTGGCAGAGGTCCAGGCACTGGTTCGAAGAATATCTACCACTCACCCCTGGTATACAACGGTTAGCACGCATTTTTTACAACTCAGTGCTGTTACCACGCTACTTTTACCACGCAAGTCGTTACAACGACTTGCGCTGGAGGGCGCTCCAGGATAGTAAATAGTTTAATTTACTATCCAACTCCTTCCCTAGAGTCCACAGGGACTGGAGTTGGAATAGTAAATTAAAAAATTTACTATCCAGCGCCCCTCCACCCAAGTCGTTGTAACGACTTGCGTGGTAAAAGTAGCGTTGTAACGGTACACGTTGTAAAAGTACGCGTGGTACCGTCATACATCCCTCACCCCTACTTCTTCGCTTGGTGAATCTGAGTGGTGCACTTTGCCTAGTCTGGTTCCTCCAAAACAAAGAGTGCAAAAAAACCCCTGGGAGAAGAACTCAGGTTATACTGCCAACGTAATGAGGGTGCAGTTCAGTCACGTACATGCTCTGGGAGGCTTGCAAGGGCACTATTAGAGGCTTTGCCATGGGCCGCATCAAAGTGATATACCGATCCCAAGAAGAACACCTATTTCACCTTGAAGCTCGAGCACTCCGATTGGAGCGTTCTTTGGGCGATTCGGATAGAGAATCTGTCTCGGTTAACTCACGCTTTTATGTGAAGAAATTAGCCATATCTCCCTAGAATCGGCCAAGCAGATGTGGCGATCCTCCGTAGCCAGAGTGTATGGGTGGGGTGATAAAAACGGTAAGCTCCTGTACTGGTTAATATCCCGCCCCTTGGTGAATCGGATAATCCCCAAGCTCATAGATGCGAGGAGTGCATGCACAGGAAGTCAGAGGCTGTAGCTCAGACATTTGCAACATATGATAAAAACCTCTATTCCACTACCCCAACCACAGAAACAAGGTGTGTTGCCGACTTTTTGCAAGATGTCCTGCTCCCACGACTGTCGGAGATCAAGATTCAGATGCTGCATCAACCCATTTCGTAGTAGGAAATAGGAGGGCTGAACTTCCCGGATTTTAAATTATACTTTTGGGCTGCTTTTGTTGGACGCATAAGATACTTAATTAATTCGGAAGGATTAGACAACCGACCTTACTTTTTAACATTTATGTTTGATAAGGATGCTAAGTTTTTTCTATGGCGGATCAACGACCCTAACTACTTTAAAAGAGTACGGTTTAAGACTGCAAGAGACCTGGTAAAAATTTGGCGTAATATACAGGCTTTTTGCAATCTCACCTTTTTTCACCCTAATTTAATTTTATGGGGTAATCCGGGCTTACCAGGGATATTTAACGATGGAACCGCTAGTATATGGCGGGCGCATGGAATAAAAACACTTGGAGACCTATATGGCGCACAGGGGCGGCTGAGCTTTGAGACTCTTAAAACACTATACAATGTTACTGATACTATGAGGTACAAGTACATGCAAATATATGATTTCCTGATCCGAAAAATGCAGCTTCAGAGTATCTCTGAGTCTACTATTATTTGGGAGAGCCTCTACTCTCAAAAAAGAAATCCCTAATAAGCTGCTGTTATACACGTTTTATTACATACAGAGATAGCGATTGCAGTACCTTGGTGGAGAAATGGAGTAGGATGCTAGAGAGTAATATTAGCTCAGTAGTTATTAACAGATCCATGGGTAATATCCATAAAGCTGTACTCTCCTCAAGCTTAAGATTGCAACAATTTAAGACAACTTGTATGCTTTATCATACCCCCGAAAGAATTTCTAAATGGGCCTCTAACAGTAACTACACAGATCGAACTAAATGCCCTAAGTGCTCGCTGGCTGCGGCAGACTTGGTGCATATGTTGTATACTTGCCCTAAGATATCTGAAATTTGGACATCGGTTGAGAATGTAATGAAATTAAAATTAGGGTGTACATTTTCTCTGGATCCTGCTCTAGTTCTGCTTGATGTTAATATCGCGAACACTACACAAAAGCCTATAATAACAATTATGCTATCATGCGCCAAACTTATAATCGCCCGTGCTTGGATTTCCCCTACACCCCCACACTTCATGGAATGGTGGTCATTATTTAACAAGATTCACTGTA
The DNA here is from genome assembly GCF_964263255.1 of Lissotriton vulgaris. NCBI lineage: Eukaryota > Metazoa > Chordata > Amphibia > Caudata > Salamandridae > Lissotriton > Lissotriton vulgaris. The sequence goes on from NC_141685.1 coordinate 1,309,257,734, forward strand.
TGGAATCTACTTTGGCTAAGATTAGAGGTAATAAGGCCTTGGTTAAATTCGATAAGATTGGGGGGTCTGTTATCTGTTGAAACGCATACTTATTCAAGGTCCACTTAGAATATGAATATTGATTTATAATATTTGCCAACAACTCGAATTATATTTAATGTGTTTTGGTTTAATGAGAATCTATTTATTATGATATGTTCACCCTGTCCACGATCTGATTTCTTCTATTGTTAACTTTCGGATATGTTTGTTTTTGATTATATTTCTTTCCTGTGCTGCTAATAAAAAAATTAAAAAGGAAATAGGCCAGGCCATATCGGCAGTGGCTACTGGCAAAACACCAAGCCCAGACGAATATCCGGCGGAATACTATTCGACATTTAGGGTGATCCTGACAACACAACTACAGGCCCTCTATAAAGAAGCAGTAGATCGAGAAGGGTTCACACGAGACATTGATTTGCCCACGGTCGTGGTCATACCTAAAGCTAACCCACAGTCTACGTCCTGCTCAGACTATCGTCTGATATCCCTTATTAACTCGGAAATTAAAATTTATGCCACGAGGTCCTCATCCGGACAGGCTTTGGCCCATACTTCAGAAGGTTGACAAGTATTATATTCTAACCAGTCGGCTCAAGTTTTGGTCAACAGAGTCCTCTTGCAGGAGTTTTCGATCCGCCAGGGGATGAGGCAGGGGTGCCCATTATCCCCATTGCTCTTCGCTCTGGTGATAGAGCCTCTAGCATGATTTATTAGATGCAATGCTCAATTCCAGGGATGGGGCTGGAACCCGTCTCATGAAGAACAAGTTGACATTTATGCAGACAATGTACTCCTGTACTTGGCGGATCCCGCTTGCACAGGCTCCTGTTGTTTTTGGTTTCTAGAACTCTCTGTGGAGGCGTTGGGATCCTGGTTCCCCTTCACACCTCAAGGAAGTGCATAGATTGTCAGTTTAGCATTCCTATTAGGTGTCTCAGTTTTCATTACCTGGAGATCTGGGTGGCATTACACTCTAAACTGACCTGGTCCCTAAACCTGACCCCGCTAGTCAGAAAGGCCAAAACAGATCTGCAGAAGTGGCAGTCCCTTCCATTGAACGGGAAGGGAAGTGGTGTGGCGCCGCGCGGCCAGGGCGACTGACACTGGGGCTCAAAGTTCGATCCCCGGCTCCGGCGGCAGGGGTCTGCCCAGCACCATGTGACTCTGGGCAATAGCTCGCTTAATCTTCCCAATGGCCCCCAGCACCGGGATGCCTCCGGGTAGCTGTGCGCTTTACAAATACTGGATTTTTCTTTTTTTATATAGATGGGAAAACAGCCTTATACAAAATTATGATACTCCTGTGCTTCAAAACCCTCCCACTCTATCTCCAATGCCAATGGTTCCACTCCCTTGATAAACTGACAGCCTTCCTCTTGGGCAAATTCCAGGCCGAGGGTGCCATTGGCCCACTGTCAAAAAGCTACATATGACTGGGGATTGTTCAACCTCTTCCTCTACTATATAGCAACCCGTCTCCTTGTAACCAAGGACTGGTTCAATGGGGGATGCTCGCATCCGGCATACCAACTAGAAAATCTGGAGTTCTTAAAGCTTCAAGCTATGCTTTATGAATTACCAATCTCACAAAATGTCCAAACGGTGACAATATGAATCCTCTTGGCTAGGCGATCAGCGCTCCGTTATATTCAATGGAACACCAAACTCAGACTCCAGACACTGGTGTGGCTGGGTATGTGGACAGGATGAAGGGAAACTGGAGTTATTCCAAAAGTGGGATCTTATTGTCATCTCACAAATAGGAGACATTTGGTTGGGAGGGCATATCCGGTCCTTTCAAGACCCACAAGGTTTATACTCCTTCAAAGTCAATCAGTTTTATAAATACCTACAGCTCCGACATGCTATCACTTGCTCATCCCCACGGGCACCACAATACCAGAATTCAGTCCCTTGGAGGCCAAAATCCTCATGGGAGCCCTGGTTAGGGGAGGGCGGTTCCAGATTTACTGGTCTCTAGTTAATAACTCCCTTAACACCCTAGATCAGATACGATCCTGATGAAAGAGATAGGTGGGGCCCTTGGAGGATGAAGATTGGAGGGACGCCCCCATGGCCCCCCAAATGATTACCATATCAGCTAGGCTGATTCAGCTTAATTATCTTCACTGAGCATACCTCACACATACTGGGCTCCACCAGGGAGGGCACCTGCAGAATCCAAGTTGTCCAAGGTGCATCGACTTGCCTGTGGACTTCCATCACATGACATGGTCCGGCGAGGTCATACAGTAACACTTGAAGGGATGGCTCTGGGTTGGGAGGTTCCACTCTCACCCCAACTACTGCTCCTAGGAGTAATAGAAGGTATAGGTGGCACTAGGGCAGATCGGGCATTCTTGGGCACTGCCACTTTATTTATTTTGGCGATTTTGTATAGCGCGAACAAGACCCTTGCGTGTATCAGAGCTCTTTACAGGGCAACTATATCGACATATATGTATAAGTACAGTGAATTATGTGAATACGGTTAAGGTAAAAATTAGAGACTAGCATATATTTTCAAGAGTGTATAAAAAAAGGTTCAGGTCAATTTGTCCAAGACAATCGATTTCACTTCTTTTTTAAAAAGGCTGCAGAAGGGTTAAGTTTAGTTTCTGGGGGCAAGGCGTTTCAAATCCTGGGAGCAATTCCTGAGAAGGTACGGTTTTAGGTTTTCTTCTTGGAGAAACGTTGTGGTTTAAGTAGAAGATTGTTAGAGCTCCTAGTAGATCTGTTACCACCTGATAGTACTAGTTTCTCTGCTAGGTATCTCGGGGTTTTGAGATGCAATGCCTTATGTGTCATACAGGCGATTTTCAAATGGATTCTTGCCTCAAAAGGTAGCCAGTTAAGGGTACGCGGGTCAGGGGAAATGGGGCAGTTTGGTGTGGTGCTGGTGATGAGTCTAGCAGCTGTATTGATTGAGGCTCTTAGAGGGGCGGTTGTTGATCTGGGCAGGCCGCAGAGAGCAACACTCCCATAGGCCACTCTGGGAATTAATTGAGTTTGAACTGCCTGTTTAAAGTCATTTGCGGGTACGAAGGGTTTCAGTTTTCTCAGGGTGTTCATCTAGAAATTTCCTTCTTATGTTGCAGCGCTGCTGCACCTCTGCTTATTTAGCTTATTGTTCAGGGATATTCCTAATGATTTAGCGGAATCAATGATGAGAGGTTGCCCATTGAGTGTTGTTAGGTGCTTCATCCACTCACGGATGATGGTTGTTTGGTTGGGGGAGTGATTAAGAGACACTCGTGAATTTTGTGGTGATTTTGGCAGCAGTGGGGCGAACACGGAAGAAAGACTATGCGCCCCATGAGACAGTGGGGCTGAGAGCCGCCTTGCAGCCCTTCCCTTGAAACACCAGGTGCATAAATACCTCTCGCGTCTCCACTCGTGAACTTTGTGGTGATTTTGGCAGCAGCGGGGCGAATACTGAGGAAGGACCACGTGCCCCATGAGACAGCGGGCTGAGAGCCGCCTTGTAGCCCCTCCCTTGAAACACCAGGTGCATAAATACCTCTCGCGTCTCCCTCTCCGCGGGAGACACTCGTGAACTTGTGGTGATTTTGGCAGCAGCGGGGGGAACACGGAGGAAGGACCACGCGCCCCATGAGACAGCAGGCTGAGAGCCGCCTTGCAGCCCCTCCCTTGACACACCAGGTGCATAAACACCTCTCGCTCGTGAACTTTGGGGTGATTTTGGCAGCAGCAGGGCGAACACGGAGGAAGGACCACACGCCCCATGAGACAGCAGGGCTGAGAGACCTTGCAGCCCCTCCCTTAATATTACCAGGTGGATTTATTTACCCTCCCACTCCCGCCTCGCGAGACGCGCGCCGGGCCAAGGGCGAGCCTGTTCGAGGACGGGACGGGGCCACCCCCTTTCGCCTGCAATTTATCGATCTAGCCAAGGTCAGTACTAAAATAATTTGGTTATTCCTGCTGATTGATCTTCAAAGTACAATTTTCACTCTATTTGTTCTGTAGAGCTATTGCTACAATCAAACTCTAATGGCGTCTTCTAAAGTGGGGAAGGGGAGAAAGTCGATCCCAGGGGGGTAGTTTGTAGGAACCCTGGATAAATTCCTTACCAGGGCTCCTTCTATGCTGTCAAACTAAATAGATATTACTGAAAGGAGGTTATCCCTGGATCCAACTGTTGACAAACGGGCGTCCTTGGGTTGTTTGGCACAGGCACCATCGACTAACCGGCAAGGATCTGCTGATATTGATTCCTTGGGTGCTGGCAGCGAGGGCTGTCATCAGGTACAAATAGAATTTAGACCTCGGGACTCCCCGGCTAGCGTGGATGGTCCAATGTGCCTCTGCCCAAAAACACAACTCTCTGGGTCCGTCTACCTTGAGATTGCAAACTCGGTCTGCCAGTAGCTCTAAAACGGGTGTTGAAGCCCCTGCACTAGTCTCTAAAAGGAAGCGTGGAGGTGCTCCTATAAACAAGAGGAAAACTAAAATTCAGAAATGTATCAATATGGGGGAAGGACAAGTGACTACAATTTTTGATAGCCCAGTTTCAGACCAGCGGAATGAACAAGTGCGAACGATCTTATCATCCCCGGACGTTGCAGGCTTTACGGAACTTGGAGAAGACTTCTGGGTCAAAATGGAAAACATCTTCACCAAGTCTTGTCTTCCCCTCCATGATAGACTTAATGCTTTCAAAAGTAGACTTTCACGCCTAGAACAACTGTATGTAGCTGCTCCAGGGGAGGGGGTGGTTCTAGAGCAATTGATGTCAACGCCACTATAGAAAGGCCGCCAGGGTGTGCTAATGCAGCCTGCCACTTTACCGTGCTGCCTGAAATGAATAATCTAGTCAGCACGACTCCCCAAAGTGCGCCGGTCGGGGACAATATAGTCAAATCTCGTGAGAGTATTGCAAATAATATTTCAGAAAGGGAAAGAGTAAATGTGAATGAGGGGGGGCAGAGGGGCATTACATTTGCAAGTTCCACCCATCAGGAGTACTATCCGTGATGTTCCAACCCCACCACCCCCCGACTCTATCCCGTATGTAATAGTTCTTGTGGGGAAAAGGGAGGATTATGGTGACCTTAAGAACAAATGCATCCACTGGCTGAACTCCAATAGGCAACTTCCCTCGCATGCATCCAGTGAGATTCTTTTCACTCGACGCGTAGACTAGGTGGGGCCACAGGCAAAAAGTTTAAGGGGAGACTGCGTAGTAATTAATTTTAGGAACAGTTGGATGGTGGACTATATTTGTAACTGTGCCCGGTCTGTCCTGGAAAACAAATCCAATCTCCCCCCCTAACCTATTTCTACCCGACAACTATTGGTCCTAGAGGGGGGACAGCCCTAGGGAGGCTGTGATACTTTGGGCTCCAGGGTTCGGGTTGCACAAGTTGCCCGGATGGGAGGAAACACATATCTCTAGTAGTGACTTGTTTCCCTTGAGCAATAGTGTTCTAGACCAAATAGACTGATGTCTAACCAGTTGCCTACCCCAACCCTCCCCTGTTGCTGCGCAGGGCAGACCCGTAGCCAGAGTAGGCCCTAAGATATATGTGTGCTCCACCAATGTATACAGTTCCAAGGGGGAGGCAGCTAGCCAGGGAGGATTCAAGGTGTGTGGGCAGAGGGAGCAGTGGGATCAATATGGTTGATGTATGGCCTGGAATTTCTCAAATAACAACCCAGGAGGATGTTAGTTGTGCGGTATCCCCGGTGGAAGAAGGTAGGAATTACGATAGGGAGATACAGGGGATGGGACCAAGCTCCAGTGGGAATATTACCGTGGACCCGCTTACCCGGGACGGTTGTTCCAATTTAGTGCAACCTGTAATTGAGGTGCGGGAGCCAAAATAATCTATTAAAATTCTCTCCTGGAATGTGGCCGGGATCAAAAACAAACAGTCCTGCCCAGACTGGGGAGCATTTGTAGAGAAAAGCGATGTTTGTCTATTCCAGGAGACTTGGGCGCTGGAAGATATTCAGAGGAGAGGGTTTTCCACCTTCAGCATATGGGCAACTACGAAGGGTAGGGGCAGACCCTCGGGGGGACTTAGCATCTGGGTGGGTATTCATCTGGGGGCCAAGGCAGTACAGATCCCTACTGGCTCTCTTGATGTGCAGAGTGTCCTCCTAACACTTCCAGAAAATAGACAAACTGCCCTAATAAACATTTACTCACGACCAACTACGAGTGGGAAGGAGTCTGGAGCTATTGACCAACTTAGGCAGTTTATTTTAACCCTTGAACCAGCAGTCACCCTAATAATGGGTGGCGATTCCAACTGTCAGTTTGAGCCCCTTTCTGATGTAACCCAAGATGGCATAGATGATGAGGACCAGCACTGCTATATCCCGGAACCTCAGATTCCGGTAGTTAGAGCTTGGTCACCGCTGGTGCTCCAAATCAACTCCCTTACTCTCTCGTCCTCTCTTAGAGCTTGTAATGGGAGGACAAATTCAGATAGACCTGGCCGAATGACCTTCAATAGAGTAGGTCAAAATTCCATTCTTGATTACATCCTGGTGGAATCTAGAATATGGGGCTTGGTCCTGGACGTCCAGATTCACTCTAGGAAAGATAGTGACCATAACTCCTTGGTCATGACTCTGAAACCAGGGAGCCTGGGTTTATCCAATCCAGATTCTGAGTCTAACTCATTAGTTCCTCCGCTTTTAATAACTAATAACAGGCGTAGAGTTAAATGGCCACATATATTAGGATCCCCTAATAAACTCGCTGACTTATATCAAAGGGCCTTGCCGCACTTGAGTGATATGGGCAAGGTGGGGGTTGATGGCCCGCAACAAGGACCTGGGGATAAGCCTTTAAATATACATAAAAAGCTTATCCTGGAACTATCCGACGTGTTTCATCCTGAAGGAAGACCAAAGATAAAACCTGTTTTGGCCAACCCATGGTACAACGCCAATTGCAGGAAAGCTAAAAAGAATTTGATACTTGCGGCTAAAACACAGGATAAGACCAGGATAAAGCAATATCGGCTTTTGCATAAGCAGGTCATTCAGCATGAAAAGAAAGAGTGGGAGGCAGATAATTGGGAAGACCTTAGAATTGCATTGTAGTCCAAAGATTCAAAATCGTTCTGGACAATTGTTAGTTGTGGAAGTAGGACGGGCAATTTGGCAACTGAACCAAACATAGCCGCGTCTGCTTGGGAAGCGCACTATGGGGCCTTGTATGCCTCTTCGAGTGATGATGACCCCGTAACCTCAGTCCCATGGCTCCACCATGAGCATCGACTGGAGGGAGCCTGGGAGATTACCCCCTTGGAGGTGGACGCCGCAATTTCAAAATTGGTTCCTAACAAGGCGCCCGGTCTAGATAAGCTACAGGGGGACCTATTTCGGTCTGAACCGAAAATATGGGCTCCTTATTTACGTGTTCTTTATAATGCACTCCAATAGGCAACTTCCCTCGCATGCATCCAGTGAGATTCTTTTCACTCGACGCGTAGACTAGGTGGGGCCACAGGCAAAAAGTTTAAGGGGAGACTGCGTAGTAATTAATTTTAGGAACAGTTGGATGGTGGACTATATTTGTAACTGTGCCCGGTCTGTCCTGGAAAACAAATCCAATCTCCCCCCCTAACCTATTTCTACCCGACAACTATTGGTCCTAGAGGGGGGACAGCCCTAGGGAGGCTGTGATACTTTGGGCTCCAGGGTTCGGGTTGCACAAGTTGCCCGGATGGGAGGAAACACATATCTCTAGTAGTGACTTGTTTCCCTTGAGCAATAGTGTTCTAGACCAAATAGACTGATGTCTAACCAGTTGCCTACCCCAACCCTCCCCTGTTGCTGCGCAGGGCAGACCCGTAGCCAGAGTAGGCCCTAAGATATATGTGTGCTCCACCAATGTATACAGTTCCAAGGGGGAGGCAGCTAGCCAGGGAGGATTCAAGGTGTGTGGGCAGAGGGAGCAGTGGGATCAATATGGTTGATGTATGGCCTGGAATTTCTCAAATAACAACCCAGGAGGATGTTAGTTGTGCGGTATCCCCGGTGGAAGAAGGTAGGAATTACGATAGGGAGATACAGGGGATGGGACCAAGCTCCAGTGGGAATATTACCGTGGACCCGCTTACCCGGGACGGTTGTTCCAATTTAGTGCAACCTGTAATTGAGGTGCGGGAGCCAAAATAATCTATTAAAATTCTCTCCTGGAATGTGGCCGGGATCAAAAACAAACAGTCCTGCCCAGACTGGGGAGCATTTGTAGAGAAAAGCGATGTTTGTCTATTCCAGGAGACTTGGGCGCTGGAAGATATTCAGAGGAGAGGGTTTTCCACCTTCAGCATATGGGCAACTACGAAGGGTAGGGGCAGACCCTCGGGGGGACTTAGCATCTGGGTGGGTATTCATCTGGGGGCCAAGGCAGTACAGATCCCTACTGGCTCTCTTGATGTGCAGAGTGTCCTCCTAACACTTCCAGAAAATAGACAAACTGCCCTAATAAACATTTACTCACGACCAACTACGAGTGGGAAGGAGTCTGGAGCTATTGACCAACTTAGGCAGTTTATTTTAACCCTTGAACCAGCAGTCACCCTAATAATGGGTGGCGATTCCAACTGTCAGTTTGAGCCCCTTTCTGATGTAACCCAAGATGGCATAGATGATGAGGACCAGCACTGCTATATCCCGGAACCTCAGATTCCGGTAGTTAGAGCTTGGTCACCGCTGGTGCTCCAAATCAACTCCCTTACTCTCTCGTCCTCTCTTAGAGCTTGTAATGGGAGGACAAATTCAGATAGACCTGGCCGAATGACCTTCAATAGAGTAGGTCAAAATTCCATTCTTGATTACATCCTGGTGGAATCTAGAATATGGGGCTTGGTCCTGGACGTCCAGATTCACTCTAGGAAAGATAGTGACCATAACTCCTTGGTCATGACTCTGAAACCAGGGAGCCTGGGTTTATCCAATCCAGATTCTGAGTCTAACTCATTAGTTCCTCCGCTTTTAATAACTAATAACAGGCGTAGAGTTAAATGGCCACATATATTAGGATCCCCTAATAAACTCGCTGACTTATATCAAAGGGCCTTGCCGCACTTGAGTGATATGGGCAAGGTGGGGGTTGATGGCCCGCAACAAGGACCTGGGGATAAGCCTTTAAATATACATAAAAAGCTTATCCTGGAACTATCCGACGTGTTTCATCCTGAAGGAAGACCAAAGATAAAACCTGTTTTGGCCAACCCATGGTACAACGCCAATTGCAGGAAAGCTAAAAAGAATTTGATACTTGCGGCTAAAACACAGGATAAGACCAGGATAAAGCAATATCGGCTTTTGCATAAGCAGGTCATTCAGCATGAAAAGAAAGAGTGGGAGGCAGATAATTGGGAAGACCTTAGAATTGCATTGTAGTCCAAAGATTCAAAATCGTTCTGGACAATTGTTAGTTGTGGAAGTAGGACGGGCAATTTGGCAACTGAACCAAACATAGCCGCGTCTGCTTGGGAAGCGCACTATGGGGCCTTGTATGCCTCTTCGAGTGATGATGACCCCGTAACCTCAGTCCCATGCCTCCACCATGAGCATCGACTGGAGGGAGCCTGGGAGATTACCCCCTTGGAGGTGGACGCCGCAATTTCAAAATTGGTTCCTAACAAGGCGCCCGGTCTAGATAAGCTACAGGGGGACCTATTTCGGTCTGAACCGAAAATATGGGCTCCTTATTTACGTGTTCTTTATAATGCCATACTAAACGGTATGGATCCTCCGGACACCTGGCGTGGCACTAAAATAGTCCCCATGTATAAAAAAAGGCTGCCCCATCAAACCGTCTAATTACAGGCCCATCAGCCTGATAGACGTCACTCAAAAACTGATGGGACGGATCATCCTAGACAGAATACAGAGTTGGATGGAAGAAAATGAGATTTTAACCCCTTTTCAGGCTGGTTTTAGGTTGGGTACATCTACATTGGATCAGTTATTTAGACTCCAGGTTTTATACTGGAAAACGGTGTAGAGGGTGGCATTCTCTACATGATTTTCGTTGACCTGCAGTCAGCGTTTGACCTGGTTCCTAGGGACAAACTGTGGAGTGTACTAAATGAACTTGGTCTACCACTTTATCTCTTGCATGTCTTAATGAGGCTCCACATTGGTACTTACGTGCAAGTTAGGTGTGGGAAGCGCGCCGAATTGTCAGCCCGCTTCCCGGTGAACCAAGGGGTGCGCCAGAGATGCGTCTTGGCCCCCACTTTGTTCTGCCTGTACATTAATGGATTAGTCCATCACCTCCTGGAGTCAAGGACATAGACGTCCCGAGGTTAGTTACAGGTCGGGTGTCCGCATTGTTGTTTGCGGACGACACTCTGTTGTTGTCCAGAACATCAACAGGCATCCAACGAACCTTGGATGGCTTCGCTGACTTCTGTGCATCAAGGGGTGGTCTGGAGATAAACCTAGATAAAACTAAGTTTATGATTTTTAATCCCCCGAGGCAGACACGCCCGAACCCCATTCTTGGTGGAATCCCATTGGAGCTAGTTAAAACCTTTGAGTATTTGGGCATCACTTTGGGAGAAAACCTGAATTGGGATTCGCAGTTGGCGAAGGCAACACTTAAGCTAACAAAAGTGGTGGGGGGATCCAGAAATTCCACAGAAAGTCAGAGTTTAAGCCCGCGGGTCCAGTTATTGAAATCTATAATGTACAGGCTAGATCAGCAGCATTATATGGGGCCGAACTTTGGGGTCACCAAAAATCTCTTCATCTAGTTAAGGTAGAACACGCATTTATGAGGAACATATTGGGTCTTCCAGTGAGTACTCTGCTCGTACCTCTTCGCATGGACCTAGGCCTACTCCCCATTGAGGAGATTATGACACAACGCCCTTTAACATATTGGAAAAGACTATGGTCTGTGCCTGAACTTGGCTGCTATAAAAACAAATTTAGGGAAATCTGGGACGCATTGAAAGGCAAAAAAATCCCGTGGTTGACCTTCATAAAGGCAACTTGTATCAGGATTGGTGTATCGGAGCTCTGGGAAATTCCTGATGTAGCTTGTCCAGAGTTAACCAAAGCTGACTTGGTTTGCCACTACAGGAATTATAATTTAGCATCCCTCCATGCGAGTTCTGAGGGGGGAAGACTGACCACCGAGTTCCTCCGCGTTAAAGTAGATTACAAAAAGGAAGAATTTTTAGACCGGATATACCCCGCATCAGCTAGAAAACTATACATGCAATTTAGATTGGGTACTCTTCCGCTCAGAGTGTTCACCTGCAAATGGGACAGTAATAAGAGTACGGACTGCCCAGCTTGCGAATACCACCTGGAAAACGAAACTCATGTCTTCTTTTTTTGCACAGAGTATCGGGCTGCACGAAAATATTGGGTGTTACCAATCTGTAGAAATCTAGGCATTCGACAGTGTGCCCAAGCGTTTATAGAGTGTTAAAGTACGATACGCACCCCCCCAATTATTTTCGCTGTCTCTCGTTTTTTGAATGGAATGTTGCATAGACGCAGGAAATTGATTAATGTAGCCATTGACCAGTAGGACCTATTCCGTTTTAATTATAATGCAACCGTTCGATAATGAATTCAATGTTTAATCAGGTTTTATGCTATTGCATTGAGCTATTGCTCTAATTTGTAAATATCTGTATTTTACTATCGTATTTTATGTGGAGTCCATATTTATTATCTTAATCCTTGTAATGTATGTATTTTTACTATGCACTTTTATGGTCCGCTATGACCCAAAAAAAGTTACCGAATGAATGATTAAGAGACATTCTGTTTTTAGGATATTTAGTTTTAAATGGTTCTTTGCTAGCCAGGTCTGTGTTTTTTGGAGCGTTGAATTCAGGGACTTGATGTCTTCTAGTGAGTGGACCTTAATGTAAAGCTGTGTGTCGTCGGCGTACATGAGATCCTGGATATTTGAGGAGTTGAGAAGCTCAGTGAGTGGTTCCATAAACTGATTGAAGAGTGTTGGGGGGAGAGAGGATCCTCCCCCAACACTCCCAAAGTGACAGGGGAGGGGTTAGATAGAGATTGGTTGATCTTGAATCTTTGTGTTCTGTTTTGGAGGAAGGAAGTGAACCAGTTTAACACCGTACCTGATAGACCCATTCTATGTTTCAAGAGGTCTAGTAAGTTGTGGTGTTTGACTGTATTGAAGGCGGAGGATAAATCAAGCAGGATTTGTAAACAGGCTTTGTTTTGATCCAATATTTGTGATGTGTCATCTATTAAAATGTAAATGTAAAATGTAAATTGATACTTGTATAGCGCACTACTCACCCGCAAGGGTCTTAAGGCGCTTGTACAAATACCGCTGTGGAACCCATCCTGGCTTTCCCTGTGAGGCGTCCACTCCTGGGCACCCCCAAGGTGGAGGCCAGGCATCCTTAGCGTTGTGGGGGCCGTTGTGGAGATTAAGCAAGCTATTGCCCAGAGTTGCAGAGTGGGACTCCAAGATTGGAATAGTCACCGAGGCGAGAATTATCAGGTCCGTGGAATTTTGAGCCCAAGACCCGCAGAGGCGGGGAATTGAACCCTGGTCCCGGGCTAGACCTCTAAATCAGGATCTGCCGCTCTAATCATTGAGCCACACTTCTCCTCATTGAGCCACACTTATGTGGGTCATGGCTGATTCGGTACTGTGCCCTGATCAAAAGCCTGATTGGAATTGATTAAGCAGGTTGAAATGGTCTTTAGCTTACTGAGCTGCATGTGGACACATCTTTCTAGTAGTTCGGCCAGGGTAGAGATGTTGAAAATTAGGCAATAGTTATTCAGGTCTGACGGGTCGGCCGATGGTTTCTTTAATATGGGGGATACCTGACCAGCTTTGAGGATATCTGGGATGGTTCCTTGCAGAAGAGAGGTATTTATATCCTAGTCCAAAGGGGCACTAGCAGTGTAGTCAAGGCTTTTAAGTGGGTTGGGATTCAGAGCTGCAAGTGTTTTTAAGATAGTTTCTTCGCTGTAGAAGTTGAAGGCGGTCCAGGAGGCGTTGTTTTTGAGGTCGAGCTTTGCAGAGCAGTTAATCAGGGTCCCTGGTGTGATCAATGAGGAGTTCATGTGTGGGTCGGTATGGGATAATAGATTACTAAGTAGTTTTCAGTTTTTGTTGTGAAAAAAGGAGGAAACTTCCTCGCAATTGGGGAGTGTTTCAGGATTAGATTGGGGTAAGTGGGAGACACCCTTAGATTGAGCTTTGATTCTTGTTGGCCTCTTCATTTAAGCTGATGCACGGTTAACCAGTTCAACTCATTATATAAAGCGATCTATTGACAACAATTACTTCGCTGGGTCTTGAACTTCAGACTCTAAAAGCTTGCTTGCATATGTTAACCTACTAATTAGTTCTTACCGAAGGTGCTGTCTGCGTTCCACAAAGCTCAGACTATTACACTTCCATCTTGATGTCTTCCTCTGTACCCAAGCAAGGATGAGGATCAACAATATATGCTGGATCCAAAGGTTGCAGGGTTGTGTTACATAGGTCACACTTGAGAGGCAAGGGTTGATGATCAATTTTTTGTGGACTTGGCTGAAGCTATAAAAAAGCAGGGCAGTGAGTAAACCCTATTTCACAATGGTTCAACTGTTTGGATCATGATCTACCATGCCCTGGCCAAGAAGGATCCTCCCTGGGCCATCTGCGCTAATTCCACCATGGACATCACTGCTTCCAAGGCACAATCCATAGGCAACCCGTTGCCAACATCTGCTTGGCAGCTACATGATCATCCTTGCATACTTTTGCAAAGCACTGCTCCTACACAACACATGCACACAGTGAAGGGTCCCTTGCCTGAGCTGTGTTGTATGATATCCTTGGTTAATTGGCACCTAAGTCCCACCTTCCAAAAAGGTACTGATTTGGGCCTCATTCATAAGGTAAATAATCTCCAGGAGGATGTGGCCATTAAACAAAAAACCCTTACCTTCAGTAACAATATTTTATGGTTTGCATATAAACTTCCTACAGATTCCTTAGTGCGCTCCCTCCTCCCCGATGAGCTAATATGGTGATTAAATATATTCTGAGCTTTGCAAAGATATTTAGTGTAGTATTTGCTATTGTGGGTCCTCTCCACAGATCTTAGTTGGATGCAGAAAACAGATCCCAAACTGGCATTAACGCTGTGGTGGACAGCAAATATATTCCATTGATGTTGCAAAAGGGAGGAGTGGCCTCATGACAGCACTGGAGAGTCCTCGCTCTGAAACACGTTTTTCAGGGCCATCTCGAACCTGGAAGAAGTATTCATAAGGTGAACAATCGGTTAGAAGATTATATACCCACTAGAAATGGCCTCGTTTTTGTGCCTGCCCTATAGCACCCTAATAAATGAAATGGGGATGTCTTAACGATTTCTAGGGTATAAGTCATAAAAAGTAAGAGCAGGGAACAATGATCCGTAATGTTCAAGGAAATTACATCTTAAGACGTGGCATCACTATCCTATCATGCCTGTTTTTATGGGGTGCATCTATTTTCAAGTCTATTAGAGTCATCTATTCTGTATACTCATTTAGGAAGCATACTCTACAATTATCCAGATAGGAATATGCTTCTATACCTCTTATAGACTTTTTTTTTTTTTACAGGCATATAATATATATATTAAGGCATACAATTAAAAACGATCATATCATTTTAAATACATTTTATAAAGCAATCACTGCTGAAATATGTTCTCTTAGATCTGCAAGATCCAAGCATGGTCAATAAATTAAGAAACAGGTTAGATGGGGTAATAATTACTAACAAACGAGATCTGTGTAACTTGCTATGGATTCAAGGGGTGCACAAAGAACACACTATTGTAATGATAAAAAAGTGGTTTAGTCTCTTTACCATGAAATTATAGTGTGTACTAAATAAGCCTGTAAGGAAAAACAGATTCTCGTGTTGAGTAGGACATATGACTGCTTGGCCTCGTGAAAATAACAAGCAATGTCTTGGCTCCAAACATGAAATGATTATTTGTATTGTGAAACGGGAGATTTCCACTTCTAGAGATTTTTGTGGTGGGGGGAGGAGGTTTCAGGTTATTTAGCAAACATTCAACGTTTTTATCACATGATAACATTTCTCTATTGTCAGGAACTTGAAAGCTGATGTTTTAGACAAAAACTGCATTTCAGAACTATATTTTAATATATGGCACTTTAGGATAATTCCATCAAAGTTGATAGCTGCTTCTGGTTGCTTGGTATCACAACAAGACCTATTGTCTTATGGATGCTGGAGCCGGATCACGCAAGACCGATGCAATCTGTCTGTTCTCTGACCCGGTAAGCTCTATGTAATTGAGCAGTAACACTGCTAGAGCAGACTGTACGATTGAACACTTTCTGTCCATGGCATATAATTGGATAACTTTTGATTTTTTTTTCACCAGCCACTTCTTAGTAGTGTCTTAGTCATGACATACAACTTGTGACTGATAATCTACTTGGAATGAATTGGTAGAATGAAAAAAAGTACAGAGACCATATACAAATTTTGATAAATGTTATGGTATGTAAAATTGCATAATCAGCCTTGTTATTTGTCTGTAATAGATCAAGCTCTTCTGACCATGTTTAGGGAAAACCAGCTGAAAACGTAAGGTTTTGCCTCCTCTTTTCAAAGATTTGTTAGGGAGGGTAAGACCAAATAACGTCATTGCTCCCAAACAAAATGTGCTATATTGCATAACTGTCCGTTCATCTTCTATAAATTGTAAATGATTTATGTAAAAATGTTACCATAAAAAAATTTGTCAACAAAGTGGGAAAACCACAACGAGCTTCTTAAAAGAAATAAAGTTGGGTTTCCTCTCTTGCACAGTGGTATTTGAGGCACCTATTTACGTACTGGTGTCCTAAGAAAAATCTTTCCCAAATGTACACTTTTTTTTTTTTTACCAATTAAGCACAGAACACCAAGGTATAGATCACAGTGGTGCCGACGGACCAGTTGCTGTGTTCAAAAGTACCTTGATACGGTTGAAGCAACACAAATATTTCCATTTCAATTGGCTGATGAAGGGTTAGCTTACAGCAAGTAGATTGCCATTTTCCACGGACCATGTTTAAGTCGTTGGTAATGCAGTGGTTGAACACCTGATGGTGTAGACTGTTGGAGGAAATAGGACCCACAATTCCTGCAAAAAATAAATAGATATACACAGATAGGGGTCAACATTGATGTGTTGCATATTTTGGAAAGATTGCCAGCGATTTCGGATTTGTACTCAATTCAGCGGTCTGAAAAACGTCCATGATTCTATGTCTTAATGTGTGCACACAAGTGTAGTATTCTATGGCTGGTAGAATAGCCTGGATGGGAGAACCTTATGGTTCCTCAGCAATGGAAAATACTCACGCTTTCATGCAGATTTCTAGAGAACCCAAGATCAAATGTAGACACGTCAAAGGGTTCAAGCGGAAGGGAACAAGGCAACTCGAGAGCCTTTAAGAAAACCTTTGCTGCAATGACTATCTTTTACATCATCAAGGTGAGTTCAGCTGTTCATAACTGAATCCGGTAGTGATGTCAACTGGCTTCTGTTAGAGAAGCTATGGTAACAAATTCGGCTCCCTTGTTAAGTGTGCAGACTGGCCAGCTGAATACACATTTAAAAATGTTTATCTTAAGAGTCCTTGATATATCATGAGGCAGTGAACAACTATAATGGTCTCCTTTGATTCAGGCATAGATAATAACATGACTAAAAAATAACTCATTGGTTTTGAAGCAAATTTTCCATTGTATTAAGTAGTCTGAGGCAAGATTTATCCGCCTGAATTATTAACAGTGTTTGCATAGTGTAGTTTAAATTATCCTCCGTATTGATAAATGGTCTGTGAAATAAAAGATTAGCTTATATGAATTGCAGATATCGGTGGAAAATTGATTAAGAAATTCTTTTTTTTTCTTGACGGCAATGATTAGAACCTTATGAAGCTCAGATGGTGGATTCATATGAAAGGGCAATTATGGTCAAAATAGAACAGTCACAAGTACATATGGATTGACCAGTTTTCTAATTGGTTTCTGTGACGTGATTTTTGTAGTTTTCTCTTAGCTTCTTGGGATTTTTATGGTTGCTTAGAAGGATAGGTAAATAAGGAAGGAATATGCTACTTACCAGTATGCATCTGTTCTTGGCATGCAGGGCTGCTGACATTCATATCTGAGCATAGATCGCCGCCTAGTGTTGGGTCCGGATGATTGCACATTGTTGTCCTGGAAGAGTTTTTGAGGTATCACGAGATAGGTGGCTCCTCCCTTGGACTACAGTGCGCATGGGCATTCTCTCCATCCTTAGATTGTTTTTCGTCACTGTGGCAGAGATTGAGTATAGTACAGTAAGAGATGGCCATGCAAAGAGTGAATGCGACAGGCACCGGGGAGGCGATATGAATGTCAGCAGCCCTACATGCCAAGAACAGATGCATACTGGTAAGTAGCATATTCCGTTTGAGGCATGTGGGCTGCTGAATTCATATCTGTGCATAGAATGTATAGCAGTATCTCCCCTAGCAGTGGTTGCCCGTGCCAGCTGCAGCAGTCTGAAAAAGAGTCTTGAGAACAACCTGCCCTACAGCAGCTTGCTGTTTGGAATGTACATCTACACAATAGTGTTTGGTAAATGTATGTATGCTCATGTGGCTGCTCTACAAATTTCGTGTAAAGGAATATTTCCTAGGAAAGCCATGGATGCCCCAAGTTTGCGTGTAGATTAGATGATTGTTATTAAGTTGGGTAATAACTCTCATTCCTAAACTTTACGAGGTTACACGATCAGTGAAACTCCATACTGGGGGTATCTTTGTTTAATCCCCTTAAAGCAGTTGCACCGTGTGACTAAGCAGGGAAAACTGATTGTGCCCCGGAAAGGCAACCACATTGAAAGGTTGTGCTTTGCCCAAGGTGCCTTATCTATGCGTCCTCTAGTGTGAGGCTGAAAGATGAGGCCCTCAAGAATTTGTGTCCGGATCACAAGCCCAAAGAGGGCATCTGGAAAAGGGCTTGGCACACAGAGCAGAGACAAGCCAATGCTAAACTAAACATAGCACACTTTCTAATTCTGACGTTTTGGATCACATATGAGGCATTATGAGGCTATTGGAGATCTAGTTAAACTGTTCAAAGAGCATACATGTAGGTGCAGGCAGAATAGTAGTGTACAAAGAGTGTTACACATTCACATTGCCAACTAGTGCATGCAAATCAAAGATTTTTGAGTTTGCCTTAGTGGAGTGTGATTGTGATTACTTTTATCAACTCTGTGTAGTTTGCAAAAATGCAATGTTTCACTATTCACTGTAGTTAGATCTAAGTAACAGATTTGATCATCTTCCACAAAAAAACAAGTGTAGGTTATGTTTGGCTGCAAAATTGTCGATTCTATTGGATTCCAAAGCATGGGCGCCCACCTTTCTGCCTGTCAGTTTTGTTGTGGTTTAAGATAATTTTGCGCTGCTCCCTGGGATGCGTCCTGCCAGCCATCTGTCACAGCGCAACTCTTGTTAAATATAGCAAGGCTGATACTAAGGGGTGTTTGAGATTAGAGGCAGAGGAGCCAAGAATGAAATGCGTCTGTAGACAGCCAGCTATGGTAGTATAGAGAACATGACAAAAATTGTTGTGTACCCCATGTGAAATTAATCTCTCATAACCCTAACAATACTAATAGAGTGAAGTATGTTAATAATCAACTAAATGCACGAAAAATCGACACTACACGTGGGGAAACTAATTGCTGTTTTGCTGAAATTAAATATACTAACAAAAACAAACGAGTCATACTAATATAGAGCTGTGGTATTATAGTTTTAACTGAATAAGCATGTGTATTTGTGCTTATATTAGAAGTTCTTTTGTGGTGATAAAGAAATCAGATGGTGAGTAAAATGACGCTTATTTGTGTGCTTTTACTAGGTAACATCTAACCGGGAAAAATTAGAATAGTGGGAGGTAAACAGAAGGGTTGAAATTCTAAATCTAATTTCTGTTATGTTTATTTTCGCATTAGTTCCCATTGAGGCCTGCGTGGCCTAGTCTAAAAATGGCAGTTTAAGTGAAATGAGATAAACAACTTTGTAACCTTGTAATTATGTGATTATTCCTTGTTTATTTTATTTTTATTCTTACTCGATGCGGTCATTGCTCTTATGTCCTTCCTTTCATCATATTTGTAAAGCGCTCTGATATCCTTCGGGATCTTGTTCGCGCTATATAAAACTTTATAAATAAAATAAATAAATAATGCGCCCTAGCGGGAACTGTTAAGGTGCGTTTTGCTTCTAAATAACATATTTGAATGCACTTAACGATCCATCTGGCTATACCGGATTTTGAAACAGGGTTGCCTTTGTGCTGCGGTGAGAAAACAACTAACAACTGTTTTGTCTTGTGAAATGCCTTAGTTCTATCTATATAGTATTGCAGAGCTCTTTTGACATCTAGAGTATGCAAGGCCCTTACAGCAACTGTCTGTGGATTTTGAAAGAACACTGGCAGTTCTATTGTTTGATTTATATGAAAATGGGATACCACTTTTGGCATGAATTTAGGGTTTGTTCTGAGAACTACTCTATTGGCATGTACTTGAATGAATGGTTCTTGAATAGTTAGGGCTTGCAGCTCACTAACTCTTCTAAGTGAAGTAATGGCAATAAGGAAAGCCACCTTCCAAGTAAGAAATTGTAGTTCGCATGAGAGTAGTGGTTCAAAAGGTGGTCCCATAAGTCTGGTTGAAACGATGTTTAGATTCCAGACTGGTGAAGGTGGGTGCCTTGGGGGAATTACTCGTTTAAGTCCCTCCATGAATGCTTTAATTGCTGGCACTTTAAACAGTGAAAGGTGTTGCCTGTTTTGGAGATATGCTGCTAACGCAGCTAAATGTATCCTGATGGATGCGTAGGCTAAATTGCAATGTTGTAGGTGCAAGAGATAGCAAATGATGTTCTGTGTAGAAGCATCTAATGGGTTAATATCGTTGTTACTGCAGTAAATGACGAAACGTTTCTACTTTGCTGCATAACATGCCTTGGTAGTGCGTTTTCTTGCCTCCTTGATAATATTCATGCAGTCTGGAGGCAAGTCCAGGTATCCAAACTCTAGGATTTCAGAAGCCAGATCGCCAGGTTCAGCTGTTGCGGATCTGGGTGTTGGATTTCTCCATGGTTCTGAGTTTGAAGATTTGGTGTGAGTCGCAGTCTTTGATGAGGCACCACTGACAGTTCTAGGAAGGTTGTGTACCATGGTTGCCTCGCCCATGTGGGAGCAACTATGATTAGCGTCAGTGAATGTTGGCGCATTTTGCGTGCCACTAGCGGTATTAATGGAGCTGGGGGGAAAGCGTATGCAAATTTGCCTGACCAGTTCATCCATATCGTATTGCCCTGCGGATGTGGGAACCTGGCAGCATAGTACTGGCATTTTGCGTTTTCGCTTGTGGCAAACAGATCTATCTCCGGTTGTCCCCACTGCCGGAAGAATGGTCGGAGCACATTGGGGTGAATCTCCCATTCGTTCATCTGTTGACTGTGCCTGCTGAGCAGGTCGGCTATTTGATTGTTTTTGCCTGGGAGGTGTTCTGCCATGAGAAACATGTTCCTCTGAAGAGCCCATTTCCACACACTTTGAGCTAGATGGGACAGTTATGGGGAATATGCTCCTCCCTGTTTTTGAATATAATACATAGCTGTCATGTTGTCCGTCCGGATCAACACAGTCTTGTTGCATAAGTGTTTTTTGAACGCTTTTAGTGCTAGAAAGACCGCCATCAACTCTAGTAGGTTGATGTGCATCTTCTTCTGTTGTGTAGTCCATAGACCCTGGACTGTGTAATGCAGGACATGGGCTCCCCAGCCTATCAGGGATGCGTCCACCGTCATCACTATTTGTGGGACAGGCTCCTGGAACAGTCATCCTTTGCAAAGGTTTTGTGGATTCCACCAATGCAGAGAGTTGTATGCCCGACTGGCCACCAACACTAGGTCTTTTAAATGTCCCTGAGCCTGGTTCCACTGCCTTGCTAGGCACTCCTGTAGCGGACGCATGTGTAGTCTGGCATGAGGGACTATGAATATGCACGAGGCCATCATGCCTATTAGTTGCATGAACACTCGAGCTGGCAAGGAGTGTTGTGGTTTGAACCTTTGGATTAACGTTTGCATTCCGTTGATACTTGCTGTGTTTGGATATGCCTTTGCTGCTAGAGTATCTTATTGTTGCTCCCAGGTACTGTTGTACGTTGGAGGGTTGTAGGTGTGACTTTGGGTAGTTCAGCGAGAAACCTAGATTGTGCAGGAGATGAATGGTCTTTGACATGTGGCTGGCACATTGCTGGGCCGATGGCGCTTGTATTAGCCAATCGTCCAGATATGGGTACAAATGAATGTGTTGTCTGCGGAGATGCGCCACCACTGTCGCTAGGCATTTTGTGAACACCCGTGGAGCTGTTGTTACACCGAATGGTAGGACTTTGAACTGGTAGTGTTGTCCTTGAATTGTAAACCTGAGATACTTTCTGTGAGCAGGGTGCATTGGTATATGAAAGTATGCGTCTTTGAGGTCTAGAGTTGCTAGGAAGTCTCCCTGCCGCAGCAGAGGTAAGACTTGTTGCAGAGTGAGCATGTGAAAATGCTCTGATAAAATATACTGGTTGAGGGGCCTGAGGTCCAATATTGATCTGAGAGATGAGGAAGTATAGTGAGTATACTCCTGTTCCTTGATGTTTGAATGGGACTGGTTCTATGGCCCCCTTTTACAGCATACTGATGACCTCTTGCTGCAATAATGTTATATGGTCCTTTGACATTGGACGGTGTACGGGTGGTATGTTGGGTGGTGTGGATGTGAGTTCTAGGCAATAGCCATGTTGGATAATTTGCCTGACCCACTTGTCTGTAGTGATGTTTAGCCAGACTGGTAGGAACGGTTGTAGCCTTCCCCCGACTGGTGTTGTATGGTCTGGGGGTAGTGCCAAGAAGTCACTGTTTGGTATTAGTGGAGGATCTATTGGTATTGCCTCCACGCCCTCTGCCCTTGTTATTATTTCCTCAGTATCCACCACGATTTGTGTTTTTATTGTATGCGAATTGCATATTACTTTTGTATGTGGAGGATTGCTGTGATGTATTACCTCGCGCTCCTCCTCTGTAGTTGGAGCGACAAAAGGAGCCTCTGTGTTGTTGTGACTGAAGAGCCCCCTTTGACTTTCCAGTCTCCGTGTCCTTTTTCATTTTGTCCAGAATGGAGTCAACTGCTGGACCAAATAAAAAATCAGGATTGATTGGCTGGTTAAGAATTGTGGTTTGGACCTCACTCTTAAATCCAGATATGCGAAGCAATGCGGGTCTCCTAAGCAGTACGCTTGTGTTGATAGATCTGGCAGCTGTGTCTGCCGCGTCTAGAGCACACTTAATGGAGGCATTGGTAATGAACTTTCCCTCCTGTACAAGTTCATGCCTGCTGTTTGAAGGGCTCAGGTGAGTGTTGGAGAAGTGCTTCTAAGCGGTCATAGTGCGCTCTGTCGTATCTAGCCAACAAGGCTTGGGTATTGGCAATTCTCCATGAGTTTGCTGCTTGAGCTGCTACTCTCTTGCCTGATGCTTCTAAAATCTTTGACTCCTCATCAGGAGGAGGAGCCTCTCCAGTAGTTTGAGAATTAGTACGCTTACGTGCGTTGGAGACTACCAACGAGTCTAGAGGCAGTTGTCCCCTGATGAAAGTAGGGTCTAATGGTGCAGCCCTGTACTTTTTTCAATTCTAGGGTTGATGACACGTGCCCTAGCAGTGTCTTTGAATATGTCATTTGCGTGCTTTAGGACCCCTTTTAACATGGGAAGTGTTTTGACACTTTTTTCTGATGTTGCATGTGTATCAAACAGAAAGTCTTCCTCTATAGGATCTGCATGCATTTCTACATTATGGTAGAGCGCTGCTCTATCTATTAATGAGTGGAATGCCACCGTGTCTTCTGTAGGTGATGGTCTAGCTGGGTATGCAGTTGTGTCTATAATGGGTTGAGCCTCATCAGGGTCTGGGTCATTCCCCCATGGTTGTGAGTTGGGGTCTACATCTTGGTTTTGTGGATATCCAAAATTAGCATTCGTGTCCTGATCTACATCTGGCTCATAGTCAGAACGTGCAGGTGAGTATGGTGCATGTGGAGTGGTAGGCATAGCTGGAGAGATAGGCTCAAAAAGAATAGGAGAGGTTGCACAGCCTCTTTTCGTTTTGAGTGGAATAGTAGAAAAGTCTTCAGCAGGGGCTGGTCTTTTTTTCCTTTTGTAAACAGTCACTTTCCCAGTATTTGGGTCAATATATAGTTTAGACTGATCTTCTGTAGAGGGGTCTGGATGGATGATCTCCTCTTCCACAGTCTTTTCCCTTGGCGCCGATGTTTTCGGTTTGACCTTTTTCGGTTTGATGCCTTTTTTCGGTTCGACCGTCTTCGGTGCCTGGATCAGCTTGTGAGGCTTTATGGGCAGTGTCTGTCCGATAGATTTTGGCGGTGCGACGGATTTCACAGGTTGCACCACTGTTTTTGGGCCGATTGGTTTTATTGGCTCGATAACCTTTATCGGGTGTTTTGGCTTGTTCGGCTGTAGCGGTGTCCTCGGAGCCTGTGGCTTCGTCTCAATGCCCTTCCGGATCATCTTCTTGGACCGGAACTGGGCACAAGCTAGGCAATCGCTTTCATTATGATCTGGCGATAAGCATTTGTTGCATACAGGATGCTTATCTGTATGCGGAAACTTTGAGTTGCACTGCGGGCAATATTTTAATAGACTTCGTTCCATCGACCGTCGGTCCACGTGGCGTCGAGAAGGCCAAACGGCCCGATTCGACAACCCGAGTGAAAGTAGATTGTGAAGAAGCTTTTCGGTACCGATCGAAAACAATACCGACTAATCCGAAAGGCCTTTTGGCCCTTTAGAGAAGTTTATTTCGGTTCCGAACTTGGAGTGCAGGAAAATGCATCCGAACCCAATGGCGGAAAAAAACAATCTGAGGATGGAAAGGATGCCCATGCGCACTGTAGTCCAAGGGAGAAGCCACCTATCTCGTGATACTTCGAAAACTCTTCCAGGACAACAATGTGCAATCATCCGGACCCAACACTAGGTGGCAGATCTATGCACAGATATGAATTCAGCAGCCCACATGCCTCGAACAGAAATATATGCGTAATCCTTGTTTTGAGTCATTATAAGAACTGAAACTTTCTGTAGCAAATATTATATTCTAAGGCTGATTCATCTTGGTTCCATTCTTTTGGACTCTATTCCACTTGCATATATCATGGATGAGGAATTGCACGCAAATGAGACATTATTTGCCAAAACACATGACTGCACTCGGCAGACATGCAAAGATTGTTTTTCTACAACTGTATGTCATAAATAATTATTAAGTTACTACCTTGGTATAACAAAATTGAAATATACATCCAGCTTAGCTAAGTCATTGGACAAATTAGGACTAGCTCGTAGTACAAATGTTCTTTGAATATGAGGATAGTTACATAATGTACAGATCCTCCAAAAATAAAGAAGGATGCAACCCATCCTTCAGTTTTGTGTTTAGAACACAAACATGGGCAAACATTGCAATAGCAGTTTGTAAACTCCTTTTTGTTGAAAAGTCAACCAACACGCCCAAAGATAGATTCCACAAGGTTCCTTATCGATAACGCCAGGTTAGAAGTTATGTGAGCTTTGACTGCATTTCTGCCAGAAAGTAGCCTCTACTTTTCCAAAGTTTTCATGATAACAATTGCTGTTAAATCACACAAAGGCTATCTGGATAAACAGACAATGGTTTATATGGATTATGTTACTTGCCCTGTAAGCAACTGTTCTCGGCATGTACTGCTGTAGATTCACATGCTTTACGTGCTTCTCACTGTAAAGTGCTTCAATGCCTCGTCGGGGTAGTAAGCGCTATATAAATTCAAATTCAACATAAGTCTGCTATCTAGTGTTAGGCTCTAGTGATTACAAGTTGTTTTTGTTCCAAGAAGTTTTCAAGTCACAAGGCTGCGACTCCTCCTCTTGAGAATACTGCACATGGTCATCGACGCCATCTTCAGATTGTGTTGCCGTGGGTAGGTGTGAATGTAAAGAATACAGTGTATGTAAGCCTTGAGATGGCCATGCGTTAGTATGAGATGAAGAATATGAACTGCAACCTACACAAGAATTTGGGGAGGAGGGATGGTGCATGTGAATCTGCAGCACTACATGCCAAGGACAGATGCTTACAGGGTAACATTATCAGTTCCAGGCATGTGTGTTGTAGATGCACATGCTTTGCATAGACTGTAAAGCAGTCCCTCTCCCTAGGAAGTGGTTAACTTGGGGGGGGGGCAGGGGGGAGTTGCAGTTGTCTGAAAAAGAATATTAAGTACTACCTGATCAACACTGGCTTGTTGGCGTGCAAATACATCAACACAATAATGTTTTGTGAAGGTATGTGGAGTAGACCATGTTGCTGCTTTGCAAATTTTAGCGATAGGAATGTTTCCAATAGATGCAAGATGTAATTTATAGAAATATATACTAATCCAGCAGTTTGTAAATGCAATAGGTATAAAATAAGAGTTTGTACCTTTTCTTGGAGGATTAACGTTTTGTTTGTGACAGAATATAACAAAACATTTCCATTTTGTTGCATAAGATTGCCTTGTAGTTGGTTTACAAGCTTCTTTAAGAATGTTCATACAGTCCTGAGGCAAATCTAAATATCCAAACTCTAAGACTTCAGGAGCCAAATTTCAAGATTAATTTCTTTGGGATTGGGATGTCTTAATGTTCCACGGTTCTGCATGATCAGGTCAGGGTTGAGGTGAAGCTTCTCGTGTGAGATTAGTGATAGTTCCACGAGTTTTGAGAACCACGGTTGTCAAGCACATGTTGGCGCTATTAGTATCATGGTGAGCGATGTTTGCTTGAGTTTCCTGACCACTAATGGAAGTAGTAGGAGAGGTGGAAAAGCATATGCAAATATCTCTGACCAGTTCATCCATATAGTATTACCTTTGGACTGATGGTAGAGCTATCTGCTTGTGAAGTGTGCATTTCACATTTTCTTTTGATGCAAACAGGTATATCTCCAGGAATCCCCATTTGCAAAAGAATGGTTGAAAAACATTGGGGTGAATTTCCTATTCATTGACTTGATGTGATCTGCTCAGAAAGTCTGCAATCTGATTGCTTGTTCCTGGGACATGTTCTGCTAATAGAAGACTGTTGAGGTGTATTGCTAACTTACATATTTTCTGAGCTAAGTGAGATAATTGTCGAGAGTGTGTCCACCCCCCTGTTTTTGTAAATAATACATTGTTGTCATATTGTCTTTTCGGTTAAGGACAATTTTGTGTTGTAGATGAATTGTGAAGGCTTTGATCGCTGAATGAACAGCTTGCAGCTCTAGGTGATTGACATGGAGATTCTTGTGTCTGGAATCCCATAGTCCCTGAAAAGTAAGGTTGTGGAGATGCGATCCCCATCCTGTTAAGAGATGCATCTGTTAAGAATTATCTGTGGAACTGGGTCTTGAAACTGCTGCCCTTTTGCTAGATATTGTGGATTATACTGTTGTAGAGAGTAATACAAGCAGCTGTTTACCAACACTAGATCATGAAATGGACCCAGTGACTGAGTCCATTGCTGGGAGAGAATTTGTTGTAGAGGTCTCACGTTGAATCTGGCATGTGGGACTATGTAAGTAGAAGACCCCATGATGTCCAAAAGTCTGAGAAATATTTTGGCTGGAATGGGAGTTCCTGTTTGAAACTGTTGAATTAGCGTTAGTATATTGTGTATTCTGTATGTGTTTGGGGATGCTTACGCTACATTTGTGTTGATCGTGGCCCCTAGAAATGCTCTAGTAGCTGGGTGTACATGAGATTTTTGTAGGTGGACAGTGAACCCTAGTTGATGTAGTAAATCTAGGGTCTTTTAAGTGTTTTGTTTGCATAGTATGAATGTATTTGCTATGATTAACCAGTTGCCTAAACAAGGGAAGACATTTGTGTTTTCCTTATGCAGATGTGCTGCCACAACTGCTAAGCACTTTCTGAATACTCTTGGTGCTGTAGTGATTCCAAAGGGAATTACTTTGAACTGATAACGATTTCCCTGAAATATAAATCTGAGGTTTTCTGTGTGCAGGATAAATTGGTATAAGAAAATAGGCGTGCTTTAGAGCTAAGGCTGCCATGAAGTCTCCTTTTTGTAATAAAGGAATGGTCTCTTGAAGAGTGACCATATGGAAATGTTCTGATAGGTAATTATTTAGTGGTCTGAGATCCAGAACGGGCCTGAGAGACCCATCTTTTTTGGGAATAAGGAAAGATAGTGAATATACTCCTGTCCCATGCAATTGTGGTGAAACTGGTTCTATTGCTTCTTTTTGCAACGGAGCTGTGTTTCTTATTGCAGAAGGATTTGGTGTTCCATGGATAGTTTACATCTGCGAGATGGAATATTTGACAGTGTTATGAGTTCCAGCCAATAACCATGTTGGATAATGTCGAAGACCCAATTGTCTGTTGTAATGGACTTCCAGTTTTTGAGAAATTGTTGAAGACGACCCCCAGCTGGTGTTTGGATGGGGGTTGGGGAGTCATTATTCATTGTTGGTATTTGAGGAACATGTATTGTTGCCTCTGCAAATTGTTACCTCTGTAGAAGGTTTTAGTTGTTGAGGTTTGTCCTTGAGTTTTACATTGTAAACCTGAGGTATTGGTGAAAGCTGTCCTTGCCCTTTTTTTTTAAAACTGGGCCTACAAATGGAACCTCTATAGGTGTTTGTCTGTAGAACTCCCATTGATTTGGTCACCTGGGTCCTTTTTAATTCTTTCAAGGATTGTGTCCACCCGGGCGTCAAAGAGATGTTCCTTGTCAGATGGGAGGTTCAATATGGTCTTTTGTACCTCAGGTTTACAACCCAACACCCTTAATCATGCATGTTTTCTTAAAGGTACACTAGTATTTATACTTCTAGCAGCAGTATCGGCTGCATTAAATGCACACTTAATGTTGGTGATAGGGTTGCATTCATTAACAATCTCTTGGCCTCTTTTTCTGTGCTACTCTGGGAGATGCTGCAGAAGGCCCTCCATTTAATCCCAGTGGGCCCTGTTGTACCTTGCTAGTAATGCTTGGCTAGTAGCTATACGCCAATAATTAGGTGCTTGTACATCAACTCTTTTACCAGAGGCATCCATAAGTTTGGATTTCATTTCTGGTGGTGGTGCTTCTCCAGTTGTTTGGGAGTTAGCCCCTTTTCTAGCACTGGATATTACTAAAGAGTCACAAGCTAACTGACCTCTAGTAAAAATGGGGCCAGAAGGTTTGTATTTTTTTTTTAATCAATGCGAGGAGGAATTATTCTTGCTTTGACTGGTTGTTGGAAAATGTCATCTGCATGAAGTTTCATACCTGTTAGAAGTGGTAAGTATTGTGCATCTCTTTGTGTATTATATAAAGTATCAAAGAGGAAATCCTCCTCTATTGAGTTCTAATATAAAGGTGCCTGATGAAAAGTGGCTGCTCTGGCTAAGAAATCCTGATAAGCAGATGCATCATCAGGTGGTGATGGACAGCTAGAGTATAAATCGGGATCGGTGTCAACAGGAGGATCAATATTATAATCCTCCCAAGGATCCCCTGGCTGTGTGTCATATGGGATGTCTTGGTCCTGATCTATTGTTGACTGAAGAGACATACTACTCGTCTCAGACAATTGTGGTGAGTGGTGGGGGAGGTGAAGGAGGTGATTGTGGTACAGGTAAAGAAAAATGAATGAAATGAAATGAATTTGTACTTGTATAGCACACTTACACCCTGAGGCGTCTTGGCGCTGTACGCATACCGCTGTGGAACCCTTCCTGGCTTTTCCCTGTAAAATGCCTACTCCTGGGCACCCCCAAGGTGAAGCCAGGCATCCCAGCGCTGTTGGGGCCGTTGTGGAGATTAAGCAAGCTATTGCCCAGAGTTGCAGAGTGGGACCCATGATTAGAATAGACACAGAGGCGAGAATCATCAGGTTCGAGGAATTTGAGCCCAAGACCCGCCGAGGCGGGGAATTGAACCCTGGTCCCGGGCCAGACCTCTGCATCAGGGTCTGCATCTCTAACCATTGAGCCACACTTCTCCAGCAGGAATGGGAATGTGCAATGGACTAGTTGCAGAATCCTTTTTTCCAAAGCCTCCTCAAAACACAAGGGCTGCTGAGGAGAATTTTCTTTGTTCCAGGCTGAATTTTAACTTTTTTTTTTTCAGATCGAGTTTTTGATGAAATTGCTCGAGGATTGGCTCTGGGGGAGATTTTGGACCAAAAACAAAGCATTTCGGTGAAGAGTGCCTTGTTTTTGGTGGAAGAAGGTTCGGTTCCAAAAGAACATTTCCTTTTTTTTCCAGTGTTGAGACCAAAGAGTGAGATGTTTTGGTCTCCGATGGAAGGGATAGAGAGGCCCCTCCTGTAGGCCGAACTTTCAGAACCGAGCCAGAGGTTTTTGAGTCATGTTTTCAGTGCACGCCATGGCCTGTGTGCAGGGGTGCCCCGGGAGCAGTTCTCAGTGGAGGCTGAAAATGTGGATTTCGGCGAAGGGGAAGAAGTACTCACTGTACATTGTTTTTGTGCTGGCTGAAGAGTGGGAGAGTACACTTCTGATTGAGACTCTGATTCATGTATGGAAAGAGCTTCATCTTGTACTACTGAAGCATCTTCCTCCTCCTCTTGTCGACTGAAGATGTCAGGGATATTGTTCATTTGCTTGTGCTGCATCTCTTGATGTCTAGCCCTTCGATCTCAAAGAGTCTTTTTCGACCAAAAAGACTTACAGGCCTCACAGGTGTCATCTCAATGTTCGGGCGGGAGATCTAAGTTTCAAATAGGATGTTGGTCGGTGTGAGGGTATTTGTAGTTGTACTTCGGACAGAAACTGAATGGAGTGCATGCCAGTAGCAGGTATTCTTAATCTTGTTTGAAATGGTAGGCGTGTTGCCCGGGCAGGACCAATAGTCCAAAGAGACAAGTTGGACACACTCTATGAAACCTAGTATGAGATATATACTATACCGAACAAAACAATACCGTTGAGACAGAAGGAGACTCGAACCGGAGCGCGATATACTACATCCAAAACCGTCGGCATAAAAACAATCTGAAAATGACATTGATGACCATGCACAGTATTCCCAAGAGGAGTAGGAGGAGTCACACAGCCTTGTGACTCAGAGAAAACTTCTTGGAACAAAAACAACTTGTAATCATCCAAGGCCAACACTAGATGGCTGACCTATGAAAAGCACATGCATCTACAGCACATATGCCTCGAACATACTATTTACAAGAGCGGACAGCTGAAAAGCTTGAATATTAACATAAGCACTAAAGGGAGAAATTGCATTCCATTATGAACAGCATGAGTTCCATTTGCTGCAAAAACATTATAGGTTATGAAAGCATCTTTAATAAATTTCACACTAACCATTGAGCAATCATAAATACGATATTTTAATTACAATCAGTTCCTGAAAATATCAAACAAAACAACTTCACATGAAGGCAGCGGCACTTGCAAGGTATCAAACATAACATACAGGTATTGACTTTGCCAGTCCATGCAATATATGAAGTAGACTACAAATAAGCTTGTACGCTGTGCGCCAACATACCGCAGCAGGAATTCATTTTGCCCCTTGCACAATCTAAGGGCATTCTGCTCAATAGGGTGCATTTAACTAATGGAGAGTAACTGCACCTTAACATGGTGGGACCTGCTAATTAAAAGAAATGTAATGGGTAAAATAACTGAGTGGAGGGAAAGCTTCCTAGAGATGAGATTTAAAAAAAAAAAAAGCGCAATAGCTCCAAAGCTCTTAACTTTGCCAATGACTTACTTTATTTTCAGTGATGATGCCAAATACTACATTTCCAGTACGTCAAACCACCCAATCATATTTCTGTGGCTTTCTATGGCATATCCTGTGATGACTGATGTCATGCCAACTCCTGCGCCCACACCAAACAAGCACTAAACTGAAGCACTGAAAGTTTTCATGCATCTTCCCACCATAGGAATCCAATTCACACGGCTCAGATAACAGCATTTTTTCACACCACCTCCAGATTTTTTATACTGCGGTAACCATCTTTACTTTCCCTTTACTGATGGTGCAGGAGAGGTCTTTCAAAAATTAAAGAAACATCACTGGTCACCTACATAAATCAATAACACTACATTGTTCTCTGAAATTCAAAACAAACGCAGTTGCGCTTCTAATTTTAGTAGGGACTCGTGTGGAGTTGCAGTTGACAAAAACAAACCACAAACTTTTGAAAAGTAGTAGCTGTGTTAGGGAGGTCAAAAGGATGCAGACGATGCTGCCTTTCCTAACTCCACTTTATAGCAATCAATGCACTATCATGTCCCAAAAGAGAGGCCATTTTGACACCGCTAGTTGTCAGAGACATCGTTCAGCTTTTGCCAGTGGCACAATTATTATTTCAACATACAAAGGTCTACTTTAGCAGGATGAAAATGAGTAATATAGGAGGTTTTCTCTCATAAGCCTGATCACACTAACATTACAGCTGTCACTCAGATTACCTTACCGCCTTAACTTCATAGGATGATGTGCTCCTTCCTAAAACTAGGTTAAAGCTATGCAGAGCAATCTTTCATTTATCATGTGCACCTCTAGCTTGGACAAGGAAGGACGCCTGACAGTTTTCCTTTTTATGCTTCAAGTATGTTTAAGAAACTTCGCTTCGAAAGCGGAGCCAGAGGTTAAGAATTTGATTTATTAACAAATGCTGAATTATAAAGTCTGGTAAAAGTTGTGTTACCGCTCTGTATCTCTGAAATATAAGTTACTTACTTTCGGTAACGTTCATTCTGGTGGCTTGGATTCCTCACCATGTAAGCTTCCCCAGGTGCCAGACTGAATCCAGAAAACCCAATAGTAGGGTTTCTGTGTGCAGGTACATAGCACAGTGTGACATCAAATTAACATTCTGCTCTGAAGCGACAAATAGAGCCACACATGCCATGCCAGTTTCTTTCATGAACTTTCACACACAGCTTATCAACAAACTGAACAAACCAGTGTGCAGATTCTAAAATTGGGATCTTTTTAGCTGGAAATGAAAGTACCCTGGAACATGGAAGTGGGAGGGCAATGAGGAATCAGCAGTTCGAGTATCCACCAGAAAGAGCATTACCAACGGAAAGTAACATATTCCTATGACGGATACTTATCATAGATTCCTCATCTTGTGAGTAGATACCAAAGCAGAACTTTCCAAGATGGTGGGTCTGTGGATTTGCTCAAACAAAAAGAAAAATCCTACCAAACTGAGCGGGCAAGATGTCCATCTCGGCAGACAGGACTGCTGAGGCAGTAGCGCTTAGTGAACGTGTGAACAGATGCCACATAGCTGCTTGGCAGATATCCAGGACAGGCACTCCACATGCCACCCAGTAGTAGTAGCCCTTGACCTGGTGGAGTGAGCCCTTACACCTTCTGGCACCTGTCTGTAGTAGATCTTAATGGCCAGGACTATACATCACCTTTCTCTTCTTTGTCCCCTTTAAATCGATTGATTTGTATAAAAATAAAAAAAAAGTACTCCCCTGGGGTCCAAGTGATGGCATCTCTGTCAAGGGATGAGTAGAATAAATGTTGAGTGGGTGAGGGCTGTCCAACATGAAAAGACACCATCACGGTTGTTAAGAATAAAGCTCATGTCTAACACCAGTTTGTCTGGGGAAAAACATGGTTTAGGTGCTGGGCCGGAACGGCATGAAGTTCAATTACTCTGCATGCAGATGTTTCTACAATCAGGAAGACCATGTGTAAGAGGAATAGGCGCAATGGACAACTATTTATTGGTTCAAAATAGTTGCACACCAGGAACATAAGAAATTGATTTAAGTCCCACTGTGGCAAAGGGCTTAAGCGGAAATATTTTTAAAGAAAACAAGGGTACCCCATTAGTAAAACCTGGGGTGAAAGTACTTGCAAAAATTACAATGGTTTTTGGTGGCCTCAACGAGGTCCTGGGAAGAATACTGTTAATTATGAAATTAATTCATAAAATTAATTCAGGGAGAAAGTCTTAGTAGAATACCATATAGGTCAGTTTTATTACAATATTATACAAAAAACTTTTTGAAAAAAATTTGTAATAACGATAATTACTTTCTTATCAGGTGCTCACATATGTGACAAAAGTGCTTAAAGTGACTTTAGTGAATATATTAAAAAAGCAATTATATACATTTATATACAAAGATGTCACCACAAGGTTATTCCCACACAAATTATATACAATGAAAAATAGGGGAGTTTTCCTTGAGTTTGTCGACGGCGTTTCGATCTAGTTTGTTTTAGATCATCATCAGGACGTGAGCTTCCCTGTTATCTATTCAGGTTTGGAAATGAAGGGGCCGTGTTATTCCCTGGGCCAGGTGTGGTTTCCGTAGCAGGGAAACGTTATGTGATGCGAGGATTCAATTGCTCGTATCAGTGGCTCAAAGGCGGCATCAATGCGGGAGTTAAACACCGCTTAGTTCTATGCCGTCCGGCAGCGCAGATAACGTCTCTAATCCGGCGTTCTCTCGAGCATAGACGGCATAGAACTAAGCGGTGTTTAACTCCCGCCCAGGGAATAACACGGCCCCTTCATTTCCAAACCTGAATAGATAACCCCTTTGGAAACGGAGACTACAAATACAAACAACATTAGCCTCTGCAATCTCTGGCGCTTATTGCATAGACTTCGTGTAGATTCACGACACCGGCCAAATTAATTTCCTCGCCGCCTAGGAATCACAGTTGATACTTCTTTAATTTCAGGGAAGCTCACGTCCTGATGATGATCTAAAACAAACTAGATCGAAACGCCGTCGACAAACTCAAGGAAAACTCCCCTATTTTTCATTGTATATAATTTGTGTGGGAATAACCTTGTGGTGACATCTTTGTATATAATTGCTTTTTTAATATATTCACTAAAGTCACTTTAAGCACTTTTGTCACATATGTGAGCACCTGATAAGAAAGTAATTATCGTTATTACTAATTTTTTTCAAAATTTTTTTTGTATAATATTGTAATAAAACTGACCTATATGGTATTCTACTAAGACTTTCTCCCTGAATTAATTTTATGAATTAATTTCATAATTAACAGTATTCTTCCCAGGACCTCGTTAAGCGGAAATATATGCAGTAATCCTTTTAGGAAACTCTTCACAGATGGTAATTTGAACCACGTTGTTTTGTCCAGCACACATGTGTGTGTGTGTGTATATATATGTATGTATGTATGTATGTATGTATGTATGTATGTATGTATGTATGTGTGTGTGTGTGTGTGTATATATATCAAGCTCCAGGGGATGTGTCCAAGAAATCAGCAGCGACAGCAAGTAAGCCGTTCCAAGTCTTTTAATAGGTGAGGGCATGCGCATATAGAGTTATTTGTAAGCACCTGACTGGTACTGACGCGTTTCGTGCATTCCCTTCTTGGGGGCATTAATAGTCAGGAAGCTGCATTGTGGGCATTTGAGTTCTTTATTCGGCATAATCGCATTCCCTTGATGGGCTAATCCATAATTGTACTGGTCGCCTTCGGAAAACAAATGTCCCATATCAGTCTTGGATGGATGCAGCTTTAAATCCATGCTTCTTAAAGGCTCCGCATGAGCCCCTCCATAGGCGCCCGCCCTATATCCAAACTTGCGTACCACTTGTGGGCTTGAAATGCATCAAGTCCGTAGCCCCACTCTCCGTGGGTGGTGCAAACTGAGCAGCAGGACAACCGCTAACATACCAAGCTCCAGGGGATGTGTCCAAGAAATCAGAAGCACTCGACAGCAAGTAAGCTGTTCCCCAAGGCTTTTAATAGGTGAGGGCATGCACATATAGAGTTAATTGTAAGCACCTGACTGGTACCGACGCGTTTCGTGCATTCCCTTCTTCGGGGCATTAATAGTCAGGAAGCTGCATTGTGGGCATTTGAGTCCTTTATTCGGCATAATCACATTCCCTAGGATGTGCTCAACCAGAGGGGCTCATACAGAGCCTTTAATGACACTAAAGAGGAGGTGCATCCATAACAGGCAGAAATGGTGATTGTTATTCCTACAGGGACGTGCGGAAATTAATCATGCATTCCTATTGAGGAAAACGATGAAGCCAAACGACGGAACTAACACACCCATTATGCACCTTTCTGACTTAACTATCCATGAGGAAGTGAGTAAACGAAACGCGTCGGATGTTGTGAGTCTGGTGTTGGAAATAAACTTTGTGCGTGCATATCCATACCAATAAAGAGTTGTGGGGAAAAGCTGGTTTGCTCTCGTGTGCCGCTCATTGCGTGGACAATCCCCAAAGGAGCTGGATATATAACGACAAAGCAGGTACTTTAAATTGATGAAAGCGGGCCTTTCAGTCTGGAACCCATTGGAGGGCGTTTTTCCCTTGTTAAAGTGAAATGCACAGAATCCCAATCGAGGGTAATTAAAGAGACTACAAGTGCCGCAATGCCTTGCAAGAATTCATTTAAACTTCAGCCAATCACTGAAGGAGGCAACTTGTCAAGAGCACACTGGATGGTTAATTGATTAATAAAAGCGGCTTGTGAAACACTGTGACTTTCATGCGCCTTTGAGAAAGGAGATAGGAATCTCTGAAACGCATCAGGCAGCTAAAGGAGAAAACATGGACTAAAATGCTCGCTTTACCTTAATAAAAAGTTGTTGTGCAACGTACCTACTGAGGAGTGCGGACTCATTTGCAAGGCAAACTGGGAGTGATATATATATATATATATATATACACACACACACACACACACACCAAAAGGGCCAACAAGTAACCAGCAGTGCCCGCCACAAGTCGTTGCTGGGCCAAAGACTAACCAAACAATACATCCAACAGTTTTGCTAGCAACAGGTCTGACTTGGCAACTGCACCAAGCCACAAACTTGTCACAGCATCCTGCATGTACAGATTTAATTTAAGGGTGCTTGGCTGACAAAACAACATCAACGACCACAGGCAGAAGATCAACTGTTGCTGTGCAAACTCTAGGTTGGTTGTACAGGCTCTAGTGCAAGACACTGACCTGCTGATGTGACAAAAGGCCCACATGAAGCAGCAACCTCATCAGAGAATAAATGCTCACCACCGGAAGTTCCAGGGACCACGTGCCTCTGACCAAAGCCATTAGTATGAACTCAGGAGAGGTAACTGCAGGAAGGCATACAAGAGGTCTGTGCTCCCATCTAGGCAGAATGTGTGTCAGCAAAAGAGCCTTTTTAGGAACTCCACAGCATACAAGTGCTCACATTGCAAGTTCTCTGCGCTGGAGAAGAGCTCAAATTTCCCCCACTATCAGAAGATGTCTTGTGCTATATCCAAGTGTAATTGTAAATCGTGATCCACTAAATACCACAAACTGAGCTGGTTTACCCTGGTGTTTACAGATTCTCCCAGGTGGTGCATCACCAGGGAAATCCCCATGCGATTCAGCCAGTTGCAGAGCTGCAGGCCCTCTTGGCACAGGACACCACCTCACCCTGTTTGTGCTTCTTGCAGGACAACATGGCAGTAGTTTTTTTGTGAGAACTTACACCAGCTGTCCATTAAAGGAGGGAAGAAATGCCTTTAACACCAAGCCGCAGCTGAAACAAATTGAAGTGTAGTCCACTGATTTAGAGGTCTCAGAGGATGAATTCATAGGTCTGGAGGAAAGGCTTGAAACTGAACTGTACCCAGGATGGCTCCACTGAAGGAGCCCTTTGTGACTTCAGCAGGTTTTTATAAATGTCATCTGATTCCCTGATCGTTACAATTTACATACTGCTTTTAAATTAAGTAGGATTAAAGTTTTTAAACATTTCTTACAAATGTAAAGAGAAAAAAAAGGACTCCATTCTTCCAATAAAGTCATTAAAATATCTCCTAGTTCTTCGGAGTCATTAGTTTGTCAATCCTTTTAACATAATTTCCTTTTAAATGCACCTTATTTCATTAATTTAACAAAATGCACATCAATTGCTGAGAATCTCAATGATATAAAGAGGTTTGCTGTCCTATGGAAGTGGTCCGCATCCAACTGTGGCAAACCTCTCAACAGGTAGTCGTAGAGGTAGTGGAAGACTGGTACCCCACCACCAACTTCACTTTTGTGAACACCAGAGAGGCACTGGTGAGGCTGAAAAGGAGGCAACCAACAAAGTGCTTTGCCTGTGGCTCACCTGGAATCAAAGGTAGTGCCGATGGAAATGCAAGCCAAGGATGCGAAAATAAGCCCCATGCAGGTTCCACATCAGCATTCACTCTCCGGGATTCAAGCAAAGAGAATTTGGGCCAGGGTGAGCAGTTTGAATGTATCCATGCGCAGTAAGGCATTGAGAGGGTGAACATCTAGAATAGGATTGAGACATCAGTCTTTCTTTGGCACAAGGAAGTCCCCACTTCTAAGGTCAGCATCCAAAGATCCAGCACTTCGTGGCATGAAATAGACATATGGTTCTCATAGAAGTAGACCGATGTAGGTGGCAGGTGTGTGACTCTAAAAGAAATGGCAGGGTGTAATCCTGTTGGGACAATATGCAGGACCAATGTAGTGCTGCACCCCTGCAGAAAGTGGCCGATCCTGCCTCGTACTGGATGGATGTGTACCACTAAGGAAACACTAAAAGGGTTTCAAAGTTGTGGCTGGAGAACTAATTTATTGGGTATGAGCACTGCCCCTCATGATCAGGGGGGAGGGGGCGGGGGGGGGGGGGGTTGCCTTACTGGAGCTAAAAGCCCAAAAAGAGTGTGTCGTGACAGGGTTCTTTTGAAAACACTGTAGAGAGCGTCCCCTTTTTCATCGAACAAGTGGGAACGGTCAAAAGGCGTGTTCATTAAGGATGGCTGGACGTTCCTATAGCCCTTCCCAAACAATCTGTGGTGTCCAGATCAGAACTGATGACAAATTTGGTCGCTTCCAACCATTTGAATAGTCTGTGCAAAGGAAGCACTTCAGTTGTCTGGGATTGCAGGTAAGATCTCAATCACCATCGGCATTAGTATTGGGCAAGGTGCACTGTCCATTGCCATTCTGCAAGTGCATGTACAAGCAGGACGACTCCTGCTGCGTTCAAATGGCTGGCTCTTTGCAGAGTCTGAGCCCAAAGATTGCTGTTAGATCTGTGAGGAGCTGCACTGTAGTATAATCGTGTCGATTCAGGGCAGGCCGCTGCACATTATTATCGGGACGTTGCTGGAGCCGGCTTAAAGTCAGACACCACTATGGGTTGGGTTTCCTCCTCCAGCACAGGCTTCAATGCTTGAGGGGCCAGAGAGATGCTAGCCTCGGTCCGACACCGGTATAAAAACTGAAGCAGGTTCAAGAGGCCCAGACAACACCACGGGTGATCCTTGTGCCCCAAAGTAGTGCAAGAGGGAGCTGTAAGCATGCCCAAGATGTGCAGCATGGCCTCAAAGAAAGCCTTTGACATGCTGCATCACCACCATTCCATATTCCACCCTCACAAAGCAAATCAAATCAAATTCCTAAAGCATTTTAAGATGGCAGAAAGACAGTATGGCTTTGCAGTACAATTTATCTACAATTGCTCACCTTATGGTCCAGTCCCAAGTGCATACCTCACTGTGAGTGTCTCCAAACAATGGATGTACTTGTTCCATGCACATCTTGGCTGGTTATCACGTAAAGTACCTTTATTTTCTGTTCAAACACTTTTTTTTTTAAATAACATTGGTGCCATTTACTCAGGAACATGATTGCATTTGGAAACTTGTCTATGCCATTGCAGATAGAAATAAAATTATCATTCTTAATAATTAAGGTTGGTGATACATGCAACTGTCTCGTCCTGGAAGCCCGTTGTCTTACCCTGTAGATAGACTTTGATGCTGGTCATGCATAAGCCGGATGCCCTTTCAGAAACCTACACAACTTGGACCTCTGGGCCACAATCTGTGCAACAATCTGTGCAACCAGTTTAGTTGGGGGCATTTCAGACTATTAAAAACACTGAGCCATGAAACAGCACCTCCACCTCTCCTGGGCAGAGCATAATGTATAAATAAACTAAATAAAACAAACAAAACAAATTATCACAAAATATACAATATGAACCGGTCCATAATCCTCTAAATGGCTTTAGAAAACTGAAAGAAATGCTTCTACCCAAATAACTTGCTTAGGGCCCTGAAAGTCGGGATATAATTTGATACTTTTCACTGGTAATTGATCACAATCCCCCAAGTGGTCACAATCCGCCAAGCGGACACAATCTTTAACATTATGGTCAAACTGGATTGAAAAATGGAAAGGCGGGGGGGGGGGGGGGGGGGGGGGGGGGGGGGGGGGGGGGGGGAAACCACAACAACCCAGAGTGGAATGTTTACATAATTTGCCACCATTCATTAATTCTTACCTTTCCCTTTTTGGGTTTTGGTCCCCTATTCGCGTTTTCCTATACTATATTTCCCTCCTTAATACAACTTTTTTTCTAGAGGTGTTGGGAATAATTGGTGTGCACCGCTCATATTATCAGTTTCCACTTCACTCACCCCTCGACTGGGAATCAATCTTCTTCTCAGATGGCTACATCAGCTTTCTCCTTCAAAAACGAGTGCCTTATGTTGGGAAATTAAGGGCTAAAGAGTTCGGCAGACCCAGAATGTCCACAGTGCACCTTCATCATAGGATGTGGCTAAATGGGAGAATATTTCCAACGCGTTGGATAAAACGTAAGTTTTGGGATTGGTTACTGTGGTACACTTTAAAATGCTTCTCAATCGGGATTTCTATTTATAATAAAAAAAAAAAAAAAGCTGGAGCAACTCACAGTACGGTCCCACTTGATGACATATCCAATATGCTAGCAGCGATGTTTTCAATTTCAAGTGTTTGTGAATTGCAATATCATCCAGCTTACCCTCAAATTATTGAAATAGACTTTAGCTTGCAATAACCACCGCACCCTGCCCCAAAGTCTAACATCTCTCTCTGCTGTTCCAACCCACCTAAAATATTTCATTGACGAGCCGCTGAGTCATCAAAGAAAGAGGCAGAAAAAGCACTCCTGCCAACTAAAATGTAAACCCGAAGTATGCAAATAACTGCTTCAAAAACTGAATACCACATGGTAGCATGCTATTCTAGGGCAAAGGCAACATTTTCACAAGTGTTCAGTCTTGCACTACATCGTGTACCGTGCTACCACCCACAAAGCAGAGTAACAAAAATTCACATCGAAGCTTATGC
Organism: Lissotriton vulgaris; assembly: GCF_964263255.1. Lineage (NCBI taxonomy): Eukaryota > Metazoa > Chordata > Amphibia > Caudata > Salamandridae > Lissotriton > Lissotriton vulgaris. The sequence continues at coordinate 1,309,298,102 of NC_141685.1, forward strand.
TCACCAGCACATATCTGAATTATTAACGCAATATCTGCTAAATTAAGCACATTGAACTGCTAGTTTTTTTTAAGGCCATGCTTGTCCAGCTAGCTATGCCAAGCCCCTGGGAAGGTAGATTGGATGCAGATGCGCAAATCTATTTGCGGGAAACAAACACACACCATTTGTGACTTCCCTATATCTTGTGAAAATGTTGGCACGTGCCTTCACTTATTTCACATAACTGAAAACAGAAAAACACTTTTTCCTGAGTCTCTCAGCAGGTCTTAAATTGTGCAAGACCACATCACCTTACTTATTCCTCCGCCAAGACACATTTAAGCCCCTCCTCCTCAATCTCCCTTCTCCCAGCCCTTATAGCAGCAGATGCAACAAACGTCAACCAAGATTTAGTTTGAGATGTGTACTTCTGATGCCTGCAACAGGCGTTGAGTTCCTTCTGGAGCCGCTATATGCCAAAAACTTCATATCAATGATGAGCGGTTGTACAGTGGCCGTTGACTTCATCCAATCAGCGTTCGGGCAACACAGCAGACCACCAGTTCGTCATCAAGCAGTACATGAGAAGCACTAATCCATATGCACCTGACCGTGTGGTTCCCACCCCGATATCAGCATATGAGTCAAATGATTAATATCCCTGGGCTATCACACGAGCAGCTACAAAAGAAGAAGATGAAAACTTGGAGGAGGGAATAAAAACGTAGTTGAAGGAAAATAAAGTCTTATAAGAAAGCACTAGGATTAGCTCTGGGGTCTTTCTGGTTCCTGTAACGCACGGCTAGCCAAACACCAAGAATCTGTAAGGGAGAGAAGAAAGATACTTTGTATTATTAAACTGGCACCACGTAGTCAAAACGAAGATGAAAGTATTTCAGGAAATGGTAAAATTAAATTAATGGAATTTTCCCCCTGTTTGCAATGGCATGAAATGGTAATATGCAAGTCCAAAGAAAACCCACACAGGCAGATTAACTAAATCAGCTTTGCCTCAAACACTTATGGTGCATTCTAGAATTACTGAACTAAGAGCATAAAATTAAGACTAAAAATCGTCAAGATGTTTGAGCTTAAACCAAACATCCTCCAAGATAAAGCAACTTGTTTGCAAGAAGCAAGAATTATGCTTGGGATGAAAAAAAGTAGTAACCACATACATACGGTGTTATTTAAAAAAAAAAAAAAAAAAAAAAAAACATATCGCAACGAGCACCCTAAGAACTCTGCATCTCAGGCTTTAAAGGTGTCCCAAATGGTTGATGAGGAGGACACTCCTTCACACTATCAATCACCAGTCAACAAGGGAACTCTGCTGACCTGGGCCATCAGCAGGTACTCTTTTTCCAACCCCTCACACTGCAAAGCGTCAGTTAAGCAAAACCACACCTGTGGGTTGTTAAGGCACACCTCACTTCTCACTGGTCCTTCAGCACAAGTATGTCATGGGAGAGCCGCCTAGGAGCCTGTAAAACATCTTCTCAATGCCACTATAAAGAAACCAATTCACACTCCCTCTATGGACCCTTCAGTGTGCATGGGAAGGAAAATATGTTGGCCATTTACGAAAAAGTGGTTTTTGAATGCTGGTACAGACGGGGCCACACTTTATACACCAGCCACCTCTGACCCCAGTAACTTCCCTCTGTTGACCTTGGACTCTGGGATCAAATACTAAAACTACTTTAAGTGGTCTTCTCTTGAACAGTCTCTCATTCAGTATAGATACTTTCAGGCCATAGATAGATAAAATAACCGTTCCCTGAGACTAGGTGACCACTTCTCCTTACCCTTGAAATGGTATGGAGATCTGGTCATTTTGAATAGTGCGTTTCTTGGTGATTTTGCTTTTAGATGACAATCCACCAAGAAGTCCAATTCTGCACCCACAGTGGAAGAAGCTACAGAAGCATACCGTAACCAAATTGATACAATCGAGTGTCTGCTTGGCACTTCTGGCCCACAGCCTGGCAGCACTAAACAGAAACCATAATAAATGCGAATGCATACAAAGCCTACTGGGTACGCCCATTATTTTACTTGTATTGTGTTGGCTATTTGAGATGCCCGGACTAGTGTTTCCAAAAGACATGATGAAGACTGAAGGACTCCAGTACCAGTAATAAGCTATTTATTCATTTTGTAAAGCGTCAACAGACCAGCACTGGACACAAACTGCCATACCTTAACCGCATCGCTGCGGCGGTTATTTTTACGCTACGCGGCTTTTTTCTAAAAGCCGCGTTAGATGACGAGCTCAGCTCATCATCCGCACACGCCCCCCGTGACTGATGACGAGCTGAGCTCGTCATCAGCATCGAAGGGGTTAAATCACGAAAGAAGTAACAAGTCACAGCCCCTTCACCCCACAAAATACAGGTGGGGAATGACAATGTGCAACAATATAATGTCATTAGTGACGAGGCTGTCACAACCTGATCATCTGTCCTTTGAAGTAAAAGCTTTGCAAAATATATTATGTATCTTATAAAAATAGGTTTACCATTGTACATTTTTATAATTAAATTACATGAGGCAAGAGGTTTGTCTCCATGTTTTATTTAAGCCCACTGACTTTCTGAAAACCTTACAAAGCATTTTACATACAGTAAAGGGGTAAATGACATTTTGAAACGAGGGGGCGTGGGAGTGGAGGATAAACTTTCTTTATGCATTAAAAACGCACTGTTTTAAATCACAAATACCTTTCTTGTGTTGAATGACATTATGCTTGGGCTCAAGAGTTTCACAAGTGAGAAATGGCTTGCAATTCAAGGGGCAAATTGTGAGATTCTAAGCTATTGGGCTCAATGAGTTATTGGTGGGACCCACAGCCACATGAACTCTTATAACCTGGTATCAAAATAACCAAATAGACCAGGGTGACCATCTCCCTCTAGGTTACACTTTCTAAATAGCCGAATTAGATCAATGAGTCGAAATAAAACTACAACTTCCAGAGTGCATTAGACTAACATCTGAAAACAATGTTTTGCAGATGAAACGTTGAAGACTAGAGACAGGGTCCGTATTGACCTGGAGTGAGGTGGTCACTTTAAGGTACGACAATTTGTACTTTTAAATACAATAGCCTTCTATGTGCAATATCATGGCAACATTGTTGTTATTTGGAAACAATACGGTCTTGATTTGCCTACACCAATCGAAGCTCCTCCAAAGACACTCCAAATGGTTGACCATGCCACAGACTACACAAGTGCCTTGGCACAGCAAACATTACCTCTGTAAAGCTGAAGAACAGCCCAACTCCGCCGAGAATCTTCAAGGCTTCACCCGCATGCTGCAACATCTTCCAACCACAGGTTTGGCAATGCTGCGATTTGCATTTCTGCAGGGGGTAGAACACAGTGGTCCATTATAACCGAGGTCTTCAGGGGTAAACAAAACGCCAGCATGCAGATGGGTATAGAACAAGGTCTGCTAGACCTGATCTTTGCAGATGCTTTTCCCCTAGCTTTAGTCCCACGTCTTCTGATTAATGTGGATTAATGTGAAGCAACACTAGGGCGACAGTTAATAAAATAAACGTTATGTAATCATAGAACAGGGAGAAAGGGTGGGGAAATTAGCAGGTAAGATTAAAAATCCAGTACACAAGCAAGGTCCAGTAGGGAGGATGCACAGAAAGCCCACTTTAGAAACCAGTGCTAGATGACGAAAAGCAGTTGAGATTTTGTTTAAGATTACTTATGAAACAAGGAGCACAAAATAAGGCCTCTTCTCCACAAACTATACATTAAACAGGACATCAACAAAAACAAAGCCAGCTGCTTTGACTTTTGTACAGTGAAAATCGTTACCAAGCTTCACTATCATATGTGGTACATGTATAGCAGGGACAAAAGCAGCGTGCGTTTCCACAACACAAAGAACATGTACAACACAGGCGGCAACAACAGCAATGCACATTTCTCAAATGCACATTACAGGTACAGAACAAGAAGCAGCAGTGTGCCTTTACATGTGTAAGCGCCCACACGTTTAGCTGCGAAGAAGTTACTTCTTACGATAATGCTGGTGAATACTCCCTTTAAAAGCAGAGTCCTTGCCTTGTGAATATCCGCAGACTGGATGTGGAAAACTCAAAAAGCACTGCTTGCTTGCATGCTGCTAGGTGAGGTCGTGTAACACTGTTGACTATATTCCGCTCCAGATGGAACGAGCTGAGCATCATATAAACTCTGCCCATGCACACGCTTTCAGATGCAGAGCCCAACAGCGAGCAGAGTACGGATTCCTAAAACTGGGACCTATTCAGGTGGGAAGAGACCATTCCACAGAACGGGGAGATGGGAGGGCAGTGAGGAATCTGCAGCTACATAGAGTGCCCACCAGTGAGAGCGTTATCAAATGTAAGTAACTTCTTGTAATGGCTACTTTCATTTTGGTTCAAGTAGTCTTTATGGGTTTTTTGCAAAAAATAAGAGAGTGTCAAAAATAAATGAATCAAGAGTGTCTTCAACATTAGGAAGAATGTCATATTGAGAACTTGCACAATTAGTCACGTATATATAAGAAATACAGAAAAAGGGTGGGGGGGTTAAAATGTGCATAATTGTACACCAAAATCCTGATCTGTCACCTGTTGGTTTGGTTACATATCATTTCCGTATTTAACATATTTAAAATATCATTGTAATAACATCACCTGTACAATGAGTGCTATATTAATGAGGTGTAACATATCATATTCTCACGGTTATGAGTGCAAAAGGAAAACAACTGTCAGCACAAAGGTATGGATAGGGAACGAGGTGATAATGAAGTGAGCACTACAGGGTTGTACTAGCGTTGTTTAATTCTCTGGAGGGTCCCATGAGGGGAAGTGTGGACATAAAGTGACTTGAGATAGTGTGGACGAGGACTAAGAAATTCCACCTATAGCACATGTTTCTGGGTTCAAGGGAGAATTGAAGTTAAAGAAAATGGCGTCAAGAGAGTTCCACATAGGCCTCTATGGTGGGCGCCATGGAGAGAGAGAGAGTTGTAGTGAGGAGTTGTCTGCTCCTCTAAGAAAGGTGAGGCATTCTTGCCACATCTGAAAAGAGATTATGTTGATTTTTTTCGGGGTATTAAGAAAAAATGTGCAGGCAAGAGGAAGCATTAAATCCAGCAAACATCGGTTATTTTCGGTTTTCAGTGGAGTATCCAAGTAGCCTAGCATCACATATGCAGAATTCCTTGTTGAGGTTAATGGTGCGTTTTATGCATTCAAAGATTTTATCCCAGTAAGTTTTTAGAATAGGGCAGTAAAGTAGCATGTGGGCAATATCACCATCATGTAAGCAGCAGTTCCAACATTTAGGGTCCTATTAATAATCACGCATTTGGTTTGGGATAGTGAAGGTGGAATCTTATTTGTAAATCAGGACCTATGTATGCATTTCTAGGCAAGTGTATTACAGTTGCTATTCTCCTGTTCTTCCCACCTTTGTTACTAGTGTGGGCCTTACAGGGGTCTGGTAGGAGGAGTTTATGTAGTTTGGACATAGTGTCTATACTTGAGTAAGTGTCTGATTAGTGTGGGTAGTGAGGGGCTATCAGTTTGTAGTGGGTGTTTTGTCACCTGTACTCTGTCTCAAAAATGTATACAAGTCCATGTTATCTAGACTGAATTGTGCTTATAGAGTGGAGAAGGGCTGCAGGAGATTACCCTCAGGAAGTACTGGATTATGCAGATTCCTTTTTTTGACCAGTCAGGTCAATATACTAGCTGGTCGTCTATTTTTAATTTGGGGGCAAGCCATATGGATGCCATGTTGGAGTTAAGCATTTTAATCTTTGAAAGGTAGTCTAGTCTCATGAGTGCTTTTTTAGTATCCTGTATGATGTATTTGGAGAGAGGGAGTTCAGGGGCGTGCATTTTCATGAATAGAGTAAGGGGCATAGCTTTTAGAAGTGATTTTTCCACTGTTACCCAAACAGGTTGATATCCAGTTGTGTCAGAAAATCAATTGGTTCCCCGTCAAAAGAGAAAGGCTCGTTGGTAGTTTCTGAAGTTGGGGAGGCCTAGCCCTAGTCTGTCTTTGGACAGTTTAAGTTTTTAAAGTGCGATTCCATTCTTCTTTCCTTGCCAAAGAAATTTGTTAAAGATGTTGTCGATCTTCTTTAAGAAGTCTTCAGATTTGATCATAGGTAGCATCCTGATAAGATAGTTAACCAGGGGTGTAATCACAATTTTTAATGTTTCCACCCTTCCCGAACCGTGAAAGGAATTTAGGTGACCATCCTTCAAAAAAAAAAAAAAAAGTGTGTGTGTGTACACACACTCACATATATATACATGCTAATTTCCATGATCAAAATTTGTTTAGAACAAAATTACTTCCTTTTTAACAGTCAAGTGTACCAACAGGTCAGGAGGGTAGCCATGGGGGCCTGTTTTTCACCCAGCCTAGCGTGCTTGCACATGGGCTGGTGGGAGGAGCAGGTCCTCATGGGCAAACATCGTACCACCATGGAAAAGCATGTTCCTTTATATCTCAGTTACATTGATGACCTTTTT